>NC_048313.1:3180877-3195111 GCF_013100865.1 Trachemys scripta elegans
GCCTGCTTCAGCTCCTCTCGGCTGATGTCCTCCAGAGAGGCCTCCAGGAAGTTCATGGCATAGCGTTCAATGGGGGTGAGCTGCAAAGGCAGGAGATGATGAACAGGAGTTACCAGAGAGATTGGGGAAGTCAGGACTCCTAGGTTCTATCCCCAGCTCTGGGAGGGGAGTGGGGGCTAGTGGTTAGGGGGGGGGGGCTGGGAGTCAGCTCTCCTGCTGAGTCCCTGTGTGAGCTTCAGGCCACGTCCTCTCCCCCTCTCTTGGCCAGAGCTTGCCCCACTGCAGAGCGGGAGGGAGGGGAGCAGCCAGGGGGCAGTGGGGCTGGGTCGCTTGCTGCCTGGGGAAGGCTTTGGGGAGCCGTGGGGCACTAGCCACACCCAGCGCACACACCCCGTTACTGGCTGTCAGGGGCGCTGTCATCCCAGTGGGTGATACCGAGGCAGGCGCCTCTCGCCCAGCCGTCCCCCAGCGATGGTTCGGCCTTTCGTTGCCCCTGAGAGCATCCCTGGGAGCAACGTGTCCCTGCAGAGCTGTCTCAGGCTTCACACGCTGTTTCATGCATCCCGACCCGCACGATCCTGAGCTTCGCCCCCTCTCCGAGCATGCCGGGCAGCAGCTGGATCTCACTGCATTGAGCAGCAACATCTCCTCGGATGGTTTCTCGGCAGCTTCCAACCTGCTGCTCAGGGAACTCGGGGGGCACAGCTGCCTGCCCCTCCTGGGCCAGGCCGCCCAGCACAAACTCGGGGAGAAGCTCTTCCCCTACAGCCCCCACACTGCATCATTTCATTACCACCACACCCCACTGCAAACCCCTGTCCGCTGCTTCCTGCTCTCTCTCAGCTGTGCCTGGTCCCCAAGTTTCCTCTTCTCATTGAAGGGAGAAGAACTGGGCCATTCAAGCCAGCTGAGCTATGAAACACCCACACCACACGCTGTTCAGAAAAGCACTTTAATCTTCATTTACAAGCCACACAGCTATTTATATCATATTCTGCGACTCCATTTCGGGACAGAGCCCTGTGAAACTGACCAGCTAATCCATTCCCTGGCCCCTCTTTTCCGGTGGGGGACCAGCTCAAACCTTCCAGGCCCTTTTATTAAAACAATTCAGGCCAACAGGAAACCCGTCAGCTCCTCAGTAACTAACCTACTGGGGATTTCAGCCCAGGCCCGTGGCATCATTTTAAACAATAACAGCCTGGCCCAAAGGGCCACCATCCATCCCGGCTCTCACCAAGGGAATGGGCTGGGAGGTTGCTCAGCGCTAGAACTGAATAGCTATCTTAGTTCCCTTCTCGTTCTTTCCGGTGTACACCAGGCCTAAGTCCAGTGGAGTCAGCAGGCCTCATTCTTCACTCAGTCATTTGAGCAGTAGGAGAATCAGAGCCTCGGACTTCAATGGGGGCAGAATTTGGGCTTTTTTTGAGAGAGGTAACACAGAGCACCAGATCCCCCAGCATCACGCCTCAAAGTCAACGGGACGGTATCCCCTGCTGGTGTAAGAGCAAAGACACCAATGGCAGGACATTGGTTTATACCAGCGGAAGTTCTGGCCTGTCTTTACTAGCAGGGCTAAGACCCATCCCGATGACTGCACCCAGGACCAGCTGATGCACTGAAGGCTGTCACTGGGCCATGTGGCAGAAATTACACCCCAGTCCCCTAGAAAGGTCTTGCCCCTCAACCCCTGCTGGGAGTGGGCTCTGCGGCTCCACCTATAACCCTCTGCCCATGCCCTGTGATCGTGCGTTAGTACAAGAGTGGACTTTGCCTTACGCCCACATTGTCCCCCCAAAATGGGGAGGGAACTGCACCAAAGCACTGCTAGGCCCTGGTTCTGGTCTTACGTAGACCTGTGTGAATCTGGAGTCACTCCACTGGAGTCTTTCCAGATTTACACACTTTAGAATCCGACACTTGGTTTATGTCAGCAAAAGGCCTGAGCGTCTACCACGCCCACTGGCTTTGCTGGGATGCGAGCGCAGTGAGAACAGACCTGAAGATTGTTCCCCATAAACTTCTGGCCAATCAACAAGCAGCTATTTACGTTTGTCTAAGGGCTGCCCGATATGGTATTCTCGTGAGCACTGCACTATCCGAAGCTTGCAGGAGCTGGGTTCTAAACCCCTTCCCCAGAACGATGCAATCTAATTAGTTTGGGGGTGGTATTTTGCTCATCTGCCTGTGAATCTTGATTCACATCAGACAGACAACACCACAGGCATCAGCTGGCAGAAAAAGCTCTTCCGTTAACAGAACACACAGCAAGCTCCCAACCCACTTCTCTGCAGCTTCCTAACAGAAACGTGGCAGAGAAGAGCTGAAAATTCCTCTGTGACGTTGCACTCTATATGATTTTATGAAAGTCTGCTGATGAGTGTGAATATAATGTAATTGAAATATGCTTCATGCAAAAGGTCTCTTGTAAGGTATCATTACATCGCTTATAATCTTCTGAGTGTGGTCATCCTATTTGTATAAATGTATCACTCTTGTATCTGAAACTAGAAATATGAAATATAACTCTGAGGGCCTATTGTAATTATGCAAAGTGTGGGCCATTAATGGTGGTTTGGAATCTTGATGGCTCCCATTAACCAGGACAATTGACTCTGGATGGCTCTGTTTGCAGGCAGGCCTTCCTGTGAGTAAGCCTGGGAGAAATTAAGGCTTGGGGGTCTTACAGTGACATGTGATCATGTCACCTGAACTGGAATCCATCTTTAACCTGATGCTTTTCCATTGAGAAGGAGGGCGTGGGAACCCAGAGAGGGACAAAGGATTCCCACCTTTTGCAAAAGATATATAAGGGGGTGGAACAGAACAAAGGAGGCAGCCATCATGAGAAATCCCTTAGCTACCACCTGAGTTGGAACAAGGGCTGTACCAGGGGAAAGGATTGTGCCCAGACTAGGAAAGCATCCAGTCTGTGAAAGAAACTGATTGAAACATCTCTGAGGCTGAGATTTTATCTGTATTCAGTTTTATTACTGTATTAGGCTTAGATTTGCATGTTTTGTTTTATTTTCCTTGGTAATTCACTTTGTTCTGTCTGCTATTACTTGGAACCACTTAAATCCTGTTTCTGTATTTAATAAAATCACTTTTTACTTATTAATTAACCCAGAGTATGTATACCTAGGGGGGCAAACATCTGTGCATCTCTCTCTATCACTGTTATAGAGTGCAAACAATTTGGGTATGTCTTCACTATGAAATTAAGTTGCTTTTATAGAAGTCGATTTTTAGAAATTGATTGTATACAGTAGATTGTGTATGTCCCCACTAAGTGCATTAAGTTGGCGGAGTGCATCCTCACTACCGTGGCTAGCTATCCCACAGTTCCCGCAGTCTACGCTGCTCATTGGAATTCTGGGTTAAGCTCCCAATGCCTGATGGGGCAAAAACATTGTCACGGGTGGTTTCGGGTACATGTCGTCAATAGCCCCTCCCTCCGTGAAAGCAACGGCAGACAATCATTTCGTGCCTTTTTTCCTGGGTTACCCGTACAGATGCCATACCACGGCAAGCACGGAGCCCGCTCAGCTCACCATCACACACTTTAAAAGCTCGCTGGCGCTGTTTGCTGACTAGATCAGACCTCAGCACAACCAACATTCCCATTGTTATTGCTGTTTGCTCCATAATATCTGTGAGAGTAGGGGGAGATGTTTATGGCGGGGTGGGAGGTTGAGGCAAAGCACCTGGCGTCCGATTTTAAGCAGCCAGACACCAGGGCGATTAGAAGAGCATAGCAAGGCGCGCTGCGCATCAAAGAGGCTTTGAAAACCAGTTTCAAGATTGGCCAGGCTTCGGTGTGACAGTTGTGTGTGTTTCTCCTTGATGCAAACCCGCCCTCCCTGTTGATTTTAATTCCCTGTAAGCCAACCACCCTCCTCCCTTCAAAATAAAGTAACTATTGTTTTGAAATCATGCATTCTTTCTTTATTAATGAGATAATGAACAAGGTAGCCTGGGTGGGGTGGGGGAAGGAGGGAAGGACAAGGCCACATTGCTTATTGTACCTACATTAAATTGTAGCCTTCTGTTGCTTGGGCCATCCTCTGGAGTGGAGTGGCTGGGTGCCCCGAGGGGCCCCTCCCACCCCACGTTCTTGGGCGTCTGGCTGAGGAGGCTATGGAACATGAGGAGGAGGATAGGCGGTTATACAGTGGATGCAGCGGGGGTCTGTGCTCTTGCTGGCTTTCCTGCAGCTCCAACATACGCTTCATTATGTCCGTTTGCTCCCCCATTAGCCTCAGCATAGTGTCCTGCCTCCGCTCTTCGCGCTCACTTAATTCTTTCCTGGCCTCTGCCACTGAACACCTCCATGCATTAAGCTGTGCTCTATCAGTGCGGGAGGACTGTATGAGCTCAGAAAACATGTCATCACGAGTGCTTTTTTCTCGCCTTCTAATCTGCGATAACCTCAGGGACGGAGATGATAGGGGGACTGCATGGTCACCACTGCTGCTGAGTTTGCCACGCTGACCAAACAGGAAATGAAATTCAAAAGTTCCTGGGGCTTTTCCTGTGTATCTGGCTAGTGCATCGGAGTTCAAAGTGCTGTCCAGAATGGTCACATTGGAGCACTTTGGGATAGCTCCCGAAGGCCAGTACTGTCGATTTGCGTCCGCTCTACCCCAAATTTGACTCAGCAAGGTCGATTTTAGCGCTACTCCCCTCGCCGGGGGGCAGTACAGAAGTCGATTTTAAGAGCCCTTTAAGTCGATGGAACGGGGTTGGTTGTGTGGACGCATTCATTTTAAAATTGACCTAACGCGGCTAAATTCGACCTAACCCCGTAGTGTAGACCCGGCCTTTATGAGTTTACCCTGTATAAAGCTTTATACAGGGTAAAATGTATTGATTTGGGGTTTGGACCCCATTGGGAGTTGGGCATCTGAGTGTTAAAGACAGGAACACTTCTTAAGCGCCTTTCAGTTAAGTTTGCAGCTTTGGGGCACGTGGTTCAGATCCTGGGTCTGTGTTGGAGCAGACGGGCGTGTCTGGCTCAACAAGACAGGGTGCTGGAGTCCGAAACTGGCAGGGAAAGCAGGGGCAGAAGTAGTCTCGGCACATCAGTTGGCAGCCCCAGGGGGGTTTCTGTGATCCAACCCATCACATCCTCATTGTGGTGGTTAAAAAAACCCACCCCAAACAACTATTTTTAACCCTTTCATGCCCTGATGACACAATCCCAAATAGAGGCACAAGCCCAGTTGTTTCCATCTTTAAAGACTTGTTGCTTCTGCCGTGCAGGGGCAGGGTCACACTGACCGAAGTCAGGCACTAGGAACCTAAAGATTCACCCCGGTGCTCTTTGGTCCTGCGCAGAACGAGGCTGGCCAGAAAGAACGGACCGAAGACGCTCCTCAGGCAAAGGGGCGTATTAATTTCAATGAGACGCATCCCCCTGATTTGTTCTCGGACGGGAGAGGAGCTCGCAGAGGCAAATGGGGATCATCATTCCGGCTCGCGTGAGAGATTCGTGGAGACCCACTCCTGGCTCTCAGTTGAGCTTCACCATGACTGTGGAGTTGGTGATCTGTGCGCCGTAGCGTCCAAGCCTGAAATGAGTGTCCTTCCCTCTGTGGAGGAAATGCACATACCGGACGCCGCGCCCGTACTGCCTGAACCGGTAGGACACCTGGGAGGGAAGGAAAAGGAACCCAAATTGATCTCTGGACCCTGTCACAAACCCGTGTGCTCCAGAGAGAGGAAGTAGGGGCTACACAGACTGGGTAAGATATTCTTGCAGGGCAGGGGCTGGGCAAAACGGAATAGCTGCTGTGCAGCGGGAGGGGGGGGTCGGAGAGCAGGCGCCTGCCCCACACTCCCCCCAGAGTGGTGGCCTCAGTTCCCTGTAAGGTGCTTGGCCGAGCAGCAGCCTATTTAGTGCTGTAGAGGGGCTCAGGGAACCCGCCCGGCCGGGACCTGCCCCTCCCCTAACTCTACCCTGGACCTGCCACAGTCGGGGAAGGGGTGGCCTGAACCCAGCCCTGGCCCGGACCTGCCTCAGCCAGGGAGAGAGGCGTCCCGGCCCTGGCCTGGCCCTCCGGCTGGGGGATGGGCACCTATCCCGCGGCCCCAGCTCCGGAGCTGCCGTGGCAGGCAGAAGCACCTGTCCCCCCAGCCCAAGTGCTGCTGCGGGGGGAGCGAGAGAGAGCTAGGGGAGCCCTCTCTCCCTGACATAACCCCAGAGCACCCTCCTGCACCCCAAACCCCTCACCCCCGGCCCCACCCCAGAGCCCGCACCTCCAACCAAAACCCTCACACCCCTCTGCCCCAGCCCTGAGCCCCCTCCCACACATCCCCTCCATATTGGTGCACGTAACCAGGGTGGATACAAATCAATGTTTTTTTAAAAAATAAAATAAAATAAAAATCTTTTTTTTTTATAAAATAAGTTTTTTTTCCCCTCAAAAAGTATCTAAAGCTAGTTTTAATTACGATATCTTTGAGCTATAACGTATCTCAGCATGGAATAGGGATTATACATTCTAATTCTATAGTATGAGACAGTCTATTCATGTCATGTTGAAGAAAAGTTTTGTAAATGAGTTCCAATAGTTCATGGATTAGGAACCCAATCTTACAGGCTTCCAGGGGCTTCTGTATAGATTATTTAGGTCAGAGGTGGGCAAACTACGGCCCGTGGGACCGTCCTGCCCGACCCTTGAGCTCCCGGCCGGGGAGCATGCCTACGAGAGCCGCCGGCTTGCCTCACTGCTCTAAACTGCACAGTGGCATGGCTGGCTCCAGCCGGGCGGCGCGGCTGCCAGTCCTGGTGCTCTGAGCATGGTAAGGGGGAGGGGAGCAGGGGGGTTGGATAAGGGGCAGAGGGTCCCAGGGGCCAGTCAGGGGACAGGGGGTGGTTGGATGGTGCGGAGGTTCTGGGGTGGTTAGGGGATGGGCAACATGGGGGTTGGATAGTTGTGGGAGTCCCGGGGGCCTGTCAGAGGGCAGGGGGGTGGATAGGGGTCGGGGCAGTCAGGGGACAAGGAACAGGGGGGGTTGGATGGGTCGCGGGTTCTGAGGGGGGTGGGAAGTGGGAGGGGGCGGGGGACAGGCTGTTTGGGGAGACACAGCCTTCCCTACCCGGCCCTCCATACAGTTTTGGAACCCCAATGTGGCCCTCAGGCCAAAAAGTTTGCTCACCCTGATTTAGGTCTTTCTATCTACCCAATGGGACTCAGTGCTCAGTCTAGAAGATACCATCAGAGATGCTTAGTTTTGCAGTTCTCAAACTGTGGATTTGTGTCTCCAGAGATAACATGCTTGTTAACAGCAAAAATGTTTTTAAATAAATAAAATAATATATAGAGGTGAGAAATAACAGACCTCAACCCTATTGTCCCTCTGCAAATGTATGTACAAACAGTCAGTCCCTTAACTCTCTCTAAAAGTGCAAAGTTTCAGAAAGTTCAATGAATAGAAGATTGTTGGGGGTGGAATAGATCTGGACAAGGAGAAGAAGTCTGGAGATAAATGTGAGACAGGAGGGACAGGCAGTAGTGAAACTGTTTGAGCAGCATATTCCAGAAATCTTGAGGTCTTTCTGAGTGTAGTCTTCATTGATTGGCTATCTACCATACCATTCTCTCAGTACACGGGAAAACCTATAATGGCAGCAGGCTGTAAAAGAGATCCAGTTTGGGTCTCATCTAACTCTGAATTCTGAAGAATATGTATCAAGGTTATAACAAGCAACAAGAATGCACTTTTATGTCTAAATCCATGATTAAATGGAGTCTTTCTGACTAGTGATTTAAAGCCATTCGATTTAAATCATATCCACCCTGAATATAACAAAATTGATTCCGCACATGGGGGGGAAAAATTAGAGGGAGCACTGGCGGTGACTCCCATCCCACAGGTCTGGGCCCGGCTCCAGCCGCTTGCAGAATTCGGAGGAGCCCACTAGAGCGTCACGTAACACGAGTGTCCATGCACAGGTGGGGCCATTCCCACCTCCTTCCTGGCCCTGGTGCAGCTGGAAGCAGAACTTTTCCTGCCGAGGAGGGCAGGCAGGAATAGTTTGGGGGGGAGGATGAGCGCCCACTAGCCCTAGCTATCTGCCGCCTGTGGTGGGCTAGTGGATAGAGGACTGGATGTCAGGAGATCCATGTTCTATTCCTCTCTCTGCCACCGCCACCCGCGCCTCCACTCCATAATAAAACATACATAATTTTACAAATTACACCCACTTCATCCCTACCGCTTTTCAATGGTAGATCTCAAAGCGCTTTACAATAGAGCTTGGTATCGATATCCCCCTTTCACAGGGAAATGGGGGCACAGGGAGGGGAAGTGACTTGCCCAAAGTCAACCCAGTGGCTGAGTCGGGTCTAGAACCCCTGACTCCCAGTCCCTAAACGTTCCCAGAGAGCTGACAATGGAGCCGGCTCACCTGGTGATACTGTGAGTCATTTGACTGTTGTAAACCATCGGGGCTGGCCTGGAATTCAGCGATTACAGTACTTCTGTTGGCAGCCAGGAGCTTGACGCAGATGGAGTATTCACAGCCACACCGGGTGCCCCACCTGCGGGACGGGAACAGACGTTGGGGAACAAGGAACCTCAGGGGGCAGCAGGAGGGAGACAGGACACAGCCCCCCGAATGTAGAACGTAAGAGGAATCCCGGGAACACACACAGCCGAATCCAACACACGCAGCACCACCGGATTTTTGGTCCCCATCAATCAGGGGATTGCACCAGCATCTTAGCTCCAAGCACTGTAACATCCTCACCCGCTGGTCTTCTCTAGCCCAGCAACTTCAGGGAAGCCCATCTACAATCCTAGCCAGCAAGTCCAAGAACAGACGCGACCTGCGACGTGCATTTGACGCAAGTCCCTGACCAAAAGTTGGGCGGGAGAAACTCACTGTTAAAAATCCAACCCTTCTCACTGCTTTAATTAAAGGCTAAGAGGGCTCCCAAACCACATCTCTGGGTGCTCCGAGGGGACCTCCAGCAAAAAAACAGATCAAACAAGGTGCAACAGGCTTGATATTTTTAAGGCCTTTGATTCTGGGGCATAGGTGGCTCCTGTAACTAGAAATGAAGGAAACCTCAGAGGTCTTATTTTAGTCATCAGAAATCAGCAGCAAAGACACAATCCCATTTCTTTCAGCAAGTCACCATTAAGGCCTCCAGGGAGAAGAGGGTGAAACTTACCAATCGGAGATGTAGATTTCCGGTTGGTAGGTATCCAGCAGTTCTTCCCACAACCCCTCCTCTAGAAGATCTATGAGCTGCGATTTGACGCACCAGCTACAGAGAGGGAAAGGAAACCCTAATGAGATATTGCAAGATCTGAGATCAGGGCCACATTATGCTGGGCGCTGCGCAGACTCTGTGGACTCTAGGGGAAAGAAAAAGGTATTAGTGGACAGGTGTTGAAATCCTGCTGTAGATAAGGCAGCTGTGGGTTTAACGTGTTGGCAGGTCAAGATGAACTCTAGGAAGAGAATCGTTGTCCCAAAGAGTTCACAGTGCAGACATGGTGGGCAAAGGGTGGGAGGGGAAACCGAGGCACAGACAGAGGAAGTCGTTTTTGCTCAAGGTCACACAGCAGAGCCAGGAACAGAGCTCAGCTGTTCAAGCTTCCAGGCACTGCCCCAGTACAGCTCCCTGTGTACATATTGGGTTCCGGGAAGTGGGCGGGCGTAAGCCATGATTTGAACTCATGGGGTCAACTCCCCCAGTGCAAATAACGTCTGTTATAGGAGTTTGCTGGGGCAGCTACGCCTGGGGCTGCAATCGGGGCAAATCAGCAGTGCAGACAAGTCTTCGTAAATCTGAAGCGACACCGTTCCCAGTTCTCGCCTGCCAGACACCTCGAGTCGATACCGACACCTGGGTAGAGTGTGTTTGTTTGTGTGTCATGATGACACAAGGGCAGCACAGAGTCACGGCCTGCATCTGATCTTGGTTATATCGCTGAAAATCCGGAGCGACTCCACATTTACTAAGGGCCTGTCTACACTGGCAAGTTTCTGTGCAGTGAAGCAGCTTTTGGCGCTCAAACTGCAGACATGTACACACTGCCACCTTGTGCACCAAAACTCCTCAGTTGCAGCACTGCAAAAAACACCTCGCCGAGTCGTTAGGCTGTTTGCACCGAGGCTCCAGCGCTCATTGCCAGTGTAGACACTTGATTGCTATTGTGCTGTAATTGGCTTCCGGAGCTATCCCATAATCCCTCAAGTGACATCCGAGGGTTTCCACCTTTCCCTGCTTCAGGACTGGTTGCATCCTGCCACTGTCTGAACTTAGAAGACAACATGTGACACCCTCTCTGTCCCCCAAAACACACTGTCTCTCTCCCCGCTTCCCAAAGCCCCCTGCGGCCAGTTGCACAGTGGGAAGCGACCACAATGCACTGCTGTCTTTGCCCTTGCAAGAGCTGCTAATGTGGATGTGCTCCAGCGTCACAAGGAGCACAGTGTGGACACACAACAGCAGTTTAATTCCAGCGTTTTATTAAAAGTGACAAAGAGTCCGGTGGCACCTTAAAGACTAACAGATTTATTTGGGGATAAGCTATGCGCAAATCAATCCGTTAGTCTTTAAGGTGCCACCAGACTCCTTGTTTTTGTGGATACTGACTAACACGGCTACCCCCTGATACTTAATGAAAGTGGTGTAACTTGTGGTGCAGAAACTTGCCAGTGTAGACACACCCTTAGACCACGTCCACAGTAGGAGTACTTTGCCGGTATAAGAATCCCAGGATACCCTGCTGACAACTAAAACCACCCTCCCTGAGCAACACAAACTCTCCTAGTAACAGTGCACCGTGCTGTATCACTGAATCCACACTGGCTAGCACAGCTCTCTTCCCAACGTCTGACTGACAGATCTGTGCTGGCAGAAATCTGTAGCGTAGCCCTGGCCTAAATCCAGAGCCACTCCGGATTTACTGGTGTGTACGTATATTTAAGACATGATGGTACAAGGCGCAGGGCAGACTCCGGCCTGGCACCTCTGGGTCTTATTTATGCTGGGTCAATCCAGAGTGACTCTGGATTCACAGGGGCACATGCAAGATCAGGACCGATCTGGCCGTTGGAAAATGGGTAGCTCTCTGCTGCATGGGGAAGGTGGGGGGCAAACGGGAAGGCCCAGGGGGACCGACTCACTGATAGGATGAGACAAAGCAGGTCTGGGCCGGGGCGCCCTCGACCGGGCAGCGGTTCTCTTCCACCTTCCAGCCATCGCCCCCATGCTCCACCTGCCAGTGAGAGAACTGATCTGCAGGAAGAGGATGCATCAAAGGGGGGGTGCGAGGTGCGGTGGAAGCTGGTTTGATGGGGCGGGGGACAACACCCTGGTGGGCACCGATTCCCAAGGGAGAGGGAGGAGTGTGTTAATGTGGCTCTCGAAAATAAACAGGGAGAGAAATAAATATTGGGAGGGGGGTTGGGGAGGAGGGAGACTCCACCCCCCGTTTCCTGACACCCCTCCCAGACACCTTTTTGTCCCAGTGCCCTCATCACCCCCTCCCCCACCAGTGCCAATTTTCTCCCCCTCCCCCACTCTGGTGCTCCCTCTCCTTTGCCCCCCCAACGCACACTCTCCCTGGTGCCCCTCCCCATATACACACTCCCCAGTGCTCCCCATTCACCTCCTGCTGTCCCACCTGGTCCCCCCTCCTCCAGTGCCCTCTCCCCACCCCACCCTCTGGTGGCACCTGGCATTGGCCACTGTTGGAAGAAAGGACACTGGGAGAGATGGACCATAGGTCTGACCCACTATGGCCATTCTTATGGTGACCCCCCCAACCTGCCCTGGGCTCCCCCCACCCCCTCCCATAATCCCCCCCATCCCCACCCCTTCCTGTCCCATGCCCCGCCCGGGAGCTGGCACCCACCCTTCTCTGGACTTGCCTCACCTCCTCCCATAACCCCCCCTCCCTCTGCCTATCCCCTCCCATGTTCCCATCCGTCCCTACCCCCCTTTCCCCGCCCCCCCCCATACCCCCCTGCCCCCTCCCCACCCCACCCCCTCCCCTGGCCCCGCGGGTCCCCCCCCCCGGTGCGGCACCCACCCTGCCCGCAGGGGTTCCGGACCAGGTTGCGGCCGAAGGGCTCCAGGAGGCCGATCCGGCTCCACTGCGGTGAGGGGCAGAGGCGGGCGGCCGCTAGGATGGCCCCCAAGCCCGGGCGCCTCTCGCCCTGCAGCCGCCAGACCGTGGGCCCGTCGATGAGGTCCCGCCAGCGGCGACACACCAGCCGGCAGCGGGTCACCAGGGCGCGGCCCGGGACCCAGCTCAGGATCTGCGCCAGGAGCTCGTCCGGGAGCGGGTTCAGGTCCAGTGGGGCCGGGAGAGACGGAGGCGCCGACTGTGGCCTGTCCGGGGAAAACGGGAGTGCCGAGAGCCGCGCCCTCTCCGGCCTTGCCCCGAAAAACAGGAGCCCGACCTGCCGCTCCAACTGCCGCCTGCTCTCCTGCTGCTGCTCCCACAGCCGCTGCCGCTTCAACTGCCACCTGCTCTCCTGCTGCTGTTCAAACTGCCGCTCCAACTGCCGCCTTCTCTCCTGCTGCTGCAACTGGCGCTCCAACTGCCGCCTGCTCTCTTGCTGCTGCATCAACTGCCTCTCCCGCTCCATCAACTGCCGTCTGCTCTCCTGCTGCTGTGCCAACAACTGCCTCTCCCGCTCCATCAACTGCCGCTCCCGCAACTCCAACTGCTCCCTGCTCTCCTGCTGCTGCTCCAACAACTGCCCCTCCTGCTCCATCAACTGCTGCTCCCGGAGCTCCAACTGCTCCCTGCTCTCCTGCTGCTGCTCCAACAACTGCCTCTCCCGGTCCATCAACTGCCGCTCCCGCAGCTCCAACTGCTCCCTGCTCTCCTGCTGCTGCTCCAACAACTGCCGCTCCCGCTCCATCAACTGCCGCTCCCGCAGCTCCAACTGCTCCCTGCTCTCCTGCTGCTGCTCCAACAACTGCTGTTTGCTCTCCTGCTGCTGCTCCAACAACTGCCTCTCCGGGTCCATCAACTGCTGTTTGCTCTCCTGCTGCTGCATGTCTGCGGGAGCCCGGCGTAGCGACGCAAACAAACCCTGCTTCCGCAAAAAGAAGAACAGGAGTCCTTGTGGCACCTTAGAGACTAACACATTTATTAGACCTTAGTCTCTAAGGTGCCACAAGTACTCCTGTTCTTCTTTTTGCGGATACAGACTAACACAGCTGCTACTCTGAAACCCTGCTTCCCTTTCCCTACTTTGGGTGTACTGAGCATGCTCACCCGAACTGAGCATGCCCAGTAACCTTCGCTGTAGCCACTGCCCTCTCTCTGCCCTCACTTCTGCTTAGGATTTGCTGCCTCATGGACCAGGCGGTAGCAAGTAACCCAGAGGTCAAGTTGCGTGGCAGAAACCGCACCCAGTTGCAAAACGGGAGGGTTGCTATTCCTGGCGTCACACCTCCTAGGTCCTGGGGGTTTTACCCTCCGCCGGCGCCTCACTCCGGGGCTGAACTTCGCCTCCTCCCCCCATTCCTGATTTTGCCCTTTAGCCCCCCCCAATCCTGCCTCCAGCTGCTTGACCCCCAGACTAGTAAATTCCCACCCCCTGCTCAGAGCCTGGCCACCCCCCTGCTCCCATTCGCCCCCTTTGCCCCCTTTTAACCCCTGTAATTAACAGTCCACAGAATTTTACAGCTAAGAAGGGCAGGGGCTTCAGCGGATGAACTGAGCGCCCTCCGTACACCTTAGGTAGCATATTCCTACGGACAGCACTTTAATAAACAACACCTGCTGTAAATCGGTGTCACCCCCAACCCCACTGTCCCTGGTGCCCTTCCCCTGTACACACTCCTCAGTGCCCCCCTCCCCCGCCCAGCGCTCTCCCACCTGGTCCCCCCCAACACCTGGCATTGCCCACTGTGGGAAAACTCCCAGCCCCCCTGCTCTGCTAGAACTGGGGAGAGCCCAGGAGTCCTGGCTCCCAGCCCCCCCTGCTCTAACCACTAGACCCCACTGCTCTTCCAGAGCTGGGGAGAGAACCCAGGAGTCCTGGCTCCCAGCCCCCCCCCCACTCTAACCACTAGACCCCACTGCTCTTCCAGAGCTGGGGAGAGAACCCAGGAGTCCTGGCTCCCAGACCCTCCTCCCCCCAACCACTAGACCCCACTGCTTTTCTAGAGCTGGGGAGAGAACTCAGGTGTCCTGGCTCCCAGCCCACCCACCCCTGCTCTAACCACTAGACCCCACTGCTGTCC
>NC_048313.1:3195197-3218388 GCF_013100865.1 Trachemys scripta elegans
GGGGCAGGTAGAGCTGCACTCCCTGGATGTGTCCTGGCTCCCAGCCCACCCACCCCTGCTCTAACCACTAGACCCCACTGCTGTCCTAGAGAAGCCCTCAGCCCCCCCCTTACTTTTCACCCCCTCTCCCTATCCCAGCTTCTTTTCCGGTGTGTGGCCTTTGCCGTCTGGCAGCCTGGGCACATGCCCTGTCCAGGGAGTGCAGCTCTACCTGCCCCTGCATCCTTCCCCAGCCCTGGGGGCCACCAGCCACTCAATGCCTCCTGCGGGCTGAAGTCCTTCCACCTCTGCCCTGCAGCACCTGCTGGTTGGGCTGCAGAGGGAGCCCAGTGCGTGCATCTCGCTGACCGGGCTCAGCTCTGGGAGGACAGCAGGGGAGCCCTGGCCGTGCGGGGGGCTGTGGAGCGAGGTAAATGCTCGCCCTGAGACAGAGACAGCGAGTGCGGGTCTAGGGAGACCCCTAGCTGGGTAGGGGTGTGTGAGTGAGTGGTTAGATCAGGGGAGGGCTTGGAGCCAGGACTCCTGGGTTCTCTCCCCAGCTCGGGGAAGGGAGGGGAGGGGGGTTATAGTGATTAAAGTAGGTCACTTATTAACCTCCCAGGGCTGGGTTCTATTCCCTGCTGTCTCAGACTCCCCACATGACTTTGGGCAAGTCCCTGCCTATGTGCTGTGCCTCAGTTTCCCCACCTGCACAAACGGGGTCAATGACACTGAACCACCTCCCTCGGCGGGTATGGGGGGTGGCTGAGAGCAGCCAGGGAAGGACTGACCATGTCAGCACCGAAACTAGTGCCCAGCAAATTGCAGAGCACAGGCATGGAGCTGGGCCCTGCCCCAAGGCGTTTGCAGTCCGGCTGCTGCCCTGCGTGGGAATGCCATAAGGGGGTAGAAAGCTCCCAAAGCTAGAAATAGAACCCAGGACTCCTGATTCCCAGCCCACTCCTCCTGCTCTAACCACTAGATCCCACTCCCCTTCCAGAGCTGGGGAGAGAACCCAGGAGTCCGGCCTCACATCCCCCCACGCTCTAACACAGCACCCTGACCTAAGAAGCACTAGGTCTTCCTTCCCCATTTCTCCCCATCTCGTGACCAGCTCTAATGTCGCGACACCGGCCACTGGATAACCCAGCCGGTCAGGTCAAGCCGGTGTCTCCACCTGCCTGCGCCCCATCCCTGCCCGCATGGAATCCCTGAGACGGATCCATCCCTCGGCGCTTCTCCAGTGACTGATTTTTTGGGCCTTGCTAGGTTGTCCCATCACCCCATGGCTAAGGGAGCTGGGGCTTTAATAACTCCCCCGTAACCAGGGAAAAATCAAATGTAAATGGACCCCAATGTGCCTGTTTCCCTTTTACAGGTACAAGAACCAAACAAATCAAATCCCTTCTCTGGCCTCCCGCTAATCCCATGTCATCTCTGGGCAGGTCAGAGGGTAGCGAGCAGTGGGTCCAGGACCGTCTACCCTCGGGCCAAACGCTGCCCTTTGGGGAGGACGCTGGATCTCGGCGGCGGGATGGGGACAAGCGGCTGGGACCGGAGCTGCTGATGGACCAAAGGACCCTGGAGGGCAGGTAAGTTGTTGGGGTCACAGGATCCCTCCCAGCTCTCGATGCGGAGACCCGGGCAAAAGCCCGACCGCACACGGCTGCCCCCTGGCCGGACAGCGCCGGGCCGACGGGCCCAGGTCCTTGTGAAGGGCGAGGGGCGGGAAAGCGCTGAGGGGACGGCAGTTACAAGCCAGTTCCAACCGGTTCGAACCAGCTGTTCACACCACAGCTTTGGTGCCTTCATTTCCCCGCCCCTCTCCCAGCCGCCCCCCAGCGATGGTTCGGCCTTTCGTAGCCCCGGCCAGCTTCCCCGGGAGGAACGTGTCCCTGCAGAGCTGTCTCAGGCTTCAGACGCTGTCTCACGATCCTGAGCTTCGCCCCCTCTCCGAGTCGGCAGCTTCCAACCTGCTGCTCAGGGAACTCGGGGGGCACAACTGCCTGCCCCTCCTGGGCCAGGCCGCCCAGCACAAACTCCTCTCACTGAAGGGAGAAGAACTGGGCCATTCAGCTTGGGCCCGTCTCAGCTTCAAGCCAGCTGAGCTGTGAAACACCCACACCACACGCTGTTCAGAAAAACACTTTAATCTTCACTAACAAGCCGCACAGCTGGTTGTATCACCTTCAGCGACTCCATTTCGGGACAGAGCCCTGTGAAACTGACCAGCGAATACATTCCCTGCCCCCTCTTTTCCGGTGAGGGACCAGCTCAAACCTTCCAGGCCCTTTTATTAATAAAAACAATTCAGGCCAATAGGAAACCCGTTAGCTCCTCAGTAACTAACCTACTGGGGATTTCAGCCCAGGCCCGTGGGATCATTTTAAACAATAACAGCTTGGCACACAGGGCCACCATCCACCCCGGCTCCCTGAGCACCAAGGGAACGGGCTGGGAGGTTGCTCAGCGCTAGGACTGAATAGCTACCCTAGTTCCCTTCTCCTTCTCTCCGGTGTAAACCAGGCCTGAGTCCCGTGGAGTCAGCAGGCCTCATTCTTCACTCAATCATTTGAGCAGTAGGAGAATCAGAGCCTCGGACTTCAATGGGGACAGAATTTGGGCATTTTTTGAGAGAGGTAACACAGAGCACCAGATCCCCCAGCAACACGCCTCCAATCAACGGGACGGTATCTCCTGCTGGTGTAAGAGCAAAGACACCAATGGCAGGACATTGGTTTATACCAGCGGACGTTCTGGCCTGTCTTTACTAGCAGGGCTAAAACCCATCCCGATGACCGCACCCGAGCCCAGCTGATGCACTGAACGCTGTCGCTGGACCATGTGGCAGAAATTAGACCCCAGTTCCCTAGAAATATCTTGCCCGTCAACCCCTGCTGGGAGTGGGCTCTGCGGCTCCGCCTGTAACCCTCTGCCCATGCCCTGTGATCATGCGTTAGTACACGTGTGGACTTTGCCTTACGCCGACATCGCCCCCCAAAACGGGGAGGGAACTGCACCAAAGCACTGCTAGGCCCTGGTTCTGGTCTGACGTAGACCTGTGTGAATCTGGAGTGACTCCAATGGAGTCTTTCCAGATTTACACATTTCAGAAGCTGACCCTTGGTTTGTGTCAGCAAAAGGCCTGAGCGTCTACCACGCCCACTGGCTTTGCTGGGATGCGAGCGCAGTGAGAACAGACCTGAAGGTTATGTTCCCCATTAACTCCTGGACAATCAACAAGCAGCATTTTACGTTTGTCTAAGGGCTGCCCGGTATGGTATTCTCGTGAGCACTGCACTATCCGAAGCTTGCAGCAGCTGGGTTCTAACCCCCCTTCCCCAGAACCATGCAATCTAATTAGCATGGGGGGAGGGTATTTTGCTCACCCACCTGTAAATCTGGATTCACATCAGACAGGCAACACCACAGGCATCAGCTGACAGAAAAAACTCTTCCGTTAACAGAACACACAGCGAGCTCCCAACCCACCTCTCTGCAGCTTCCGAACGGAAACGTGGCCGAGAAGAGCTGAAAATTCCTCCTCATGCTGGTAAAAAACCCACCTCAAACAACTATTTTTTTAACCCCTATATGCTCTGATGACACAATCCCAAAGCCCCCCAAATACAGGCACAAGCCCAGTTGTTTCCATCTTTAAAAAGTCTTGTTGCTTCTGCCGTGCAGGGGCAGGGTCACACTGACCGAAGTCAGGCACTAGGCACCTAAGGATTCGCCCCGGTGCTCTTTGGTCCTGCACAGAACGAGGCTGGCCAGAAAGAACGGACCGAAGTAGCTCCTCAGGCAAAGGGGCGTATTAATTTCAAGGAGACGCATCCCTTGGATTTGTTCTCGGACGGGAGAGGAGCTCACAGAGGCAAATGGAGATGATCATTCCGGCTCGCGTGAGAGATTCGTGGAGACCGCTCCGGGCTCTCAGCTGAGCTTCACCATGACTGTGGAGTTGGTGATCCGTGCGCCGTAGTGTCCCGGCCTGAAATGAGTTTCCTTGCCTCTGTGGAGGAAATGCACATACCGGACGCCGCGCCCGTACTGCCTGAACCGGTAGGACACCTGGGAGGGAAGGAAAAGGAACCCAAATTGATCTCTGGACCCTGTCACAAACCCGTGGGCTCCAGAGAGAGGAGGTAGGGGCTACAGAGACTGGGGAAGATATTCTTGCAGGGCAGGGGCTGGGCAAAACCGAATAACTGCTGTGCAGTGAGGGGGGGTCGGAGAGCAGGCGCCTGCCCCACACTCCCCCCAGAGTGGTGGCCTCAGTTCCCGTAAGGTGCTTGGCCGAGCAGCAGCCGATTTAGCGCTGTGCAGGGGCTCAGGGAACCCGCCCGGCCAGGACCTGCCGCAGGCGGGGCACCCCCCGCCCCAACTCAGCCCCGGACCTGCCACCGTTGGGGGAGGGGCGGCCTGAACTGAACCATGGCCCGGACCTGCCTCAGCCAGGGAGAGAGGTGCCCCAGTACTGGCCCAGTCCTCCCGTGGCTGGGGAATGGTGCCTATCCCATGGCTCCAGCCTCAGAGCTGCCGCGGCAGGGAGAGGCGCCTTTCCCCCCAGCCCACATGCTGCTGCCGGGAGAGAGAGCTGGGGGGAGCCCTCTCTCCCAGCCGTTGTCCCGGAGCACCCTCCTGCACCCCAAACCCCTCATCCCCAGCCCCACCCCAGAGCTTGCACCCCTTGTTGGAGCCCTCACTCCCCCACACACCCCAACCCTGAGCCCCTCATCCCCGGCCCCAACCCAGAGCCCTCACCCCCTGCACCCCAACCTTCTGTTCCAGCCCTGAGCCCCTCATCCCCGGCCCCAACCCTGAACCCGCACCCCCAGCCAGAGCCCTCACCCCCTGAACCGCAATCCTCTGCTCCAGCCCTGAGCCCCCTCCCACATATCACGTCCATATTGGTGCACATAACTAGGGTGGATAATAATCAATTATTAAAATAAAAATAAAAAAAAATAGGATTTTTTTGATAAAATGGTTCTTGAGGAAAACACCTATCTAAAGATAGCTTTAATTAAGATACATTATAGCTCAAATATGTCCCATCATGGGCTAGGGATTATACATTCTAATTCTATAGTATGAGACAATCTATTCATGTCATGTTGAAGAAAAGTTTTGTAAATGAGTTCCAATAGTTCATGGATGAGGGACCCAATTTTACGGGGTTCCAGGGGCTTCTGTAGAGATTATTTAGGTTAATCTTTCCATCTACCCAATGGGACTCAGTCTAGAAGATACCATCAGAGATGCTTAGTTTTGCAGTTCTCAAACTGTGGATTTGTGTCTCCAGAGTTAACATGCTTGTTAACCGCAAAAATGTTTTAAAATAAATAAATATACAGAGGTGAGCAATAGCAGACCTCAACTCTATTGTCCCTCTGCAAATTTATGTACGCACAGTCAGTCCCTAACCTCTCTCTAAAAGGGCAAAGTTTCAAAAAGTTCAGTGAATAGAAGGTTGTTGGGGGCGGAACAGATCTGGACAAGGAGAAGAAGTCTGGAGAGAAATGGGAGAAGGGAGGGACGGGCAGTAGAAACAAAAGTGAAACTGTTTGAGCAGCATAATCCAGAAGTCTTGATGTCTTTCTAAGTGTAGCCTTCGTTGATTTGAGATGTACCATACCGTTCTCTCACTAGACGGGAAAACCTATAATGGCAGCAAGCCATAAAAGAGACCCAATTTGGGTCTCATCTATCTGAGTTGTGAAGAATATGGATTAAGGTTATAACAAGCAACACGAATGCACTTTTATGAGGAAATCCATGATTAAATCGAGTCTTCCTGACTAGTGATTTAAATCATGATTTAAATCAATTTGATTTAAATCAAATCCACCCTGCACATAACAAAATTCATTCCGCACATGGGTGGGAAAAATTAGAGGGAGCACTGGCGGTGACTCCTATCCCACAGGTCTGGGCCTGGCTCCAGCCGCCCACAGAATTTGGAGAAGCCCGCTACAGCGTCACATAACACGAGTGTCCATGCACTGGTGGGGCTGGATGCAGAACTTTGCCTGCTGAGTGGGGCAGGCAGGAATAGATGGGGCAGGGGCTGATAGCCCACTAGCCCTAGCCATCTGCCGCCTGTGGTGGGCTAGTGGATAGAGGACTGGGTGTCACGAGATCCGTGTTCTATTCCTCTCTCTGCCACCGCCACCCGCGGGTCCACAATAAATGAGCCTGTCTCCCTTTAGGCTGCGCTCTGTCTCTCACGCTGTGCCCACACCCAGCACAACGGGCTCTAGGTGCAACTGTAACACACCTCATAAAATCCAGAGCCGCGCAGTGACTACAGATACCTCCCAGCGTAGAGGCACCAGAGGGAGCAATTGGGCCTGCACAGATCCCATGATCTATACTGCCCAATCTTTGCCTGCCACCTATGGGCACCTCAACTATTCACACACAGGATAGCCCTAGGAGAGACCTTAAAAGAACATTGAGGTGCAGGGTCGAGCCCTCCAGCGTTAAGAACCGCCCGAATTCAGGCTGCCCGTGCACGCTTCATTCAGCCCCCTTGCGCGTGTGCATTAGAAACCAGTTGTTAATTACACCGTCCCCGCAGGACCCCAGCCCCATTCAGGGCAGGACGGCGCTCAGGGAGGGCAGGTCTACGCGGTGACAATACCTCCCGCAGCAGAGCGTCTCCGAGCGAGGCTCTACAGACTCGGGCTGGCATTGCAAATACCCGTGTCGACGGCTCTGAAACCCGGGGAGGGAGCTGGTTTCTGACCCAGAGCGCCAGCCCAAGCGGTAACATCTACACTGCTGTTTTTAGCGCCATAGCCCGAGTCTGTAAACCTGGGCGCTGAGACTCACTGCCCCAGGTTGTTGGGGTTTTTTCGCAGTGCAGACGTACCCCGAATGGGGAGCAGCTCAGTATTTCTTTGTCCTTCAGCCTGTGGCCTGAATCAGACCACAGACACAGTCCAGGCCCACGAAGGGGGACTGCAGTAGAACCCCAAGGGTACACACCACCACAGATCGAACTCCTGTATGGAAGAATTCTGCCACGGACCTAGCTACCCCCTTTAGGAGAGGTGGATTAACCGCAGTGACGGAGGAACCCCTCCTGTCCGCGCTGGTAGCTCCTACACTGAAGTGCTCCAGCTGTGAACACTAGAGGGGTTTCATTTGGGCAAGACCCATGGGCGGAGTTTATTTTGTGGGTGGAGCTGGGAAGAGAACCACCCTCCCCCGTCCTGTAAATTTCCCCTTTCACACTTGATTTCATCCCCCTTCTCAGTCTATGCGATGAGATTCTGGGATGGTCACGCTGCAGCCTAGAGTGGGTGATGAGTTGGCGTGAAGTGATGACGACAGCTCCAAGACAGGGTGAGAGCTCTCTCGCTGTTTGGGATTCACGATTTTTAACTCTTGGCGCTTTGGGTTTTTTGTTTGTTTTAAACATACATAATTTTACAAATTACGCCCACTAATAGTTCGTCCCTACCGCTTTTCAATGGTAGATCTGAAAGCGTGTTACAGTAGAGCTTGGTATCGTTATCCCCCTTTCACAGGGAAACTGAGGCACGGGGAGGGGAAGTGACTTGCACAATACCAACCCAGTGACTGAGTTGGTTCTAGAACCCAGGTGTCCTGACTCCCAGTCCCTATATGTTCCCAAAGAGCTGGCAACGGAGCCGGCTCACCTGGTGATACTGCGCGTCGTTCCACTGTTGTATGGCATCAGAGTTGGCCTGGAATTCAGCAATTACAGTTCTTCTGTTGGCAGCCAGGAGCTTGACGCAGATGGAGTATTCACAGCCACCATTTCGCTGGGTGCCCCACCTGCAGGACGGGAACAGATGTTTGGGAACAAGGAACCTCGGAGGGCAGCAAGAGGGAGACAGGACACAGCCCCCCGAATGTAGAAGGTAACAGGAATCCTGGGAACACACACAGCCGAATCCAACACACGCAGCATCACCGGCTTTTTGGTCCCCATCAATCAGGGGATTGCACCAGCATCTTAGCTCCAAGCACTGTAACATCCTCACCCACTGGTCTTGTCTAGCCCAGCAACTTCAGGGAAGTCCGTCTACAATCCTAGCCAGCAAGTCCGAGAACAGACGTGACCTGCAACATGCATTTGACTCAAGCCACTGACCAACAGTTGGGCAGGAGAAACTCACTGTTAATTAAAGCAGTGAGAAGGGTTGGATTTTTAAGGGCTAACAGGGCTCCCAACCCAAATCTCTGGGTCCTCCAAGGGGACCTCCAGCAAAAAAACAGATCAAACAAGGTGCAACAGGCTTGATATTTTTAAGGCTTAAAAAAACAACAATCCCAAAACAAACCCAAACCCTTTGATTCTGAGGCACAGGTGGCCCCTGTAACTAGAAATGAAGGAAACCACAGAGGTCTTATTTCAGTCATCAGAAATCAGCAGCAAAGACACAATCCCATTTCTTTCAGCAAGTCACCATTAAGGCCTCTAGGGAGAAGAGGGTGAAACTTACCAATCGGAGATGTAGATTTCCGGTTGGTAGGTATCCAGCAGTTCTTCCCATAACCCCTCCTCTAGAAGATCTACGAGCTGCGATTTGACGCACCAGCTACAGAGGGGGACAGGAAACCCTAATAAAGACTCTGTGGACGCTAGGGGGAATAAGGGTTTTAGTGGACAGGTGCTGAAATCCTACTGTAGATAAGGCAGTTGTGGTTTTAACATGTTGGGAGGTCAAAATGAACTCTAGGAAGAGACAATCACGGTCCCACAGAGTTCACGGTGCAGACATGGTGGGCAAAGGGTGGGAGGGGAAACCGAGGCACAGACAGAGGAAGTCGTTTTTGCTCAAGGTCACCCAGCAGAGCCAGGAACAGAGCTCAGGTGTTCACGCCTCCGGGCACTGCCCCAGTACAGCTCCCTGTGTAGACAGGCAAAGCTGCCATAAGCCATGACTTGAATCCATGGGGTCAGCTCCCGCAGTGCAAATAACGTCTGTTATAGGAGTTTGCTGGGGCAGCTACGCCTGGGGCTGGAATCGGGGCAAATCAGCAGTGCAGAGAAGGCCTTGGGAGGGATAGCTCAGTGGTTTGAGCATTGGCCTGCTAAGCCCACGGTTGTGAGCTCAATCCTTGAGGGGGCCATTTAGGGAACTGGGGTAAAAATCTGTCTGGGGATTGGTCCTGCCTTGAGCAGGGGGTTGGACAAGATGACCCACCTTCCAACCCTGATATTCTAAATCTGGAGCGACACTGTTCCCAGTTCTCACCTGCCAGACACCATGGGTCAATACCAACACCTTGGTAGTGTGTGTGTGTGTGTGTGCGTGTGTATGTCATAATGACACAAGGGCAGCACAGAATCTGGGTCTGCATCTGATCTCGGTTATACCACTGCAAATCCAGAGCCACTCCACTGAAGTGACTCCAGATTTACATAGGGCACAGGCAAGTTTCTGTGCAGTGAAGCAGCTTTTTGCACTGAAACTGCAGACGTGTACACACTGCCGAGCCACTTTGTGGCAGAAACTCCTCAGCTGCAGCGCTGCAAAAACACCTCGCCGAGTCGTAAGGCTGTTTGCACAGAGCTCCAGTGCTCATTGCCAGTGTAGACACTTGATTGCTATTGCGCTGTAATTGGCTTCCGGAGCTATCCCATAATCCCTCAAGTGACATCCCAGCATTTCCCCCGTTCCCTGCCTCAGGACTGGTTGCTTTCTGCCACTGTCTGAACTTAGAAGACAGCATCTGACACCCTCTGTCCCCCAAAACACACTGTCTCTCCCCCCCCTCCACCCACTTCAGTTGAAAAGCAGCTGGCAATGTCCTAGGATGCCCATGGAACAGTGGGATTGGGAAACCTGCATCATGTGACACTGTGCCTGCCCATGAGGCATTGCAAACCCTTCCCAAAGCCCCCTGCGGCCAGTTGCACAGTGGGAAGCTCCCACAATGCACTGCTGTCTTTGCCCTTGCAAGAGCTGCTAATGCATCACAAGGAGGAGAGTGTGGACACACAACAGCGCTTTAATTCCAGTGCTTTAATAAAAGTGGTATAACTTGTGGCGCAGAAACTTGCCAGTGTAGACACACCCTTAGACCATGTCTACTGTAGGAGCACTTTGCCGGTATAAGAATCCCAGGATATCCTGTTGGCAACTAAAACCACCCTCCCTGAGCGACACAAACTCTCCTAGTAACAGTGCACCGTACTGTATCACTGAATCCACACTGGCTAGCACAGCTCTCTTCCCAACGCCTGACTGACAGATCTGTGCCGGTAGAAATCTGTAGCGTAGCCCTGGCCTAAATCCAGAGCCACTCCGGATTTACTGGTGTGTACATACACCTCTACCCAGATATAACGCAACCCGAAATAACACAAATTCTGATATAATGTGGTAAAGCAGTGCTCCGGGGGGGCGGGGCTGCGCACTCTGGCGGATCAAAGCAAGTTCGATATAACGCGGTTTCACCTATAACACCGTAAGATTTTTTGGCTCCCGAGGACAGCGTTCTATCGAGGTAGAGGTGCATATTTGAGACATGACGGTACAAGGTGCAGGGCAGACTCAGGCCTGGCACCTGTGGGTCTCATTTATGCTCGGTCAATCCAGAGTGACTCTGGATTCATAGGGGCACATGCCAGATCAGGACCGATCTGGCCTTTGGAGAACAGGTAGCTCTCTGCCGTACGGGGAAGGTGGTGGACAAACGGGAAAGCCCATGGGACAGACTCACTCAAAGGATGTGGTGAAGCAGGTCTGGGCCGGGGCGCCCTCAACCGGGCAGCCGTTCTCTTCCACCTTCCAGCCATCGCCCCCACGCTCCACCTGCCAGTGACTGAACTGATCTGTGGGATGAAGATGCATCAAGGGGGAGGACGGGGTGCAGTGGGAGCTGGTTTGATGGGATGGGGGACGACACCCTGGTGGGCACCCATTCCCAGGGGAGGAGTGGGTTAATGTGGTTCTCGAAAATAAACAGGGAAACAAATAAATATCGGGGAGGGGGGGGAGTGGTGGGGAGGAGGGAGACTCCACCCCCCCTTTTCTGACACCCCTCCCAGACTCCCAGGCACCTTTTTGCCCCAGTGTCCTCATCACCCCGTCCCCACCAGTGCCAATTTTCTCCCCCTCCCCCACTCTGGTGCTCCCTCTCCTTTGCCCCCCCAACACAACCCACACTCTCCCTGGTGCCCCTCCCCATATACACACTCCTCAGTGCTCCCCATTCACCTCCTGCTCTCCCACCTGGGCCCCCCTCCTCCAATGTCCTCTCCCCCCCCACCCCCGGTGGAACCCGGCATTGGCCACTGTCGGAAGACAGGACACTGGGGGAGATGGACCGTGGGTCTGATCCACTGTGGACGATCTTATGGTGACCCCCCAACCTGCCCTGGGCTCCCCCGCATAGTCCCCCCCTTCCCTCTCCCACGCCCCCCCGGTCCGGCACCCACCCTGCCCGCAGGGGTTCCGGACCAGGTTGCGCCCGAAGGGCTCCAGGACGCAGATCCGGCTCCACTGCGGCGGGAGGCAGAGGCGGGCGGCCGCCAGGGTGGCCCCCAAGCCCGGGCGCCTCTCGCCCTGCAGCCGCCAGACCGTGGGCCCGTCGATGAGGTCCCGCCAGCGGCGACACACCAGCCGGCAGCGGGTCACCAGGGCGCGGCCCGGGACCCAGCTCAGGATCTGCGCCAGGAGCTCGTCCGGGAGCGGGTTCAGGTCCAGCCGGTTCAGGTCCAGCGGGGCCGGGAGAGACGGGGGCGCCCACTGCACCAGCACGACCGGGGGAGCCCGGCTCTCCGACTGCCCCATGGCCGGGGGTCGGCCTGGCTCGCTCCGGCCCAGCTGCTACCGCTCCTCTCCGCATCCGCTCGTGTAATCCCGGCCCTGTCTCGGAGCCGCCCCTGGCCTCGTTTACACGGTACAAAGCGAGCACCGGATTCCCCCCTTGCCCGCTAGGGGGCGCCTGAAACAGGCTCCGGGTTCCCCGCTCAGCCCCGCTGCGGGGTCTGACACCGGCTCTGGTCGCCGGCTGGTGTAAACCGACGCCGCTTCCAACGCCCCTGTGCCTGGTGCCCCCCCCCCCCCCGTGCCCCCCCCCCCGCACAGCGCCCCCCCCCTTGGGCCCCCCCCCCCCCAATGTCTTCTCGGTCCCTCCGGCACCTGGCATTGGCCACTGTCGGAAAACTCCCACCCACCCTGCTCTCCTAGAGCCGGGGAGAGAACCCAGGAGTCCTGGCTCCCAGCCCCCCCTGCTCTAACCACCAGCCCCCACTCCCCTCCCAGAGCTGGGGAGAGAACCCAGGAGTCCTGGCTCCCAGCCCCTCTGGCTACAACCACTAGCCCCCACTCCCCTCCCAGAGCTGGGGAGAGAACCCAGGAGTCCTGGCTCCCAGCCCCTCTGGCTCTAACCACTAGCCCCCACTCCCCTCCCAGAGCTGGGGAGAGAACCCAGGAGTCCTGGCTCCCAGCCTCCCTGGCTCTAACCCGGGGTGACCAAACTGTGGCTCAGGAACAACATGCGGCTCCTTGTATAGGCACCGACTGCTACGAGCGCCAACTTTCCAATGTGCCAGGGAGTGCTCAACCCCTGGCTCTGCCCCAGGCCCTGCCCCCACTCCACCCCTTCCTGCCCCCTCCTCTGAGCCTGCCGTGCCCTCGCTCTTCCCCCACCCCAGAGCCTGCTGCACACCAGGGGAGGGAGGGAGGGAGCAGCTGATCAGCCGGGCTGCAGGTGGGTGGGAGGCTCTGGGGGCCGGGAGAGGGGGGAGCTGAGGGGGGGCTGCTATGGTATTACTGGGGCTCTTTGGCAATGTACATTGGTAAATTCTGGCTCTTTCTCAGGCCCAGGTTGGCCACCCCCCTCTAACCACTAGACCCCACTGGCCTTCTAGAGCTGGCGATAGAACCCAGGAGTCCTGAGGCCCCCCCTTACTTTTCACTCCCCCCCCATCCCACCTTCTTTTCCAGTGTGGGGCCTTTGCCGGCTGGCAGCCTGGGCACATGCCCTGTCCAGGGAGTGCGGCTCTGCCCACCCGCCGCTGCCTCCCTCCCCAGCCCCGGGCTGGCTGGCTGCCACCAGCCGCTCGGTGCTTCCTGCGGGCTGACGTCCTTCCGCCCCGGCCCTGCAGCACCGGCTGGTTGGGCTGCGGAGGGAGCCAACAGCAGCCGGCGCAGCCCGGTGCCTGCATCGAGCTGACCGGCCTCAGCCCTGGGAGGACAGCGGGGGAGCCCTGGCCGTGCAGGGCTGTGTGAGCGAGTGATTAGAGCAGGGGATGGCTGGGAGCCAGGACTCCTGGGTTCTCTCCCCAGCTCAGGGGGGGGAGAGTCTATTGGTTAGAGTAGGTCATTGTTATTGACCTCCTGGGGTGGGTTCTATTCCCTGCTGTCTCACATACTCCCCATGTGACTTTGGGCAAGTCCCTTCCTACATGCCGTGCCTCAGTTTCCCCACCTGCACAAATGGGGTCAATGATACTGAACCACCTCCCACTGGTTCGGCCTTTCGTTGCCAGCTTCCCCGGGAGGAACGTGTCCCTGCAGAGCTGTCTCAGGCTCCAGACGCTGTTTCACGATCCTGAGCTTCGCCCCCTCTCCGAGCATGCCGGGCAGCAGCTGGATCGCACTGCCTGGAGCAGCAGCATCTCCTCGGATGGCTTCTCGGCAGCTTCCAACCTGCTGCTCAGGGAACTCGGGGGGCACAACTGCCTGCCCCTCCTGGGCCAGGCCGCCCAGCACAAACTCCTCTCACTGAAGGGAGAAGAACTGGGCCATTCAGCTTGGGCCCGTCTCACTTTCAAGCCAGCTGAGCTGTGAAACACCCACACCACACGCTGTTCAGAAAAGCACTTTAATCTTCACTAACATGCCGCACAGCTGGTTATATCATGTTCAGCGACTCCATTTCCGGACAGAGCCCTGTGAAACTGACCAGCGAATCCATTCCCTGTGTTACCAGATGTGCCCATTACTTTGGGGTACGCTCATTTATTTGGGTTACTCCTCCGGGGACGGGGGTTCTGTAATCCTGTCAATGTACTGCTTGTGTCACGTATCAGAGGGGTAACCGTGTTAGTCTGAATCTGTAAAAAGCAACAGACGGTCCTGTGGCACCTTTAAGACTAACAGAAGTTTGTTAGTCTTAAAGGTGCCCCAGGACCCTCTGTTGCTTTTGTCACGTGTGTTTTCATATGGAGCTTTACGTCTCCCTTCTGCAAGTCCCCTGCCAATGGAGCTACCCTGCAGGACCTAGGGTCCCTAGGGCTGGGTTACACCCACCCCAGAACCGGATGAACACCCACACACCCACCCGTACATTAACAGAGCAAGTCTGAGCGGACCAGGTCAATCAGCATTGTCAAGCTGATCCCTTATATGTCTCTGGACTCACTGGGCTGGAGGAAGCAGCACTTTCAAGCTGCCTCTCCTTATAGGCCCCTGGGCTCCATGGACTGGGTCAAGCAGCACTTTCAAGCTGTTACCCTTATGCGTCCCAAATTCAGCACGTCCCTATCCCCACTCTCACATCACAATTGTACTGGCAGTAACCTACTCGATGAGCAAACCCCACAGTATTTTGGGCGCTGCAGGGATCTTTAGCTTAGGTACAAGAAGCGTCGCTGTAGAGTGAATGGGGAAAGCTAAAAACACAAACGAGTAAAGTTCAGCGAGAGAGAGAGAAGCAACCAACTTAACCATAGAAGTTATTTACTGAATAACAGTGATAACTACACAAGGAGCTAAACCAACATAACATACATGATTAAAGGTTAATACCTAAGGTAGAAAGACGCCATCCAATGGTCCAGGGACATCTACATCGAGCACATCACCGGCCACCGACAGTACCAGGAGGCGTGAGCCAGAGTGACATCGTTCTCCCACTACGAGAAAGGGACCAAGTGACCTTCTCCGTTGGATCATATGAACTGGAACCATAAACTCCCTGAACATTAAATCTCACCAAATGAGGGTCAATCCATCCTCATCATCATATCCACTCATTATTATCCACACCCGAACATAGCCACTTTATGAACTTCATACCCTCATATCTCAATGTCTGTACTTTGACCCATCAACCTTTTACCCCCAATTGGGGATATTGCAGATTATGTATTCCTCATGCCACCTTATCTTAAACCAAACTTTGCACCCTCGATAATCTGTATGTTATTCCCTGATAATCAGAAACTTCTATGCTCAAACTCTGTTCACTATTTTTTTTAACATCATCTTAATAAAATTTTTAAATAGGAAAACAGAGAGAGAGAGAGAGAAAGAGGGGGGGGATCTCACCCACTCCATGAGGCTTGAACTGATCCGGGTTCCCAGGTGATGGTGGTAGCTGAGGGTCCTGAATGCTGGAGACAGGCAAAGCCCCCAGCATGATCGGTCAGAAGATGGAGTTCCAGTGGAACTGATGCATAGTTTAGATCTAAGCATCAGAACAGCGACTGGAGAGTGAGTAGGGATTTTTGTAGAGAAAATACAATGGTTGAAGGGAGAACACTAGATTTGTTTATAGGTAAGCTGATGACTCAAGGGTTTTCTTTAGACTAGACAATAGGAGCTGATCACTCTGGGCTATGGGTGGGGTTTTCTGCCAGGGAGCTCACAGTGCCACTAGGCTGCTTCGGTATTTGGATATCAATCAAGGATTCATTACTAGAATTGGTCTGATAACTGCTGAGCTGGGTGTGTGTGCAGGTGTAGGTTCATTAACATCTGGAGCAGAGATTCCCAGGATGCAGTGCTTCCCTGCTTTTTCTGGTCCCAGAGTTTGGTGCAGTTCTCTGTTCTCCATTCTGTATACAAATTGAGATGTCTTCCTGTCCCATCTTTCATGCAGATGAGGCGAGGGGAGTTGTCTCTGCTCTCCATTCTGTATGCTAATGGAGATGTCTTCATCTTCTCACCCTTGTCAGGAGGGGTCTAGGGGTGTCTCCCAACGCCCTTCACTGCTCTCTGCAAGTTTTTTCCTCTGATGGGTTTTGGTTTAAGCAGAGGCTGGGGGTGCCTTTCACAAGTCAGGCTGGATACTGCACCCTGGTTCCCCAAGAACACAGAGGTGTCTGGTATCACCTGCCCCTCTTTTCTGGTGCGGGACCAGCTCGAAACTTCCAGGCCCTTTTATTAATAAAAACAATTCAGGCCAACACGAAACCCGTAACTCCTCAGTAACTAACCTACCAGGGATTTCAGCCTAGGCCCGTGGGATCATTTTAAACAATAACAGCCTGGCCCAAAGGGCCACCATCCACCCCGGCTCCCTGCGCACCAAGGGAACGGGCTGGGAGGTTGCTCAGCGCTAGGACTGGATAGCTACCCTAGTTCCTTCTCCTTCTCTCCGGTGTAAACCAGGCCTAAGACCATTGGAGTCAGCAGGCCTCATTCTTCACTCAATCAGTTCTGGCCTGTCTTTACCAGTAGGGCTAAGACCCATCCCGCTGACTGCACGCAGGACCAGCTGATGCACTGAACGCCATCGCTGGGCCATGTGGCAGAAATTACACCCCAGTCCCCTAGAAATATCTTGCCCATCAACCCCTGGTGGGAGTGAGCTCTGCGGCTCCACCTATAACCCTCTGCCCATGCCCCGTGATGATGCGTTAGTACAAGAGTGGACTTTGCCTTATGCCCGCATCACCCCCCAAAATGGGGAGGGAACTGCACCAAAGCACTGCTAGGCCCCAGTTCTGGTCTCATGTAGACCTGTGTGAATCTGGAGTCACTCCACTGGAGTCTTTCCAGATTTACACACCCATCAGTTATTTCAGAAACTGACCCTTGGTTTGTGTCAGCAAAAGGCCTGAGCGTCTACCACGCCCACTGGCTTTGCTGGGATCTGAGCGCAGTGAGAACAGACCTGAAGGTTATGTTCCCCATAAACTCCTGGACAATCAACAAGCAGCTATTTCCATTTGTCTAGGGGCTGCCCGGTATGGTATTCTCGTGAGCGCTGCACTACCCGAAGCTTGCAGGAGCTGGGTTCGAATCCCCCTTCCCTAGAACCATGCAATCTAATTAGCACCGGGGGTAGGGGGGTATATTTTCTTCACCTGTGAATCTGGATTCACATCAGACAGGCATCAGCTGGCAGAAAAAAATCTTTCATTAACAGAACCCACCTCTCTGCAGCTTCCTAACGGAAATGTGGCAGGGACAATCTGAAAATTCCGCATCGTAGTGGTTAAAAAAAACAACACCCCAAACAACTATTTTTTTAACCCCTTCACACTCTGATGACACAATCCCAAAGCCCCCCAAATAGAGGCACAAGCCCAGTTGTTTCCATCTTTAATGTCTTGTTGCTTCTGCCGTGCAGGGGCAGGGTCACACTGACCGAAGTCAGGCACTAGGAACCTAAAGATTCACCCCGGTGCTCTTTGGTCCTGCGCAGGACAAGGTTGGCCAGAAAGAACGGACCGAAGACGCTCCTCAGGCAAAGGGGCGTATTAATTTCAAAGAGACGCATCCCCCTGATTTGTTCTCGGACGGGAGAGGAGCTCGCAGAGGCAAATGGGGATCATCATTCCGGCTCGCGTGAGAGATTCATGGAGACCCGCTCCGGGCTCTCAGCTGAGCTTCACCATGACTGTGGAGTTGGTGATCCGTGCGCCGTAGTGTCCCGCCCAGAAAAGAATGTCCTTCCCTTTGTGGAGGAAATGCACATACCGGACGCCGCGGCCGTACTGCCTGAACCGGTAGGACACCTGGGAGGGAAGGAAAAGGAACCCAAATTGATCTCTGGACCCTGTCACAAATCCGTGGGCTCCAGAGAGAGGAAGTAGGGGCTACAGAGACTGGGGAAGATATTCTTGCAGGGCAGGGGCTGGGCAAAACGGAATAGCTGCTGTGCAGCGAGGGGGGGGTCGGAGAGCAGGCGCCTGCCCCACACTCCCCCCAGAGTGGTGGCCTCAGTTCCCTGTAAGGTGCTTGGCCGAGCAGCAGCCTATTTAGCGCTGGGCAGGGGCTCAGGGAACCCGTCCGGCCGGGACCTGCTGCAGCCAGGGCGCCCCTCCTCTAACTCAGCCCCGGACCTGCCGCGGTCGTGAGAGGGGCGTCCTCAACCCAGCCCCATCCAGGCCCTGCCTCGGCCAGGGAGAGAGGCATCCCAGCCCCGGCCTGAACCTCCCGTGGCCGGTGATAGGTGCCTATCCCACAGCCCCAAGTGTTGCTGCGGCGAGAGAGAGCTGGGGGGAGCCCCAGAGCACCCTCCTGCACCCCGCACCCCCAGCCAAAGTCTGGAGAGAAATGTGAGAAGGGAGGGACAGGCAGTAGAAACAAAAGTGAAACTGTTTGAGCAGCATAATCCAGAAGTCTTGAGGTCTTTCTGAGCGTAGCGTTCATTGATTTGAGATCTACCATACCGTTCTCTCACTAGACGGGAAAACCTATAATGGCAGCAGGCCATAAGAGAGACCCAATTTGGGTCTCATCTATCTGAGTTGTGAGGAATATGTATTAAGATTATACCAACCAACAAGAATGCACTTTTATGTAGAAATCCATGATTAAATAGAGTCTTCCTGACTAGTGATTTAAATCAAATCCACCCTGCACATAACAAAATTCATTCTGCACATGGGTGGGAAAAATTAGAGAGAGCTCTGGTGGTGACTCCCATCCCACAGGTCTGGGCCCGGCTCCAGCCCTTTGCAGAATTCGGAGGAGCCCGCTAGAGCATCACGTAACAGGAGTGTCCGTGCACAGGTGGAGCCATTCCTGCCTCTTTCCTGGCCCTGGTTTTCCTGCCGAGGGGGGCAGGCAGGAATAGTTTAGGGGGGAGGATGAGCACCCACTACCCCTAGCTATCTGCCGCCTGTGGTGGGCTAGTGGATAGAGGACTAGATGTCAGGAGACCCATGTTCTATCCCTCTCTCTGCCACTGCCACCCGCGCCTCCACTCCATAATAAAACATACATAATTTTACAAATTACGCCCACTTCATCCCTACCGATGTTAGATCTCAAAGCACTTTACAGTAGAGCTTCGTATTAGGGTGACCAGATAGCGAGTGTGAAAAATCGGGATGGGGGTGGAGGGTAATAGGAGCCTATATAAGACAAAGCCCCAAATATCGGGACTGTCCCTATAAAATCGGGACATCTGGTCACCCTACTTGGTAGCGTTATCCCCCTTTCACAAGGAAACGGAGGCACAGGGAGGGGAAGTGACTCTCCCAAAGTCAACCCAGTGGCTGAGTCGGTTCTAGAACCCAGGTGTCTGACTCCCAGTCCCTAAATATTCCCAGAGAGCTGGCAACGGAGCCGGCTCACCTGGTGATACTGCGCGTCGTTCCACTGTTGTATGGAATCGGGGCTGGCTTGGAATTCAGCGATTACAGTACTTCTGTTGGCAGCCAGGAGCCTGACACAGATGGAGTATTCACAGCCACAGTCTTCCCGGGCGCCCCACCTGTGGGACGGGAGCAGATGATGGGGAACAAGGAACCTCAGAGGGCAGCAAGAGGGAGACAGGACACAGCCCCCCGAATGTAGAAGGTAACAGGAATCCTGGGAACACACACAGCCGAATCCAACACACGCAGCACCACCGGCTTTTTGGTCCCCATCAATCAGGGGATTGCACCAGCATCTTAGCTCCAAGCACTGTAACATCCTCACCTGCTGGTCTTGTCTAGCCCAGCAACTTCAGGGAAGCCCGACTACAATCCTAGCCAGCAAGTCCGAGAGCAGACATGACCTGCGACGTGCATTTGACGCAAGCCCCTGACCAAGAGTTGATTGGGAGAAACTCACTGTTAAAAATCCAACCGTTCTCACACCTTTAATTAAGGGCTAAGAGGGCTCCCAACTGACATCTCTGGGTCCTCCAGGTTCAACAGGCTTGATATTTTTAAGGCTTAAAAAAGTAACAACCCCCAAACAAATCCAAACCCTTTGATTTTGAGGCACAGGTGGCCCCTATAACTAGAAATGAAGGAAACCACGGAGGTCGAATTTTAGTCATCAGAAATCAGCAGCAAAGACACAATCCCATTTCTTTCAGCAGGTCACCATTAAGGCCTCCAGGGAGAAGAGGGTGAAACTTACCAATCAGAGATGTAGATTTCCGGTTGGTAGGTATCCAGCAGTTTTTCCCATAACCCCTCCTTTAGAAGATCTACGAGCTGCGATTTGATGCACCACCTACAGAGGAGGACAGGAAACCCTAATGAGATATTGCAATAGCACCTAACTGAGATCAGGGCCACATTGTGCTGGGCGCTGCGCAGAGGGGAACCAAGGAACAGACAGAGGAAGTCGTTTTTGCTCAAGGTCACACAGCAGAGCCAGAAACAGAGTTCAGGTGTTCACGCCTCCGGGCACTGCCCCAGTACAGCTCCCTGTGTAGACAGGCAAAGCTGCCATAAACTATGACTTGACCTCATGGGGTCAGCTCCCGCAGTGCAAACAATAGCTGCTATAGGAGTTTGCTGGGGCAGCTACGCCCGGGGCTGGAATCAGGGGAAATCAGCAGTGCAGAGAAATCCTCGTAAATCTGGAGTGACACCGTTCCCAGTTCTCCCCTGCCAGACACCTTGGGTCGATACTGACACCTGGGTAGAGTGTGTGTGTTTGTGTCTGTCATGATGACACAAGGGCAGCACAGAGTCAGGGCCTGCATCTGATCTTGGTTATACTGCTGCAAGTGACTCCAGATTTACTGAGGGCTTGTCTACCCTGGCAAGTTTCTGCGCAGTGAAGCAGCTTTTTGCACTCAAACTGCAGACGTGTACACACTGCCACCTTGTGTGCCGAAACTCCTCAATTGCAGCGCTGCAAAAAAGCCACCTCGAGAAGAGCCGTAAGGCTGTTTGCACAGAGGCTCCAGCGCTCATTGCCAGTGTAGACACTTGATTGCTATTGCGCTGTAATTGGCTTCCGGAGCTGTCCCATAATCCCTCAAGTGACATCCCAGCGTTTCCCCCTCAGGGCTGGTTGCTTCCTGCCACTGTCTGAACTCAGACAGCATCTGACACCCTCTCTGTCCCCCAAAGCACACTCTCTCTCTCCCCCCCTCCATACACACACACACTCCCTGTCACACTCTCCTCCCCCCCAGCCCAGTTGAAAAGCAGCTGGCAATGTAGTAGGAGGCCCATGGAACAGTGGGATTGGGAAACCTGCATCATGTGACGCTGTGCCTGCCCATGAGGCATTGCAAACCCTTCCCAAAGCCCCCTGCGGCCAGTTGCACAGTGGGAAGCTCCCACAATGCACTGCTGTCTTTGCCCTTGCAAGAGCTGCTAATGTGGATGTGCTCCAGCGTCACAAGGAGCACAGTGTGGACACCCAACAGCGGTTTAATTCCAGCGCTTTAATAAAAGTGGTGTAACTTGTGATGCAGAAACTTGACAGTGTAGACACACCCTTAGACCATGTCCACAGTAGGAGCACTCTGCCGGTACAAGAATCCCAGGACACCCTGTTGGCAGATAAAACCACCCTCCCTGAGCGACGCAAACTCTCCTAGTAACAGTGCACCGTGCTGTATCACTGAATCCACACTGGCTAGCACATCTCTCTTCCCAACGCCTGACCGACAGATCTGTGCCGGCAGAAATCTGTAGTGTAGCCTAAATCCAGAGCCACTCCGGCTTTACTGGTGTGTACATATATTTGGGACATGACAGTACAAGGTGCAGGGCAGACTCAGGCCTGGCACCTCTGGGTCTCATTTATGCTGGGTCGATCCAGAGCGACTCTGGATTCATAGGGGCACACGCCAGCTCAGGACAGGTCTGGCTTTTGGAGAACGGGTAGCTCTCTGCCCCATGAGGAAGGTGGGGGGCAAACGGGAAGGCCCAGGGGACAGACTCACTGAAAGGATGAGACAAAGCAGGTCTGGGCCGGGGCGCCCTCGACCGGGCAGCGGTTCTCTTCCACCTTCCAGCCATGGCCCCCATGCTCCACCTGCCAGTGACTGAACTGATCTGTGGGAAGAGGCTGTGTCAAGAAGGGGTATGAGGTGTGATGAGAGCTGGTTTGATGGGGGGGGGGATGATGCCCAGGTGGGCACCCATTCCCAGGGGAAGAGGAGGAGTCGGTTAATGTGGCTCTCCAAAATAAACAGAGAGAGAACTAAATACCTGGGAGAGGGGGGGTTGCAGGGGAGGAGGGAGACTCCCCCCCCTTTCCTGACACCCATCTCAGTACCCCAGGTACCTTTTTGCCCCAGTGCACTCTCATCCCCGCCTCCCCCACCAGTGCTAATTTTTTCCCCTCCCCCACTCTGGTGCTCCCTCTCCTTTGCCCCCCCCAACACAACCCACAGTCTCCCTGGTGCCCCTCCCCATATACACACTCCTCAGTGCTCCCCATTCACCTCCTGCTCTCCCACCTGGGCCCCCCTCCTCCAATGCCCACCCCCGGTGGCACCTGGCATTGGCCACTGTCGGAAGACAGGACACTGGGGAAGATTTACCATGGGTCTGACCCACTGTGGCCGTTCTTATGGTGACCCCCACCCTGCCCTGGACTCCCCCCCTCCCTATAATCCCCCCTTCCCTCTCCCACGCCCCCCCGGTGCGGCACCCACCCTGCCCGCAGGGGTTCCGGACCAGGTTGCGCCCGAAGGGCTCCAGGACGCAGATCCGGCTCCACTGCGGCGGGAGGCAGAGGCGGGCGGCCGCCAGGGTGGCCCCCAGGCCCGGGCGCCTCTCGCCCTGCAGCCGCCAGACCGTGGGCCCGTCGATGAGGTCCCGCCAGCGGCGACACACCAGCCGGCAGCGGGTCACCAGGGCGCGGCCCGGGACCCAGCTCAGGATCTGCGCCAGGAGCTCGTCCGGGAGCGGGTTCAGGTCCAGCGGGGCCGGGGGAGCCCGGCTCTCCGACTGCCCCATGGCCGGGGGGCGGCCTGGCTCGCTCAGGCCCAGTTACTTTCCCTTCTGCATCCGCTCATGTGATCCCGGCCCCGCCTTGGAGCCGCCCCGGCCTCGTTTACACGGTGCAAAGCGAGCAGCGGATTCCCCCCTTGCCCGCCAGGGGGTGCCTGGAACAGGCTCCGGGTTCCCCGCTCAGCCCCGCTGCGGGGTCTGACACCGGCTCTGGTCCCGGCTGGGGTAAATCGGAGTCACCCCCAACCCCGCTGTCCCTGGTGCCCCTCCACTCCTCTGTGTCCCCCTCCCCCGCACAGCGCCCCCCCCCACCTGGTCCCCCCCACTCTCCCCACCCCCGGCATTGCCCCCCCCCTCTAACCACTATACCGCACTGCTCTCCTGGAACTGGGGAGA
>NC_048313.1:3218458-3236139 GCF_013100865.1 Trachemys scripta elegans
CTCTCCCCACCCCCGGCATTGCCCCCCCCCTCTAACCACTAGACCGCACTGCTCTCCTGGAACTGGGGAGAGAACCCAGGAGTCCTGCCCCCCCCCCTTACTTTTCACCCCCCTCCATCTCCCAGCTTCTTTTCCGGTGTGGGGCGGGCACATGCCCCGTGCAGGGTGTGCGGCTCTGCCCGCCCCTGCCTCCCTCCCCAGCCCCGGGGCCACCAGCCGCTCGGTGCCTCCTGCGGGCTGACGTCCTTCCGCCCCGGCCCTGCAGCACCGGCTGGTTGGGCTGCGGAGGGAGCCGACAGCAGGCGGGGCAGCCCGGTGCCTGCATCGAGCTGACCGGCCTCAGCCCTGGGAGGACAGCGGGGGAGCCCTGGCCGTGCGGGGAGCTGCGGAGCGAGGTAAACGCGAGTGCGGGGCTAGGGAGACCTCTGGCTGGGCAGGGGTGTGTGAGCGAGTGGTTGGGGGGTCTGGGAGCCAGGACTCCTGGGTTCTTTCCCCAGCTCTGGGAGGGGAGTGGGGTGTAGTGGCTAGAGCAGGGGGGCTGGGAGACAGGACTCCTGGGTTCTTTTCCCAGCTCTGGGAGGGGAGTGGGGTGTAGTGGCTAGAGCAGGGGGTCTGGGAGCCAGGACTCCTGGGTTCTTTTCCCAGCTCTGGGAGGGGAGTGGGGTGTAGTGGTTAGAGCAGGGGGGGGGCTGGGAGCCAGGACTCCTGGGTTCTATATTGAGCTCTGGGAGGGGAGTGGGGTCTAGTGGTTAGAGCAGGGGGGTCTGGGAGCTAGGACTCCTGGGTTCTCTCCCCAGCTGTGGGAGGGGAGTGGGTTCTAGTGGCTAGAGCAGGGGGTCTGGGAGCCAGGACTCCTGGGTTCTCTCCCCACTTTGGGGAAGGGAGGGGAGGGGGGTTATAGTGATTAAAGTAGGTCACTGTTATTAACCTCCCAGGGCTGGGTTCTAATCCCTGCTGTCTCACAGACTCCCCACGTGACTTTGGGCAAGTCCCTGCCTACGTGCTGTGCCTCAGTTTCCCCACCTGCACAAACGGGGTCAATGACATTGAACCACCTCCCTCGGGGTATGTGGGGGTGGCTGAGAGCAGCCAGGGAAGGACTGACCATGTCAGCACCGTAACTGATGCCCAGCAACTCGCAGAGCACAGGCATGGAGCTGGGCCCTGCCCCACGGCGTCTGCAGTCCGGCTGCTGCCCTGAGTGGGAATGCCATAGGGGGGTAGAAAGCTCCCAAAGCTAGAAATAGAACCCAAGAGTCCTGATTCCCAGCCCACACCTCCTGCTCTAACCACTAGATCCCACTCCCCTTCCAGAGCTGGGGAGAGAACCCAGGAGTCCTGCCTCACATCCCCCCACGCTCTAACAGAGCGCCCTGACCTAAGAAGCACTAGATCTTCCTTCCCCATTTCCCCCCCATCTCATGACTTGCTTTAATGTTGCAACACTGGCCATTGGATAACCCAGCCGGTCAGGTCAAGCCGGCGTCTCCACCTGCCAGCGCCCCGTCCACTCCCGCGTGGAATCCTTGAGGCGGATCCATCCCTCGGTGCTTTCCAATGACTGATTTCTTGGGCCTGGCTAGGTTCTCCCATCACCCCGTGGCTCAGGGAGCTGGGGCTTTAATACTAGGGTAGGGGGCAGTATGTGGGGGGGGGGGGCCCAGTGGTATCTCCCTGGCACTACTCACTCCGTGGTTGCACAGGTCGTCTGTTTGCAAGGTTGCCCATCTGGCACCACCCAAGGCCCTAATTGGGGTTCCAGGCAGAGTTGGGGGGCGGGACGGCTGGTGTGGGTGGCAGCTTGGATAACAGGGCGTGCCTGTTTGTCTGCCTCTGCTCTCGGGTTCGCCCAGGAGTGGGACTCTGGGCTGCCCGTCCTAGTGGGTCAGCGTGGTGCGGAGGGGCACCTGCCTAGTGCCCTGGGGCAGAGCCAGGAGCAACTGGCAGGGGAGGGGCAGCCGGTGTTGGCCTGGGGCTTGAGGTGGGAGGGAGAATTTTGGTTGCTGTCCCATGGCACAGGGACCCCCATCCCCCTTCTGCCAGGGCACCCTGATCCCTCTCCAACAGACTGTATCCCCTCAGCCCCCCTTCGTGAGGGCGTGGAGGCTGTTTTTCCAGGGATCCCTTGCCCAATGCTGAGATGCAGCTGCCTCTGGGGTGGCGTGTGTTGGCTGTCTATACAGGGATCCACCATAAGGGACGTGTTTGTCCCCTGCAGCCAGCTCCCCAATAACTCCGCTCCTACACCCCATCAGGGAGCCCCAGAGCTGGGTCCCCCAGCACCTCCTCCTAGCCTCCCCACTAGGAGACCCCCAGAGCCAGCTCCCCCTTACCCCTGCTCCCAGGCCTCCATCTGGGCCCCCCAAGATCCAGCCCCCCCATAACTCTGTGAATTTGAACTCTGCCCCACAGGAGTTGCCTGGCCTTACTGCTGACGTATCAGGCTGTGGAAATCAGAGCTGTGTGGCGCTGACTCAGGACAACAGGAGGATCTGACCCGCTCACAGGCCAGCGCCCCACGGCTTTCGTTTCCCCGTCCCTCTCCCACACAGCCGGGAAGAGCAGGATGAGGATGGGGCCGCGCGGCTGGCTCTGCCTGGTGCTCCCCTGGGTGCTGTGCCAGGGCACCCGCCGCACCCAGCCCGAGCAAGTGCATCTCTCCTACCCAGGTGAGGCTGTCGGGGCCCCGTCTCCAGGCTGGGGGACCTGGGGGGAGGCTGGGAGCCCAGCTCCATGGGGTTATTAATGTTTATATTATTGGGCCTGGGGTCCCCAGCTCTGGGAGGGGAGTGGTGTCTAGTGGTTAAAGCAAGCGGGCTGGGAGCCAGGACTCCTGAGTTCTATCCCCAGCCCTGGGAGGGGAGTGGGGTCTAGTGGTTGGGGGGGGGGGGGCTGGGAGCCAGGACTCCTGGGTTCTAAACCAGCTCAGGCAGTGACCACTTTGTCTCGCTTCAAGTCAGTCCCTTCCCCTCTCTGTGTCTCAGTTCCTGCAAACTGCAAACACTTCCCTGTCTCAGTTCCAGGGTGTTGGTGAGATGGGGGAAGGTTGAATCAGTTTCCCAGGCAGATCCAGCTCCTTGGAAACCAGGGTCTGGTTCCGGGCCTGGCCATAGGCCCATCCGGAGGGTCAGAGCCAGAGGATGGAGCTGGAGCGGGGTAGGAGTGGATGGAACCGGCTCTGTGTGGAATTAGCCCTCGTAGCACCTAGACAGAGCCAGTGTGGGGAGCGGGCCGGCGTCTCGGGAAGGACTCGGGCTCTGAGCGCTCACCGGGCTGTTCTAACCCTGGCAGGCGACCCCACCGCCATGACCGTCACCTGGACGACCTTTGACCCGGCCGGCTCCATCGTGGAGTTCGGCCCAGAGCCGGGCGAGGTCTTCACCACCTCCGCCAAGGGCCACGCCAGCCGGTTCGTGGACGGCGGGTGGTTGCGCCGCAGCATGTTCATCCACCGGGTCACCCTGCGGGGCCTGGCCCCCGGGCAGCGCTACGGTGAGTGGGGGTCCGGCCGCGGCTCCTCTCCTGGCAGTGGGCGGGGGCCCGGCGCACTGCAGACTTCATCCGCACCGAGCCACCAGATGAGGGACAGAGACACGGGGGCAGGGCTGGAGAACGGGCTGCACACGGGAAGGGGAGACCTGGGGACACGCACTGATGGGGGGGGCGCCCAGACACCCTGCCATGCTCCCTGACGTCTCGTCACACTCACACGTGTCCCGACACACGCACACGCCCAGCCACACGCGCACGCACTGAGAGGTGGGGCACACACACAAGCCCAGTGTCACCCAGCAATATCCACCATCACCGGGTCCAAATCTGCGTTGGGCCCAAATGCACCCCAACCCCGAGCACTCAGCCCCCCCCCCCCACATACACAAACGGCAGGGGGCTAGGGTGACCAGATGTCCTGATTTTAAAGGGATAGTCCCGATTTTGGGGTCTTTTTCTTATATAGGCTCCTATTACCCCCCACCCCCTGTCCCGATTTTTCACACTTGCTGTCTGGTCACCCTACAGGCCTTTGAGTCTCTCCCTGCTCTTCCCCTGTAGCTTATCGCTGCGGGAGCCCGCTGGGCTGGAGCCGGCTCTACGGCTTCCGGGCTCTGCAGAATGGCACCGACTGGAGCCCGCGTCTCGCTGTCTTCGGTGACATGGGGAACATCAACCCCCAGTCCCTGCCCAGGCTCCAGCGCGACACGCAGCAGGACATGTACGACGTGATCCTGCACGTAGGTCGGTGTCACGCCGCGCTCCCCCCAGGTTCCTGGGATCGGGGCTGGAGAAGGGACGGGCTCAGGGGGCGGGGATGGGACACGGGGCTTTTTCCTCTAGGGGGCGCTGGTGATCCCGCCCCAGGACAGGAGACTGGCTGGCTCAAGGGTCGGGGAATGGGACATGTGGCCTTTCCCCTTTAGGGGGCGCTGCTGATCTGGTCCCAGGGCAGGGACTGGCTGGCTCAGGGGGCAGGGAATGGGACATGGGGCCTTTTCCCTCCAGGGGGCGCCAGCTCCCATCCCATCCATGTCAGGAATGACCGACAGTCATCCCCATCTCAGGACCCGTTGGTGCCCCCTGGAATGAACTCGCTGGGTCCGTGTCCAGGGCCCACGTCCCCCAAAGCACCACTAGGGGCACTAACTGCCCCCCTTGTTGGGGATCTCAATTTAAGGAGCACCCCTCTCCCCTCCAGAGATTAGGGCAGGATTCAGGGGGCATCAAGCCAGCACTGCTGGCTTAATAATGGGGGGGGGGTAACCCCCAATCTGGGTAAAATCTCCCCCAGGCCACCCCCTGCCCCCAGGGCAGAGCAGCCGATTCACTGTGATCCTCTTGTCTTTCCCAGGGGATTTTGCCTATGACATGGACCAGGTAAATTCTGTAGCCACGCTGCCTCCTGCACCTTCCCTTCTCCTCCGGCTGCGCCCCATCCTGCTCCCCTCCATGTTCGGGGGGCTGGCCCCGCTCGCTGGCGTCTCTGCAGTGGAGATCCAGGGCCGATGTCGGGAGGGGTCCCCCCGGAGAAGGGGCCGTGTGCTCAGCTCCAAGGGTTTCTGGGCCCCCATGAATGCACATCCACCTGTGTGCGTCCCCACCCGGCCTGGTCGGGTATCTCTCCCCTGCGTGTCTCATGGACTCAGCGAGGTTGACAAAGCTGCCCCAGCCCTGGAGCTAACCCAGTTGGCAGAGGCTGGCACGTGGGTTTGATTCCCGTACACGGCGACTTGCCCAGGAGGCCGGTATTCTGAGCCCAGGCCCATGGGAGATTGGAGCTGCCTTGGGATGTGCCATAGAGCTGTGTCGCCTACGATGGGAATTGAAGCAACAATGGCAGGCGGGTTGGGCCCGTCCACCCCACCCCCCATCCTTGCCCTGGTGGCCATGTATGCAAACCCACACGCGTGTTGCATTTGCACACGGATCTGCCCACCCACTTCTATGCACGTGGCCCTACAGTCCCCCGGGGTACACACAGCCCCCAGGTGTGTAAATGCGCTCCGAGGGTGCAGCGTTCCCGGGCGCCTCGGCTGATGCGACTGTCTCTGGGGTGTAGTGTAACGCCAGGGTCGGAGACGCCTTCATGCGCAAGATCGAGCCCGTCGCCGCGTCGGTGCCGTACATGACGTGCCCGGGGAACCACGAGGAGAAATAGTGAGTGGGCGGATCTCGCACGGGGTGCCTATGGGCGCGACGGCTGGCTCTGCCCCTCTCACACCTCAGCCACCCCCCAGCTCTCTCCCCTTTCCCCACCCCACACGCTGCCCGCGGATTCCCTCCCAGCCTTGGCCACTGACCTCTGCTGGGGTTTATTTGCTCCATGCTTGAACAGCGCCCCCTGTCGGACACATGCAGGACGTGCCCCTGCAGGGAACTGCCAGAGCACCTGGCTCAGAGAGGATTTATGGGTCTATACGGCCTGATGGGATTATGGGGGAGGGGGATTTGTTGCCCTGGGAGCCTCTCAGCCTGTGGTTGGGGCGGGGGAAGAGGTGGTGGAGCCGGAGGTGTCTCCATCTGCTCCCGGAGAGGGACTAGGAGCGGCAGCCTAGAGGCCAGGGTGAGGGGTGCGTAGGGATGCTTGAGATGCCAGTCTGGGAATTGGGAGGGGGGAGGATTAAATCCACCCCCCCAGACCCTCCCTCACCCCCCCCCGCTGCTGCCCCTAATTGTTCTTCCTCCCCCCCACCAGCAACTTCTCCAACTACCGTGCCCGATTCAGCATGCCCGGTGACACGGAGGGCCTGTGGTACAGGTGAGCACCCCGCCTGGCCCCCAGGGGGCAGCGTTCCAGCCCCAGGCGCCCAACCCCGGCAGAGGTGCAGGGGGATAAGAACACTAGGGGCAGGACTCTCTGGGCCTGGCTGTGCTTGGTTAGAGTGTGGGGCCAGGGGGCTGGGACGCCTGGGTTCTATCCCCAGCTCTGGGAGGGAAGTGGGGTCTAGTGGTTAGAGCAGGGAGGCTGGGAGTCGGGACGCCTGAGTTTTATCCCCAGCCCTGTGAGGACAGTGGAGTCTAGAGCAGGGGGGCTGGGAGTCAGGACTCCTGGGTTCTATCCCCAGCCCTGGGAGGGGAGCAGGGAGGACTGGGAGCCGGGTTCTATTGCTGCTACTGATTCCGTGTCTGTGTTGAGGGGCATGCTGCTTCTCGCATCGTGTGCTTCAGTTTCCCCCCAGCATAGCACAGGGCTCATTCTTTGCCCTCCCTCCCTTGTCACCGTATGATTCTGCTTCTCTGCCCCTAGCTGGGACGTCGGCCCTGCCCACATCATCTCCTTCTCCACCGAGGTGTATTTCTACCTGAACTATGGCCGTCACCTCGTCCAGGAGCAGTACCAATGGCTAGAGAGAGACCTACAGGTAGACCCACCCCCCCAGCCCCTAGCCCTCCTGGCTGCCCGCCCGTCCAGACTGTCTCGCTCACAGACTCTCTCTCTCCCCCTTGGCGGCAGGAGGCCACGCGGCCGGATCGGCGCCGGCGCCACCCGTGGATCATCACCATGGGGCACCGGCCCATGTACTGCTCCAACAATGACCTCGACGACTGCACGGAGCACGAGAGCATCGTGAGTGGGGCCGGGGGGGGCGCTGCAGAGGAGGGAGGAGGAGGCTCTTGCACCCAGCAGGCAGGGGGAGGTGTGCGGGGAGCTGAGTGGGGACCGGCAGACTGATCCAGGGAGGCCGTTCCACGTGGCGGGGGGGGACCTCGCTGGAGGGCCTTAGAGAGAGAATGTGGGGTAACCCGCCAGGGCCCCCTCCAGCTGCTGATTCCCCCTCCCCCCCGCTGTCTTTCCCCTCAGGTTCGCCGAGGGCTCCCCCAACATCTGTACGGCCTGGAGGACCTGTTCTATAAATACGGTACCCGCTGCCCATCCCTCCAGCCTCCTCTGGCGGTGCCCCCTAGGGGGAACCTGGGAAGCTCCCCCTGCAGAACGTATGCTGGGGCTGTCAGCTGGAGCCCCAGGGCAACAGGAGGAGGGGAGGGGTGACACCAAGGCACTTTGGGGGCTCACGCCGACCAGGACGGGCTTCTGTCACCCCCTGAGTGTCTCTATGTCCGGCAGCCCTGGCCCAGAGCCCTGCCCCCAGCAGCCGTGGGGATGAGCCAGCCTGGGTACTGATGCAGGGAGACCCCAACGGCCCAGTCCCTCTCCCCGGACACTCCCGGACGGCAGCGACAGAGCCCACACCCCAGGGACTTCGGTCCCCCGGCACCTTTCTCAACTCTGGCCCCGGGTGACGGACGCCTCAAAGGACTTTTCTGCTTCGATCTCCCACCGTCTACTGTCTCTGTTTCCAGCGCCGCGAAGGATTCCTGGGGGCGCAGGCTCCGTCACCGGCCGGGCTGGTTAAGCAGCCTGCCCCCCTCCCCACCCGCTCGTTTAGCTGGATGGCTTTGGTTCCTTTTTCCATTGCCCTCCGAGGTCTGGCCTGGCTCAGTTTACCCCGCAGGCCCAGGAAAGCGGGCGGCCCAGCGTTACTTTCTCTAGGGCCGGCTGTAGGTACTGGCTTGCGTAACTCCTTCCCGCGCCCGTTCCCGGCCCACCTCGCTCATTCTTTCTTCACTGCCCGTACAAGGCCCAGCGGGTCCCGGTTGGTATATGATTCCTGTCACGTGTCCTTATAGAGAGACAGATTCTGACAGCGGCGTGTTGGGGCAATCTCCTGCGATTCACCTGGGGACTGGGCTGAGCCCCACACCCAATCTCTTAAAGGGCCGGCTCGCCCGGCGACAGGGCCCCAGGGCAGAGCACGCCTCGGCCCCCAATCCAGCCATGGGTCTAAGATCCAGTGGCCAGAGTCCTGAGCCGGTGCTGTGCTCTCTTCACCAGGTGTCGACCTAGAGCTGTGGGCCCATGAACACTCCTACGAGAGGCTGTGGCCTGTCTACAACTACCAGGTGACTCTTGAGCAGAGGGACTTGGGGGTCCTCCGGGGTCGCTGTCCGGCCTGGTTGGGGGATTAAGTCCGAGATCTGAGTCTGAAACGACCCCGTCTGCTTCCCCCCACTGCAGGTCTACAACGGCAGCACCAAATCGCCCTACACCAACCCCCGGGCGCCCGTCCACATCATCACCGGATCGGCCGTAAGTGACAGCTGGCCCGAGCCTGGTAGCGCACCCAGCACCACCCACTCATGCCAGCCGCCAGGGGCCTGCCTCTGCTCGCCTTGCGAGTCAATGTTGACGCCTACCGCTGACCGCCACGGGGCCGGGTGTCTCTGCCCGCGGTTTAAGGGCCTGATCCTGTTAAGTGCCAGACACCTCCCAAGTGATGCTGAGTGTCCTCGGATCCCATTGAAATTCAGTGCGGGCGCTTCCAGGATTGGGGCTTAATTTAGAGGCCTGTTGGGGGAGGGGGGTAGTTTAAGGGCAAGAGTACGAGGAGCGGAGCTGGGCCTGATCCTGTCCTAGGACAGTCCTGCTGCGTGGGGGTGGGGCAGGATTGGGCCCCAGCTGCCCAGGGGATGGATGGAGGAGTGGGGAGGGAGCGGTGAGTGTAAGAGGCTCCATGGGAAGATGGAGGGATCAGGGGAGGAGACGTGAAGCTGGAAGAAAGGCTGAGAAGAGGGAAACTGAGGCACGGGCAAGGCAGCGATTCGCCCAAGGGCACCGGGGTCGCCATACAATGCTCTATCTGCTAGGCCGCGCTGCCTTGAAAGGGTAGGGGGTGGAGGGATTGATGTGCAGTGGAGGCGGGGCTGAGGCAGCGGGAGGAGGAGTTGAGCTGGGAACCAAGCTAAGAAGTAGCCCCCCCCCCATGGTCATGCAATGGACTCTGCCCCCCTCCTCCCCGCAGGGCTGTAAGGAGAGGCTGGACCCCTTTGTCCCCAACCCACGGGAGTGGAGCGCCCTGCGCATCGAGGACTATGGCTACACGCGCCTGCAAATCCTCAACCACAGCCACATCTGGCTGGAGCAAGTGTCTGATGACCAGGTATGGCACGGCTGGCGGATGGGCCCCCCAACGCCCACCCTGTCCTGCCCGGTCCGATCCCGGCCTGGGCAGGCTCCATGTGTGTTGCACTGTGCAGTGGACCCATTGCAGGGGTATCTGGGCACTGAACATTAACCACTAGACCCCACTCCCCTTCCAGAACGAAGGATAGAACCCAGGCGTCCTGACTCCCAGCCCCCCCCCGCTCTAACCACTAGACCCCTCTCCCCTCCCAGAGTCCCGGATAGAACCCAGGCGTCCTGACTCCCAGCCCCCACCCCCGCTCTAACCACTAGACCCCACTCCCCTCCCAGAGTCCTGGATAGAACCCAGGCATCCTGACTCCCAGCCCCCCTGCTCTAACCACTGGAGCCCACTCCCCTTGCAGAACCAAGGATAGAACCCAGGTGTCCTGTCTCCCAGCCCCCCCCACTCTAACCACTAGACACCACGCCCCTTCCAGAACCAAGGATAGAACCCAGAAGCCCTGACTCCCAGCACCCCTCTGCTCTAACCATTAGACATCACTCCCCTCCCACAACTGGGGAGAGGACCCAGGAGTCCTGATTCCCAGCCCCCCCCCCCCCCCCCCCCCCCCCCCCCCCCCCCCCCCCCGATTGCTCCCACCTGCGCCCAGCTGTCTGCACAAACCCTGTCCAGCGTCACCACCTGGACAGCTCCTGCCATAGCAACCTCTCCCTGAATCTTAGTGGCACCCACAGGGTGTCACCACGAGGCAGTAAGAGAAGGGAAACCCTGGGGGTAAAGCAGCCCTGAACTCTCCTCCAGCCTAGGGTGGGAAAAGTCTGGAGCTGGGCGGCTCTGAAGAAAGGCACGGGAAGCATTTGGGCTTGTCCAGCTCCAAGCGGCTATAGGGGGAAAACAGGGAGGGGAGTGGGGTCTAGTGAGTAGAGCGGGGAGGGGGGCTGGGAGTAGGTGCCGAAGGCTGTTGGGAATCTGGCTCCTGTGTGGCGGGAAGCCGGGCAGATCCCTGCTCTTTTGGTGGGTTCACACTGGAAACACGCCTGAGCCATGGAATCCGGATTGGAACCTCCCAGAGTTCTCCCGCCCCCTCTCTAGAGCAGCCTCACCTTGAGTTCAAACCCTCAGGTCTTGATTCCCAGCCTTCCCTGCTCTAAGTGCTAGACCCCACTCCCCTCCCAGCATTAGGAGTAAATCCAGATCCGGGTAGCTGCGGTTTGCTAAACGTGGATGTTTCCTTCGTTAGAAATGTGATCACCAACTTCATTTGAATCCTTAATCGGTGCTTCAGATCAAGGGGTGGGTGCGGGGGAAGGATTTGGTGAAAAACAGAATGTGGGTCTCGTGGAGGGGAAATAGCTCTAGAGATCTGGGGGGATGAGGCACATCTTCATGCCCCTGGGGATAGACTGCAATCCCACCGCTCCCACCAGTGTGAACTTTCCCCTTTGTGGTCCCAATCCATCCCTCCCATCCCCATTCCCGACACGTTGCCATAGACCCGCCCTGGGTTCTGAGGCTCCCCATGAAGCTCGTCTGGGTTCTGAGCAGTAGGGGAACGTCCCCTGGAGCCACCCCTGAACCCGAGTCCTGGTTTTGTCTTTCAGGACGGGAAAGTCGTGGATGGGATCTGGCTCATCAAGGAGTTGCACGGCCCCAAAGCTTGGCATTAGCCTGGCAGGAGGCCCCAGCCCTGAGTTGAGCAGAGGGACTGCGTCCCCGGGACCCCCTGAAATCCTCGTTATGTGGCTGGAGGCAGAGCTCCCTGCGGGACTACAAACGAATCTGATCAAATCCAAAGGCCGCTCTGGCAGGGCCTGACGTATGGCACTGGAAGGACACGCCTGCTCCTGCAGCTGGGTCTTTATGACGGTGAACAAGCGCTTTGCTGCAACTGAGCGTATTAGGTCTCAGAGCACTTTCTACGGGTGGGGTTGTGTCTGTGTATTCCCAGTTTATAGATGGGGAAACTGAGGCACAAAGCAAGGAAGAACTTTGACCAAAATCATAGATGTAGGGGTCTTGCTTTCCAGTCTTCCCTGCCCTAATCACTAGATCCCATTCCCTTCTCAGAGTCAGGAATAGAACCCAGGAGTCCTGATTCCCAGCCCCCTGCTCTAACCACTACACCCCACTCCCCTCGGCAGGAACAGAACCCAGGAATCCTGATTCCCAGCCCCCCGTTCTAACCACTAGGTCTACCCCTCACCTCTATGATGTCAGGAATAGAACCCAGGCATCCTGACTCCCAGTCCTTTGTTCAAGCCACTGGCCCATTCTGCCTCTTACTGAAAAAACCCCATAGAGTTAAAATGTTCTCCAGAGACTGCCTGAGGCATCTCTGCCTCTTGAATCTTTCTAGCCCTCAGACTGTGTGTGGGGGAAGGGGTGCCGGGAGCTGGTGGTTTTCTTTCCTTAGTTGTTCTTTCCTCCATGAGCTGACGCTAGGACCAGGCCTTCTCCCCTGCTGCTGGTCCCTGTAATGCAATAAGCCCCACACGGAGCTGCAAGGCGGCGAGGGATGGGGCTAGATTTGCCTTTCGCCATCAAGCGCGGCCCACGGTACATCTCTGAGGTTCGCTGTACGATCCTTAATGCTTCGAGCTACGCGCTGGGTCTTTTGTATTGATGCTCTGGAAATGAACGACACAAAATCAAGCTCAAAAGGTGTGCGATGCCCATCTCCTTCAGACGCCGCTTGATTTGCCTTGGGTGCCTTGACTGGTTTAGGGCCAGATTCTTCTTGGGTGTAGACCAGGAGGTGCCCCCTCCAAATCCTTGAGTCACAGAGAGGAGCCTTCAGCTCTGTCACCGGCCCCTTTAAGGGGAGGCGGGCTCAGCCCCACCTGGGACTGATCAGCTGTCTCCTACCTGAAGCTGGGGGGTAGAGGTCAGGTGATGACCTGAGGAGCACCTGGCCAGCAAGGGCTCAGGTGAGGGGACGGATGGCAGGCAGGCAGTCCGGATTTATGGTGTCTCCCAGATAGGTGGCTGGCACAGGGAGAATTTCCAGGAGTCTCTGGGTCCATGCGCTGGCTGTGAGGGGTGTGTGGGTGGGTGGGAGGGGGGGAGTGGGGGGGGGTGTCTAAGTTTTCTGATTACCGATACACAGTGCCCTGCGTCAAGGGCGTGAGATAGACGCTGCTGCAGCATCTCTCCTTCGTGGGCCGGTGAGAGAGCCCGCTGGCTCCCAGGTTCCTCCTAGATCGTTGCCACAGTCGGGGGCGGGCCAATGCTAGGCCAGATTTCTGCCGCCCTTTGCGGAGAGCCGAGGGGAGAGTTCGTTCTTTCCCCCACGCTGACATTGGCGGCCGTGAGGTACTGCCCGTCTCGCTGACCAAGACTGTCTCCCTGCGCTCCCACATCGGTCCCACCTCTTCTCCTTGTCAGCCGTTTTGGAGCAGGGGCCGTGTTTTTCTTGTGTGTTTGTACAGCGCCTAGCGCGATGGGCTCCGTGACTGGGGCTCCTCCGTGCTAAGGCAGCTCAGAACCCGGAGGACGAAGGAGCTCAGTTTCCTGTCTGGGCCTTGATAACGGTGTAAAAGTCACGAGCCTGGGTTAACTGTTTTAAGCTATTGGCTCCTATTAAGAGAGACTGAAAGACGGGGACTTTGCACATGGTAAAAATGGGGAAAAAAATAGTGGGTGCTCAGCACCCGCCAGTCACAGCTGTTTGGCGGCACCTCCGATTAGCTGGGGGTGGGGCTTGAGGGAGGGCAGAGAGCAGCAAGCGGGTGGGGGTCTCGGGGAAGGGGCGGAATGGTGGTGGGAAGAGGGGGGGGGGGGGTGGGGGTTTGGGGGGAGAGGGGTAGATTGGGAGCTGGAAGAGGCGGAGTGAGGGTAGGGCCTCGGAGGAGGGGTGGAGTGGGGGCAGGGCCTTGGGACAGTACCCCCGGGGAAAAGAAAACCTCAGCGCCTGTGCCTTTTTCACCCGTTAGCCGGTGGAACTCACTGTCACATGATCTCCTGGAGGCCAAGAGTTTATCAGGATTCAAAGAGCGAGCGGGCACTGAGAACCCAGCTCAGCGGCGTTAGCCAAGTAGTTAATGCTACAGTTTAAAAAAGATCCCTAGGTAGGCGCTAGTTCAAACAGAAATGAATTCAGGGAAGTCTGAGTGCCTGGGTTATGCAAGAGGTTAGCCTGGCCTCTTCTGGTTCATCATCTGTGAATGAGGCAGCTGGGTACAGAATGGCTCCAACATCAAATAAAGTAGAGGGGAGGGTTGTATGGCTGTATGTATACCTGGGCTGAATAAAAGCAAATTCATTACTGCACGGTCTTCACAATACCAGGGCTTGGTTTGCCCGTATCTGGTAGAGAGAGGGGGGGAGGGAGAGCTCAGGGGTTTGAGCATTGGCCTGCTAAACCAGGGTTATAAGTTCAATCCTTGAGGGGGCCATTTAGGGAACTGGGGTAAAAATCTGCCTGGGGATTGGTCCTGCTTTGAGCAGGGGGTGGGACTAGATACCTCCTGAGGTCCCTTCCAACCCTGGTATTCTAGGATTCTACGAACACTTTGCTTAGGTAGTACAAGAGAGGCGCCTTCCTCGCTAAGGCCCCTGAAACTCTTTAGGCTGCCGGTTTACACAGAGAGTTGAGTACAAGAGCAGGGCTTCAATTTTGCCTGTCCATGGGGTCGTTAGAGCTCGTGAGCACCGTTCTGTATGGGGCCCTGATGAACAGGACGAATTAGTAAAGCATTGCTAGAGCTTGTGGTTAGGTTTTGCCAGGGCTATAAACCCTCATGCTTCAGGGCGTGAGCTGCCCTCTAACTTTCGGGGTCAGGAAGGGACTTCCCCAGACTGCAGGTGACTCCAGAATTGTCCACTGGGTGGGGAAAGGTCTCTTGCACCTTCCTCTGAAGCAGCTGGGAGGCGGCAGAAGCTGGTGCTGGGGTAGCTCCATGCTCTGAGCCAGCATCTGTTCCCAGTAGGGTAGGAGCCGTGGTGGGAATTGCCAGAGGTACACAGAGCTGGTCGGGAGAAGCTGGTCCCTGCTGCTGGGAGCAGTGTCCAAGGCCTGGCGGTGCTGAAATGAAGCCCCTCCCCACCTTCCAACCTGGCAGTTGGGGGAAGCAGGGCTCCATGTGGGGTTGGGGGAGGTGGGGAGGGTCACGTTAACAGAGGTGAACCCAAAAGGGCATGAAAAAGTTTGGGGGCCCACTGATCTACATAACAGGCTTTTATGCAGTGACCCCGGTATAGACCCCAATGACTTCCTGTGTGCTGTTCCCATCCGGGCTGCGATGCGCGCTCCATCACTAGCTAAGATGTGATGGATGATGCTACCGCTGTCTCCTGTCCTAAGGCTAAACCCAGGAGCTCCAGTCTCCAGGGCACTTTCACCAGCACTAACGCCAGCTATGGATAGGTTCTCCACATGGGGGCGGAATGTCTCCGCTACTGAGCGTCTCAGACCGACCTTATCAAGCCCAGGAAATTCATCTGCAAAAGCCCCAGGACTTTGAAATCCGTCTGGCAGCGAAGGCGCAAAGGTTGGCAGAGAATTGGCAATGACCCACGCACACCTAGGAGAGATGCCTGGGCAGCGTGCCCCAGGCAGGGGACGTTAGGATGGGGCTCTCGGGATTTTATTCATCAGCCATCTATTGCTGTAGGGTTTTATTGCTAAACGCAGCTGTGCAATATGTCCAGTGGGGCATGTGTGTGTGTGTGGGGGGGGGGTGGATGATCCCCATAATAACTAGTATCAGGGGGTAGCCGTGTTAGTCTGTATCCACAAAAACACCAAGGAGTCCGGTGGCACCTTAAAGACTAACAGATTTATTTGGGCATAAGCTTTGGTGGGTAAAAAACCTCACTTCTTCAGATGCACTGACTAGTGCATAACTAGTCAGTGCATAATAATATAATTAATAACTAGTGTTACTTACACAGCTCTTTTTATCCTGTCATCTCAAAGCACTTGTGAGTGGTGGGTCTAATTTATCACCTCCCTCCCCCCAGAAAATCCCACTCCAATTTTGCAGATGGGGGAAATTGAGGCACAGAGAGGGGAATTGATCTGCCACAAGTCAGCAGCGGAGATGGGTATGGAATCCAGGTATCCTGCCTTGCAACACCCCCTCCCCATTCTTCTAATCATTCTGACTTGTAAACCCCTTTCTAACCACCAGACCCCACTCCCTCCTCGAGAGAACAGAACCCAGGAATTCGGATCCCCAGTCCTCCCCTGCCCTAATAGCTAGGCCCTACTCCTCTCGCAGAGCTGGGCATAGAACCCAGGAGTCCTGGCTCGCCCCCCTACCCCCCTCGCTCTAACCACTGCCCATTTTGCAGTTCATTTGTAGTCCTGGCAATGCTTCAAGGCTGGGGAATGCGCCGTGGAAATCCACAACTGATTGATTGACCTTTCAAGGGTAAAAAGGAATCAAAAAACACCAAATACCAGACTGACTCCGAACTACTGACATTCTGTAACCTGATCTCCGCACAGATTTCATGACCACATCACTAGAGCAGTTGGGGGTGTGGGGGTGTATACCCTCTATAGTTCTACCAATCCAGCCCCTCGTGTAGACACTATTATACCGGTGCCTTATACCGGTATAGCTTCTTTCCCTTCCTGTACAGGGTTAGCTGTAAAGCACCTTTATCCTGGTAGAATTGCATTCACCCCAGGGGGTTGTACTACTTTGACTAGACTGGTATAAGGCACCTATGTCATTTGATTATTTATTTGTATTATGGGACCCTGTAGGCGCCCCAGTTGTGACCCAGGACCCTGTTGTGCTAAGTTGCCTGGATGCCCATACAGCCCCATCTTCTCTGCCTCTGCTAGACAGAGTCCCTCCAGGACCCAGGCCGCCCAGTACCTGCTCTGTGATTAAGCAGGGGCTGTCGCTCGTCAGGGCTGTCAGACTGGCACTGAATTAACGCCAGTGACAAGCCGATGACTATTATTAGCTGCCATGTGGGTGGCTCATTCTTTGCCTTGCACTGTCAAAGTGCTTAATATAGCAAGTCGGTGAGGGCTGATTGCTGGCAGGAATTGCTGCTGGGAACGGCTGGGTTCTCAGGGGCAGTGCCGGCTGCGTTGATCCTAAATACAGCCCAGGTGGCCATGCCCTTTGGATCGTGACTTTACCTGTGCCCAATCAGCCTCATGACCCACCTGGGAGGTAGGTATTCTCCCCACAGTTTACAGAAGGGGAAACTGAGGCATGGGCAGGTGAAATGACTTGAGCAAGGCCACACACGCAGACTCCCAGTTCCCTCCTTTAACCTCTAGACTGCAGGACACCTGGGTTCTATGTGTGCCACTGGGAAGTAGTGTTGTCTATTGACTGGAGGAGGGTGGTGACTGGGATTCAGGACTCCTGGTCAAATACCATGAGAACACCACAAGGGTTTGCAACTCCGGGGTCTCACCTCTCACCTCATGACGACGCCTCATGGTGCAATGAGCGATGCTGGGGCCTGGACTCATGTCGTTTTGCGGCATGATGTCACATTTCAGCCGGAGCAAGTGACTTCAGGCCCCCAGGGGATGCTGTCGTATAATGCTACGACGTCCCATTTGCAAGACGATGTTAGGGGGGGGATCAAATGACCTCAGCAAAAGCATCATAGCGTGCTGTGATGACAGCCCCCTATGGCCGGGTGACGTCATGCCTTTGGGTGATGACATCAAAGCACAACAGGATGACCCCCTGTCTTGCTCTGAGGACATGATTAGGGTTTCATGGCAACATCACATGCTCAAAATGGTGGCACTGCTGTCACAAGATGACCCCTGCCCCCCCCCCGTGGCAGTCTGGGAAAGGTCAATAGGAGCCACCCCCCACGCCTCCATGCCCTAATACCCTCTTCCCGGGCTGAACCCACACGCCACAGAATGGGGCGACGTCCCCTTTAAGAGAAGGCACGCCTCCTTTCCTCCTCCCATCAATCAGGCTTTCCTTCAGCCAATCATAACGCACAACGCCGCAAGCGTTCTCGTCCTCCCTCCCCCGAGTGGGCAGTGCCCGCAGAGCGACGTCGGTTCCGGCCAATCAGAGGTGGAGACTAGGAGGTGGGGGCGGGATTGCCTCCTCCCCCCCTCAGGAGGCGGTCCCTGTTGCCGGGGGAACGGGGCAGAGCAGAGGAAGGAGGGGGGTGTCCCCGGATGTTGGCTGGTTCCTAATATGGTGGCTGCGGCGGCAGAGTGACCAGGAGCCGGGGGGAGACAGCGCGAGAGCCCCCGAGCAGGTGGGACGGGGCGTGGGGGGGGTTGAGAGGGGGGCACAGTTGGGGGAGGGGGCA
>NC_048313.1:3236438-3301626 GCF_013100865.1 Trachemys scripta elegans
GGGGTGAGAGAGGAGGAGCTGAGGGGTATGTGGGGGGATTGGGGGCTGGGGAGGGGGATCAAGGTGGGGGAGGGATGAGAGAGGAGGAGCTGAGGGGTATGTGGGGGATTGTGGGAGGGGGATCAAGGTGAGGGAGGGGTGAGAGAGGAGGAGCTGAGCGGTATGTGGGGGTTTGGAGGCTGGGGAGGGGGTGAGAGAGGAGGGGGAGCTGAGGGGTTGGCGGCACGAGGAGGATATAAAGGCATGGGGTGAGTGGGGGTGGGGGAGCGCTGTGTGTGCACGTAGAGCCCCGCCAATCTGCGGATGTCTGTGGACCACGTTTGCAGATCGGCACGGGGTACAATTTGTTGTACTGGTGCCGGGCTCTGTATGGGGCTCGGATGTGTGAGTGGAGTGGGGCTGGGGGAAGGGGGCATGTGAGGGAAGTGAACACTTGAGAGGAAGGGGGAGTTGAGAGTGGGGGTATAGAGGGGAGCTGGGGGCATGTATGGGGCACATGTGCCAGGAGGGGGCAGCTGGGGCAGAGAGGACTTGAGGGAGGTGAGAGGAGATAAGTGGGGGGGGTTAAGAGGCCACTGAAGGGGTAAGTGAGGGGACTGGGGCACGTGAGGGTACTAGAAGGGGCTGCATGTGTGTGTGGCTGGGTAGGGTGAGGGACTCGGGGGTTGTAGAGGGTGGAGATCAGGGTGTAGGTGAGTAGAGAAGAGGCCCCTGGATGCTCTGAGGGTGGGTGAGCTAGAAATGCTCGTAGAGGTTGGAGGGTGTCAGTAGAATGGATGGGGGGAGGAATGGCTGAAAAGTCGGGGCTCATGTGACATGCTGCTGCGAGGGGTGGGCAGGACTGTTCCAAATGATGCATGACATCGTGTCAAAACCATATACCAAATATATAACATCTGTGGTCGCCACCACTTACTGTGTGGCAGAGGGCCTTGGAGAAAAGTCTTGTGTGGTGCCTCTCATCTGAGGATCTCCAAATGCTTAGTAGGGTTGGGTAACAATTACCTCCCTCTCTGAGGTAAGATACTGAGATGCAGAGAGTGACTGGCTTGTGTCAAATGGGTGCCTGAGCTCGGAGTACAACCCAGGAGTCCGGATTGCCCTGATCCCCAGATTAAAGTCGTCTTCACTACATGTTAAGTACCCTCTGCAGCTTTGCATAGTCCACCATAGCGCCGCTCCCGAATGCAGTCAAACCTCACTTATTTGAATGACAAGAGGGAGAGGTAGAAATGAATACCTAGGGGATTTGACTGTTGTGGGGTGTTACTTTGTGTCTGGCAAATGGGAATTTTGGATAACCAAGGTCTCAGCAAAATGAGGCTTAGAGGGCAGACAGTGCTGTTTATCCTGAAAGGTTATGCTGATAGTTTTCCCAGGTGGGGAAAATCAAAGCAGGGGGAAATTGGTAAAATGGGACTGTTACTGCTACAGAAACACTCTAGTATAAAACTTTCCAAGCTCCCAGATGGCTTGTTGGAGGGTTTTTGTAGGAGTTGGCTCTTTTCCTCTGTGTTTGGTAACTGCGCTGGGTATGACAGTCGCTGGGAACAGCTGTCTCCGTTAGGAGATTCGAAGCTTCAATTAGCCTGAGTGGAGATGCCACTAATTGTTAGCAAGTGAAATGCAAATGTAAATTAAAAGTTAAGTAAGGCTTAGCCTGCAAACGCTGAAGGTATTTTTATTTAGGAAATAAATAGATGGACAGCAGTACCCTAGAGTAACGAAGGGAGAGAGCTTAACCCTCCTATATAGGCACATTGATCAGCAGATGTGCTCTGGGATATTTTTGCCGTCACTGTTGCTTTTTATGACTGACGTTTCAAAGCGGCCAGTGTCCTGGTTTGTAACTCAATCCACGCTGATAATTAACGCATTCAATATCTCTGGCCGGCAGGAGCTGCCACATACGGAGGATGCGTTGGGTTAGCAATTTATAGCCACTAGAAAGCAGGTCTGAGAATGAATCCAGCTTTGTATGCTAGCTTCACATAGCTGTTGCAGTTGGAAGGAGCCTTTCATAAGAACACTTTTGAACTGTTAATTGGTTGCTTTTCCAATAGCTTTCATTTTTTCTAAATATTAGGTCTGTCAATTAATCGCGGTTAACTCATGTGATTAACTCAAAATTAATCGCGTTTAATTGCCGTTTTAATCGCACTGTTAAACAATAGAATACCAATTGAAATGTATTAAATATTTTGACTGTTTTTCTACATTTTCATATATATTGTACAGTATTCTGCATTGTAATTGAAATGAAAGAGTATATTTTTGATTACAAATATTTGCACTGTAAAAATGATAAACAAAAGAAATGGTATTTTTCAATTCACCTTATACAAGTACTGTAGCGCAATCTTGGTCGTGAAAGTGCAACTTACAAATGTAGATTTTTGTTTTTTGTTACATAACTGCACTCAAAAACAAAACAAAGTAAAACTTCAGAGCCTACCAGTCCTACTTCTTGTTCAACCATCCCTAAGACAAACAAGTTTGGTTACATTTACAGGAGATAAGGCTGCCCTCTTCTTATTTACAATGTCACCAGAAAGTGAGAACAGAGATTTGCATGGCACTTTTGTAGCCAGCACTGCAAGATATTTATGTGCCAGATATGCTAAACATTTGTATGCCCCTTCATTCCAGAGGGCATGCTTCCATGCTGATGACACTCATTTAAAAAAAAAATGCATTAATTAAATTGTTTAACAGACTGAACTCTATGGGGGAGAATTGTATGTCTCCTGCTCTGTTTTACCCGCATTCTGCCATATATTTCATGTGATAATGGTCTCAGATGATGACCCAGCACATGTTCATTTTAAGAACACTTTCACGGCAGATTTCACAAATGCAAAGAAGGTACCAATGTGAGGTTTCTAAAGATAGCTACAGCGCTTGACCCAAGATTTAAGAATCTGAAGTGCCTTCAAAAATCTGAGAGGGACGAGGCGTGGAGCATGCTTTCAGAAGTCTTAAAAGAACAATACTCTGATGTGGAAACTACAAAACCCGAACCACCAAAAAGGAAAATCAACCTGCTGGTGGCGTCTGACTCAGATGATGAAAATGAACATTCATCAGTCTGCACTGCTTTGAATGGTTATCGAGCAGAGTTAGTCGTCAGCATGGACGCATGTCCCCTGGAATGGTGGTTGAAGCATGAAGGGGACGTGTGAATCTTTAGCACATCTGGCATGTAAATATCTTGTGATACCGGCTGCAACAGTGCCATGAGCACGCCTGTTCTCACCTTCAGGTGACTTTGTAAACAAGAAGCGGGCAGCATTTTCGCCTGCAAATGTAAACCAACTTGTTTGTCTGAAAAATTGGCTGAACAAGAAGTAGGACTGAGTGGACTTGCAGGCTCTAAAATTTGACATTGTTTTATTTTTGAACAGTTTTTTTTGTGCATAATTCTACAGTTGTAAGTTGCACTTTCATGATAAAGAGTTTGCACTACAGGACTTGTATGAGGTGAATTGAAAAATACTATTTTGTTTGTTTTTTCAGTGCAGATACTTGTAATCAAAAATAAATATAAAGTGAGCACTGTACACTTTGTATTCTGTGTTGTAATTGAAATCAATATATTTGAAAATGTAGAAAACATCCAAAAATAAATGGTATTCTATGATTGTTTAACAGCGCGATTAATGTTTGTAATCGCTTGACAGCCCTAATAAATATTTATATTTTTAATACTAACCCTGAGCACTTTCACTGCATTTCTCATGCTCGAAGAGCTCAGTAAACACCTGGGGTGGGGAGGGATGTAGATAAGATGATGATTGAGTTGAATCATGGAGCGCTTGAGGCCACCATTTTCCAAAGTGACGTTTGGTTTTTGAGTGCCCGAGGAGAGATGCTTTGGGCTGGACTTTCAGAGGTGCTGAATTCAGTGGGAACTGTGAATGCTCAGCGCCTCAAACTGGGTGCCCAGAATTGAGCTTGTCACCAACTTTGTACAGCAGAACATTAGAAAGCCTCATCTCCTGCCTCTGTCCTCTAACCACTATCTAATGTTACCTCTTAAATAAATCCAATGCCAGGGCAAGGTGCTGCATTGACAGCCATGGGTGCAGAACTGCCCCTCTTCATCCCTGGACAGCACAGGCAATAGTAGGGTAAGTTCTTTTTTTTTTTTTTTTTTTTTTTTTTTCTCTTCTGCTCGCATGCCTCAGCCCTGACCTGATGGCTAGAGCCCTGTGGATATCTGCTTTATATCTGCAGCCGTATTGCTGACCATCTTTGTGGATCGGCTGCTGATCCAAACGTTTGTATCCGCACAGGGCTCTACTGATGGGCCTTCTTCCACTAGGAATGGGAAATGTGCCCATGGGGCATTCTCCCCTTGCAGGAGGGGGCAGCAGCCTCTGCTGAGATTGCCAGCAGTGCAGATGGCCAGTGCCAACTATGGTGGCAGATCTTATGATGTGGGACCCACCCATTCATTTGAATTTGTTTTCTGCAGGCCACCAGTCAACCAATGATGGCTGTGCTGGGGTTAAGCTGACGAATGAGATACAAAGAATCCTCTTCTCTGGGTCACCAGGCTCTGAGGCCTAGATCCTCAAAGGTGACTTCCATTGGAAGTTAGGAACCTAAATACCTTTTGAGGGTCTGGGACTCGGTTACTTTCCCGCAGGGAAGAGCAATACAAAACTTGAAAGACTTCAGGATACTTTTTACTTGCAATTAAAATTTGCTGAACTTGGCAAAATTCAGCTGGATGCTCTTTAGGGTTGCAAGTGGAAATGGGCAGCATCTTTCACAATGGGCTAGTAAACAGATGGACATTGGGTTTATTGAAAATAAACTGCTGCAAAGAGTGGCTAAAGGAAGACACAAAGGACCTTAGTAGCTTTGAAAAAGGCTTTTTATCCAAAAGCCCTAAACACAGCCTGAGATGTCGCCAAGGAATTAGTCAGCTGCTGCCAGTAAAAACATTCATTAATCCTGGCACCCTTGTAAGGAAAGCTTTCCTTTCCGATAAAGGAATAAACCTGTTAGCTGACTATATTGATTGACCTTTGCATCTTGCAAACCCGGTTGGGGAAAGTTTTCTTGAAACTATGACTAAATTGAATGGACAAACAGAAACATTATGTGAAGCACCAAAAAACCCCCACAACCCCGTAAGGTTTGGATTTGTTGATGGATGAAGATGTGCCCGGGACAACATCAAGTTACTTGCAACATGGCTTTATAATCTGTGAATCAAGCTGGGGCTGGTATATCTAGCCAGGTGCTTCCTGGCATTTGTCTAGTGTCTCTTCTCCAATGTTTGTTAGTTTCATACTTGTTTTGACTTTGCCCACACACCTCCTCCCTGCCCTGAAAAGTAAAGCTGGTTTCAGTCATTGAAAGCAGGGTTTATAATGGGAACTGAAACTCAAATATATGATCATAAACCATTACTTATCTTACACGGCTGCTCGCTTTCGTGTTTGGCACGAAACCAACCACTGGAGACCGATCCCAGGGACGATACCAATGTGATTATGATCAGAGTCCACTTGCATTACACTTTACTTCCACTGAGGGGAAATGTGGTCTCTGCTCTCCCCTCCCAGCCCCCCGCATGTTTGTTCCAGCACCCACATGTTTTTCAGATACCCAGTTAGTTTTGTATTTTATTTGCATGTGTTTGGATGACAGTTGTTTTTGCTAACACTTATCAGCACCACCAGAAGGAAACTCTTAAAAAATAAATAAATACAAATCACTAGGCTTTCTTCTTGCTCCCCTGGTGGCCTCGTTTCATGCCTGTACTACTGCTTTGGGGAACGACTGGTTGTCATGACTGGCTGCTCCCATGATTCTGCAGGTGTATCTCCAATGGCAAGATGGTGCAACTGACTTCTTTTATGTTTGCTTGTCAAAGAGCGCTCTGGCTGACTTCTTGTTCGTTAGCCACGTGTCTCATTGTGAATCTCTCTTCTCTCCGGCTCTGCCCTGCCAGGATACATGGAAACTTAGTGTAGATTTTGAGGCCAGAAGGGACCACTGATTATCTTCTAGTTGTGATCTCCTGCGTATCACAGGCCAGAGAATGTCACTTGGTGATTCCTCTATCTAATACAACTACTTGTGGTTAAACTACAGTATATCTTGGACTGCCTTTCTAAATCTTGATTTGAAGACTCTTAAGTGATGGAGAATTTACCACATCCCTTGGTAATCTGTTCCAGTGGTTAGCCGCCACTGATCTTAATTTAAAAAAAGAAAAAAGAAACCCATTTTGAACTTTGCTGACTTAAGTTTCTAGCTGTTGGCTCTTCATTTGCCTTTTGTCTGCTGGATTAAAAAGCCTAGTATTGGATATCTTCTCTCCACATAGGTACTTGCAGACGTGATCAAGTTGCCTCTTGACCGTCTCTCTCTGACTTTCCCCTCCCTTCGGATTGTTTTCAATGGTAATAAATGTAGGCTCCTAAGTGAAGGGAACTGCCACTTTCTCAGTTGGGGCGCATGAGGGAGAAGGAGACTTCCAACCACCCAACACTGTGATGATCACATTTATTTCTTTTTATTATTTTTAAATAGTAAAAAAGACTCCTAGGCACCCTGATGTTCGTTCAGTATAATAATCAATCAGACAGCAACGAGGCCAGACAGCCCTCTGCAGAAAAGCTCTCTTCCATCTCTTTGTTGTTCGGGGTTTCACACCCTCAGCCTTCTCCAAAAACCCTCTCTGGTTGAGTTCCGCAGGCTGCCATGCTGAATAAAAACAACCCCTCCGATTCTGTTCCTACCCTCTTGGAGGGTTCGGGACCTGAACCGTGGACATAGAAATGAAATCTAAAGCCGCACCCCACCTCAGTGCTGAAATCATACAGTGCTTTATGACCAGAGAGCCCTTGTCCTCTGCCCCGAACAGCTGAGGTACAAGATATGGGAGAGCCAGGTGAGAGGAATTGTGAGATGGATGGGTATCTTGCACGAGTCGACTTAAAGGGGGAGAGGAGGCTCACATAAGCTTCTATGGTCATCCGACTAGATGATCCCAATGGTCCCTTCTGCCCTTGGAATGTCTGAATCTTATGAAGGTTGCTTCCTTGGCAAACAGGAAGCATACGGGGGTACCAGGCTGGGGTGGGGAGAAGAGGATGAATAGTGATGTAACGATCAGGGCATACAAATTGCCGGACTGGATCAGAGACACGGGGTTCACCTAGTCCAGTGTCATGTCTCTGATATTGGCCAGCGCCAAATACTTAAGAGGAAGGTCTAAGAACCTCCCCAGTAGAGCAGATGTGCGATAATGTATCCCCTACATTGGGTCTCGCTCTGGTCTCCTAATGAAAATTGATTCAAGCCCTGAAGCAAAAGGTTTAATATCCTTTACATTTGTTAGCATTAACTATGAGAACTCTGGATATTTTTAACCTAAATGCCCATGTCTCTCTGAATCTTGGCAAGGTCCTGACCTCAGCGACTTCCTGTGACAGTGAGTTCCACAATCTAATTATTGGTTTTAAATTTGCCACCTTTTACATTTTATTGAATGTCCCATGTTCACAAAGGCACAAGGCAGGGCAAGATTCGGGGAGGGGGATAGCTCAGTGGTTTGAGCATTGGCCTGCTAAACCCAGGGTTGTGAGTTCAATCCTTGAGGGGGCCACTTAGGGATGTGGGGCAAAATCAGGATGTGGTCCTGCTAGTGAAGGCAGGGGGCTGGACTCGATGACCTTTCAAGGTCCCTTCCAGCTCTATGAGATAGGATAAGATTCTGAATTCCTCTGAAGGTGAGGGGAGAGGGAAGATCACCATGCCCAGGTAGATTGGAGTGGCGAGAGCTGAAAGGGAGAAAGAGACCGCAATTAAGATGTGATTCGGATTACTAATAATGGAGCACTTGGAGGAACGAGTGGACTTCGGTGGTAGAGAAGGAAAGCAGCAGGACTTAATGAGAGATCAGTTAAGGGGGAGGTAGAGAGAGGAGTGAAATGATAGTTCATGCGAGGTTGAGTTTGGAAAGCACAGATGATGGTGGCAATGCCAGCATGGGTAGAGAAAGGAGGTGCAGGGGGTGATCAGAAGAAAAGATGTTCAGTTTTAGAAAGACTGAGGTAGAGAAGGTAGCGGGTGTAGAATACACTTATGTAACGTACATCTAATACTCATCACTGTGAAATCAAAGGGGAGGGTTGATTCCTTGCAACTTGATTTTTTTTCTCTTCAGATTAATAATTTAGGAGTCGGTGGGTGGCAGCAGGGTGGGGTTGGGGGAGGAAGTTTATTTTTACATTGGAGTTGAGAACTGTTTTCTGCAGAGCCTTCTGTTGCTAATTGAGTGCCTGAAGAACCATCTCCCCCCGCCCCCCTTTGAACATCTTTGAGAGGCGAAGCTGTCGATTCTCTGCACCATCTGGATTTATGACTGGGTCTGTCCTGTAGAGCAGTATTTCTCTGCACCCTAAGATGCATCTTTCTACTTATTGGGAATTTGGCAGCCTCAGTCCCCCTCCTTCAGGATTTAGATTTGGGGTTAGTTCCTCTGTGTTTTGTTTTGTTTCTTTTTCTCCAGCCAGATCATTGCTCTGTTGGCTAAGGCCAAAGCACTGACCTCACTCTGTTGTTTCATGCTCAATCTTTGTCTTTCCTTTTCATTTGAAGCCATAATTCTTTGACTGCTTCTGAGTTGAGGAACTTCCTGACCGTGCTGCATAGTTTTAAGACGACCTCTTCTAGGTCGAGTGTGTTGCGAATCTGTGGTCAGCCTGCCTAGAAAGGAAGGAGTTACATTTCGATCCCTATTGAATCAAGACCTAGGACCCTCCTGGATCACGTCGTATCCCGTTCATAAACTTATCAAGGATGTTACCGCTGTGCGGCAGTTTTGTCCGTGCATGTCCTCTAGGCACATGAGTTTGGGCCTGATCTTGAAAGCAGCTGTGGACCGTTAACTTCCACTGAGGGCAGGGAATGGCAGCGACTCCGCACCCCTCAGAATCAGGCTCAGGACTTACTCTGAGCAGGGTTAGAGGGGAAAAATGCCAGATCCCGGCCTGTACCTCCATTTTTATCACTGCTGTTACCGGTGGTGATGCACTGGTGACGAATGAAGAGTTCTTTATTTTCCTGCTTTAAACAAGGCCTTACTTCCATGCTCTGATTGTACAGCAAGATGAACAATGGGTTCCTGGGTATTGTTTCACTGCAGAGTTAGCGCGAGTCATCAGTCCGTGAGTTAGCTTAGTGCAGGGATTGGCAATGTTTGGCTGCCGCGTCCGCAGGTTCGGGCGATGGTGGCTCCCACTGGCCGCTCCAGGCCAATGGGGGCTGTGGGAAGCGGCGGCCAGCACAGCCCTCATCCCGTGCCACTTCCCGCAGCCCCCATTGGCCTGGAGCGGTGAACCGCGGCCAGTGGGAGCTTCCATCAGCCAAACCTGTGGACGTGGCAAGTAAACAAAGCGGCCCGGCCTGCCAAACGTTGCTGATCCCTGGCTTAGTGCGAGTGAGAGCAAACGCTCGTGTAGCACAAGGTGATACTGAACAGCAGTGTCCCTACGGCATTACTAGCGCTTGTTTCAGCAGCACCGGAGCTTCAACCCGTGCCCCCTCATGGACCCTAGCTAGCTGTAGTTTAAAACAGGACCTAACGCGAGCCAGAGATTTCTGTGCCAGGTTAGGGCCCACACTCGAGTCATGTTGGGCTAACGTTGCAGTGAAGACCAATCCCGTGAGCCTGTAAAAAGCTGAACGAGTGAGTCAGCTAGGACAGGACTGTGTGATTCTGATGCAAGCGGCATAATTAATGCTCATTACGGGAGTCTTGCCAACTCTCACCCGATCCTGTAAAACCAGAGAGACCTCTGCGCTCTGGGAAGTTGCGCTACTGAAATTGAATCTCCCAGGAACGGCGTCTCTTGTAACTGTAGTTGTTTGCACTGTGGGTATACGAGAAGCTTCGTCTCCACGGTGCTAGGCACCGTGCATTCAAAGTGCCTTTGCCCGTTGGGGGAGTGGTAGTTTATGATCAATTACTCCATGGTCACCATCTCCTCATGGGTTGGCGTGTGGGTCGTAATGAACGTGGTAGGCCCCTTTTCTGAATGAGCTGTTTTTCAGAAGGCCTTTACGGCTCAGCAAAACATCCCAAGGATGTGCTGGTGCTTCCGTGAGGCCTGATTGTCTGCATCGCTCTTTTGTGGTTTTTGTTTAATAAACGCTGATTTCCCCTGCGCTTCGGCGAGAGCTGGAGGGATCGTAGCAAGAAGTGCTCGGCATTGAGCTGCGGCAGCGTTTGTAGTGTTTCAAAGACCGCTTTATGCAGCACAGGTGCAAACCCATTTTCTCAGCCAGTGCAATGTGTCGCAAGGGAGCTGCTTTTCCAAAGATTTAGGCAATTGTTAAAATGGAAGCAGCCCCGTTCGCTCCACTCTCTATCCCCAGGCTTAATGGAGATCAGCCATTCCGAAGAGTCAGGTGCTTTCGGAAACGGAAATAGCGGTTTGCTGGCCCGAAGAATTCCAGATTGCTAATTTCTTATGTGGGCCTGGGGAGGCAGGATCATCTGTTAGCCCGGGTCTGTGACAAACTGGGACCGTTCTTAATGTGGCCTTTGAATGCTGAGTGGGGAGGTTGGCTGGGACGGTCTGCGTTGGGGGATGGGAGACTGGCCTTGAGGGAAGATACCTGAGCATGTAACCTGAGAACCCAGGAAGGGAGTTGGAGGCCAGGTGACACCTCTTCCCAGGGAAACTGGACAAAAGGCTGGGGGAGGAGCCGGGGAGAGGCTGGGTGAGAGATGCTGGAGAGAGTGGGAGTTTCAGGAGCTGGCTGGTGTAATGAAGGGAGCCCAGACGGGGTTCTGACCCCTCAATGGGCCTGTGGTGCCCCTGGGACCCCTAGATGGACCTAACTGAGGGGGGATCCTGTTGTCTGTGCCTGCAAGACCTGTCTTGGACTGTGTTCCTGTCGTCTAAATAAACCTTCTGCTTTACTGGCTGGCTGAGAGTCATGGTGAATCGTAGGAAGCCGGGGGTGCAGGGCCTTGCGTCCCCCCACGCTCCGTGACAGGGTCAGAGTGCCACATCAGTGCTTTATGGTTTGGGGATGATTTTGTCTTTTTATGAATTTTTTGCGGTGGGGGGAGGGGAGGGAAGTCTGTCTATTGTTGCTAGTCGGGAGCTCCTGCATTCTTTCTGCAGCTTTGAACTGAATCCTTCAAAGCTCTCGCAAGACTAAATAATTCAGCGTTTGAGTGTGAGTTTCGAGTTCAGTTTACGGGCGATTCTGTTGCAGGTGGACAGAGGTTGTGTGTTGCCTTTCAAGCATCTCCCGAACACGGTAGTGGGGGATTTGACTCTGCGTGGCAGCGTCCCCCTGTTGACTTGGCTGGTGCGGTTTGCTCGGTGGTAATTGGTATTTTTAGGAATCCTTAGTCTCTCATGTAGCTTTCACAGGCTGGAATGTGCGTTCTGACATGTCAGTCTAATGGAAGAGGACAGGGAGAGAACACATCACCGGACGTCGGCCGTATCAGGAGGGATGAGCTGGAGTGCTGATGAGATGCGCGGTCAGGAAAGTAACTGAAATACTTCCCTCGTGGATTTATTTTCTAAATGGACAACCCATCTAATTCTCAGTTACTGAAGGACAATCTCCACTCACTGATATATTTTGCTTTCCACAACCAAATCTCTGTACAACTTTTCACGAGTGATGTACCTGAGTATTCGGATGCTAATATCTAAACTGTATTGTTAAATCAATTTGGGTTATTGTGGATTATGTACTCTATATATCATATGACTTTTAAAAACAAACTTTGTATTTGTGGTTAATCTAAGCACTGTACCCAGATGTACAGACACTCTTTCTCAACCTATGTATTCTATACTTTTTTTAACATTAGCTTTAATAAAAATTTTAAATCTAATCCATCACACCGCTAAAAGGATTATTTGGGGTCAGAGTGATGTAAGGAAAACATTTGAGGTCTCCTTGCTAGCGCAGGAAATTGGGCAGAAGCGTGAGTTCAGTGGTTAGGCTTGTCCACTCCGTCTCTTAGGCCTTGGCTTGCTCAGGGGTGTGGAAAAACACCCCCCCGAGTGCTGCAAGTTTTAGCGCTGTAAAGTGGCAGTGTAGACAGTGCACCCGGCGCCAGGAGCCACTCCCCTCCTGGGGGTGTTGGTTTTTTTTTTTTTAACAGGGCTGGGAGAGCGCTCTCCCACTGCTGGTGCCGCGACTACACAGCCACGTTAAAGCGCTCCCTCTAGTGAAGACATACCCTTAGTCCGCCTTCTGCTCCCACCTCTGACCTTGATTTACATGCACGTCACTTCGCTTTTCGGTGCCCTCGTTTTCCCCCTTTGTAAAGTATGGGCAATTCCTGCCCCATGGGGGACTTTGCGGCATCTTTAATTATTGCTCGCAATGCGCATAGGAAACTTCCAGTGACAGTGCTATGGAAGGGCAGTGCAGTAATTACAATCCGTTAAACTGACAAAAAGCAAAACTAGGGACTGTTATGCCAACAAAATCCAGTCCTACGGCTGCTGCTCTGCCCTGAACACCTCCTGTTAAGGTCCTCCATCTAACTGCGATGTGGGCTGCAGTCACTAGGAATGTTGTCGGGGGATTAAGGTCAGCGTTCTTAAACTCTGAGTGTCCCGCCTCTTTATTTCGGCATAAGCCAGACTCATTGATATGATCTGTATTTACTACCAACTCCTAGGGTTGGCCTACACATAAAACACTGCATTGGCGCAGCGTAGAGTTACCGCCTCTCAGGGAGGTGGATTCTCAGTGGGAGAAGCTCTCCCCCTGACATAGCCCTGTCTCCATGGGTGGGTTGGGGGGAGAGAGGTATAACTCTGTCATTCAGGGGTGCGGATTTTTCACACTCCTGAGCAATGCAGTTATACGATATAGCTCTGTAGTGTAGACCAGACCTATGTTCGATCCCAGGCGTAACCATCTTCCTCTTTTGTGGGTGCAAGCAAATAAAGCCAGGGCCCTGCCCCTGGATTCTTACAACATCCCATCCTGCAAATGGTTGGTGTGCAGAGAGGCAGTGAAGTCAACAGGCTTGTTGAATGGAGTTGTCTGCCTGGATCAAGCACGAGCAGCAACAAAGGATTGTGAGTAAGATGTCCGCCTATCCAAAGTGGGACAGAGATGACTTATCCTTAGGGCCCTACCAAATTCAGGCCCTGAAAAACTCGTCACGGGCCGTGAAAGCTGGTCTTTTGTCTAGTCTTTTATAGTTTCTCCAGTTAGTTCTGCTTTTATGATTTCTCTTTACCCTTCTTTTTCTACCTCCCCTACCCCCCCCCTTTTTCTACCTTCAGACCATTCTCTATAGACTGCTTAACTAAAGTTTAGGCCCTGACCATTTCCCCCTCACAAATCTGGTCTTTTGTGTGGTTTTACCCTATTCTGTACAGATTTCTCGGGGGGGGGGCAAGTGTTTCTCAAACTGGGGGGGCCTGACCCAAAAGGGAGCTGTGTGTGTGGGTGTTGCAGGGTTATTGTGTGTGTGGGGGGGTCACGGTATTGCCCCCCTTACTTCTGTGCTGCCTTCAGAGCTGGCTCGCCGGAGAGTGGCAGCTGCTAGCCGACCATCCAGCTCTGAAGGCAGCAGCACAGATGTAAGTGGGGCAATACTGTGACCCCCCCTTGCAATAACCTTCTGAGCCCCCCCATACAAGCCCCTTTTGGGTCAGGACCCCTACAGTTACAACACTGTGAAATTTCAGATCTAAATATCTGAAATCATGAAATTTACGATTTTTAAAATCCCATGATGGTGAAACTGACCAGAACGGACAGTGAATTTGTTAGGGCCCTACTTATCCTGCACAGAGATCGCTGTTTGCTAATTTGGCTTCGCCGGTTGGTCAGTCTATAATTTCTGCTTTTGGTAATGAATGGTAAGTGAGCGTTGTGGTGAGTAGACTCCACAGAAGATGTTTTTAAGGATGGATCTCAGTGAAGGTGAGGCTTCCAAGGGCAGGGGAGGCATTCCAAGCGGAAGAGGTGTCCTGCAAGAAGCAAAGTTGGCTGGTAGAAGGACGCAAATGGATCGACAAGGTGGGAAGGCTGGAGTGGAGCAAAGAGGGTGTCGGAAGGCAGGCATTGAAATAGGCAGGCGGGGAGTTGGACAGGGTCTTGAAGGGGGGCATTGGGGGGGGGGCTAACTGTGTGGATGCCTAGAGAAGGGCTTTGAATGGGGGTGACACCTGCTGAGCGCTTTGATAGGAAAATGCTTCCCAACGTGGGTTAAGTGTTGCCCCTGCTTTGCAGAAAGGAAGAACAAGCCGCAGAATGGCAGTAATTCTCTCATGGTCGCCCAGTGAAGTTATGCCCCATCTTTTTCTGTGCCCGTCCAGAGCTTTGCACAAGGGGGTCCTGGGGCGCTACCGTAATACACCTAATAGCCAAGCGGGCAGTAGAACCCAGGAGTCCAGTTCCCTATCTGCAGAGCCATCCAACCTTCCAAACATGTATAAGGAAGACGATTTGTAGGCACCAACGTGTTTTTTAATAAGAACATGGAGTCCGAGACCAACTGACCAGGGGTGGACAAAAAGAAATGCTTAAATAATGCCTGTTTTCTAATGAAAATTAGCAGTGCTGTCATGAGCAACATAGTGCTTTAGAACTGTATCCAACCTGCTCACCCCCTGCCTTCCCTGCACGCACAATTAGAGGGTGCGAATAAGCTATAATTTTAGTAAGCGACGTAAAGGACTAATTAAAGGTTTTACTTGGCTAATCAGCTTGCAGTTTAATTAGCACCAAATGGTAATGATTTGCTAAAACATAAATTGACTTCTCGGCTGCTACCAGCTTGTTACATTATCGTTAATCGCCCGCTTCGGAGGAGTGTGGGCCGCATGAAGAGATGCGGCCCCATGCGGGCATGCTACCCCTTCAGGGCTCCGTCACATCATGGTGGGGGGCTCCCGTCACTCTGGAGGACCTGCCTCGGGTGGGTCAGCCTGTTTGTGTTCTAGGAGGGTGGGTTTTAAATAGGTCTGGCTCACCCTGACCAAGTGCTGTGTTCAGGGGGTGATGAAAGCTGAGAGTGGGGGGGTTTGTCCGTAGCATTTTGGATTGTGGAGTTTGCGGGCTGCTTTCTGGGTGTGCTGTTGGTGAACCCACCCCAGGGGAGCTGCATTTGTGGCTTTGTGAAATGGGTTTGGGTCTCCACCCTGTTCCTGCTGGATGGGTGTGTGCATGTTGTATCAACAAGCATTGACGCTAATGGCCTCTCTCTCAGGGGGGCGAGGGGGCCTAGAACCAAACAGCTGATGGGAGACTGAATGCCCTTTTCACCCAGTGAACTGGTGACCAGTGTGGGGTGAGGAACCTCCATTTTCTGTTATACTCCCCTCCCCCAAATCCATTCAAAACGCTGCTGCTAAGATTACCTTCTGGCCATGTCACTCTGACTGATCCCCTCCTAAGTCCATCCATTGGCTCCTCCCTTCCACGACATCCAACACACGCACCTTGTCTGTACTTTCAAATCCCTCCCTGAACTAGAGCTCCCCACCTACCCGACCTGTTATCCCATCTCAAGGTCGACTCCTGCCTTTCCTCCGCCAGTGATTGCCAGCTTCGGTCACTTGATTCTTTGCTTCTCCAGCAAGCGCTAGTGTTTTCCGCCCCCCCTTCCCCCCGTAGGTTGCCCCTTATACGGGGAAAAGCTCCTAATCAAAATCCATAAAGCCGCTATCTTGTCCCTCCTTAAAATTTGCCTCTGCTGAAATGTATACAGAGAAGTGCCACCTCATAAAGGCAAGGCAGGTTGCAAGTTGTGATTGTGTCTACTGATTTGTGCACATCCTATTTTCCCCCCTCTCCCCACTGCAACCCGCTGGGGGGCTGGTCTAAGCTAGCGCTCCCAGTGGTGGATCTGCACGGGTGGGGAGTTTGAAGGAGCAAGGGGTAGTGTGGAAACACCCACAGGGGATTGCAAAGGGTTTTGCTGAGGGTTGAATTTAGACATGAAGGATAGTCCCGTGGTTAGGACTTGGAGGATCTGGCTTCAATTCCCTGCTCTGCCATATAGACTCCCCTGTGACCTTGGGCAAGTCACTTCCCTTCTCTGTGTGTGTTCCCCCATCTGTACAGTGGGAACACTGTCCTCAACATCCCGCCGAGGTAAGGAAGTGTTAAATACATGAAAGATTGTGAGGTTGATTGAATTGATGCCACTGGATTTTCCTCCTTTTCGGTTAAATGCCCTGACTTGCTACTTAACAATGTTGAAGCCTCATTGCTCCACCAGCATAATGGCTTGGGGAAAAGCTCCTCTATGTGCGTAATTAACAGGCTATTTGGGTGATATAGCTGGAGATGCCCGTGTCAGATCTTCTTGCATTCTTTGCATGCCTGCCTTCCCCGCCCCTTTTCCTCCCCATAGTCCTGCCTCAGTAGCAACCTTGTGCAGCGGAAAGGCAAAGCCACCGCACTGCTAAACTTGTACAGCTCACAGGATCCTGGTGGAGTCACTGGGCTATGGCTGTCTTTATGAAGTTGTTAGTCACTGTCTCTCGTGCGCTAAGGAGCCAAGCTAGTTCCCCGGCATTAGCTTTGTTTGTGAAGTTTGTACTCCTGGTTTCTAGGTGGCTGAATCTCCTCCTGAGATGAAGTCATGAGTGCCTGGCCTCTAGGGAGAGGGAAAAGTGCATGTTCTGTTTTCCTAACCTGGCCTTTTGACAGTCTGCGCGACCGGGCTTTGAAACCCAGCTCTGTGTACGGATGATGTTGTGTGCTCTGGCATCTGTGCAACAAATGTTGGGTGCGGTAAGAATAGCTCCACATCCTTCGTGTGCTGCTGGAAAAAAGTCTCTTGCTCTCTGTCGTTGGCTGATTCCCTAATGTGGCATTAATAAGGAGTGTAGTCCTGGCTGAAATACTTGGATTCCAGCAGAGGCTGCATATCTGACTTGCCCTTGTGCTCAATTCCTCTGCAAATGAGCCCCTCGCCCAAATAGCATAACGGGGAGACCACTCCGAGATGGGTAAAACTTCTGTGATAAAAGGGGGGAATACAAAGGGGCCACATTACTCTGGTGCAAGCCCTGTGGAATTCCACCAAGGATGAATTTGGCTTTATAGACATGAGGCCTTGAGATTCCACCTGTCCTTAAGAAAGGGAACGCAGCTCGCTCTCGAGCTCTATAAATAAGCTGTATATTTATATAGCACTCCCTGTTGGGAGCTCCGTTATTCAGGACAATCCCTGTTGTGGGATGGTGGAATTTCCAGGGTTAGGCGCTTAGGACAGCCGGAACAACGTGATGGTTTGTAGCTGGAAATAGAACGTTGCATTGGGTCCGCGAGGCTTCTGTTCTCCATTCGTTCTGGCCAGGGCTGCGTGTGGGTAACTGCTGGAGCAGTACGAAAGCAAAGTGGATTATCCGTTGTACAGATTGGATGGCCTAATCTGTGTGGTGGCTCACGTGTAAGAGGAGTAGAGCTGGCTGGTTTGGTGTATAACTGGCATTGGTGAAAGATTGCTGGATTATGTTAGACAGAACCCTTATCTCTACCCGGTCCTGGCCTTCGAAAAATAATACCGTGCGGCAATCCCGTTCGGATGCTTTCGATCCAAAAAGGCTCTCAAAGCACTAATGTTTGGGAGATTAAACCCTGTTTACTAATGGGGGAACTGAGGCACAGAGCAGGGATGTGACTGGCCCGGGTCACGCAGCGGAGCCAGACGTCCTGATTCCCAGTCCTGTGGTTCACCCTCCTCCCTTTTCAGACACTGCAGCAATCCTAAACTAATCTGTTGCAGCTTTTTGCTTTGGAAAAAAGTGTGTGATCACACACGGCGAAATGACTTGCTTAGTGTGTGTCCCCGCCTCCCTTTTCCTTGTCTCACAGTGACAGTTGCGTGGGTGGTATCCGAAATAATCTCTTTGAACCTGCATTTCTCTGGTTTCATGCCAAATGACGACTGGGACTCCCATCATTTTTTTTAATGAAGAATTTGGATCCTTTTGTATGTGTGTCAACGGCTACATAGCAGTACACGGGGGACTGCTTGAACAAGAAGATCTGTGAAAGTGTTGCCAACTTATGAATATCTAAGAGAAGTCCTGGGTTTTGTGTGTGGTTTGTGGGTGTTTGTTTGTTTATTTATTTGCTACAAATACTTCAGCTGATGATAAAAATGTTTGCTTGCCTCATAAAATCATTCAAAGATGATGCCTTTAAAAAAAATTAAAGCGTCCAGCAAGAAAGCTATTTTTGCACAGACCTTTCTCCTGTGTATCTCCTGTAACAGTCTCTCTTGTTGTTGTGGATCGTTGTGGTGGTCATTATAAAACTCAGGAGGTGGTAATAATACGTAGCTCTTACATAATGCTTTTCATCAGAAGCCAAGATGTTAAAAAGTAACTGGCGAGATTGGCCCATCCAGCATGAGAGGCCATATGGGGGCACTCCTGGGTTCGATTTCAAGTTTACTCCCGTGGGCAGTGTCTACACTGGAGGTCGAGGTGTAATTTCCCATGTGGGTAGACGTACTCCTGATACAGTATCTCGGATTGAGCTTGTGTGCTAAGAAAAGAAATGTAGCCGTGGCGGGGCAAGAGGCCAGCTGCCCTTGATATGATTCCATCCGAGACCCCAGATCCATTCTTGAGGAGCTAGTGCCTCCCACCATTTGTCTCATCATGGCTCCACGGCGATTTTATAGCATGTTGGCTCGGTCGGAGCCAGCGCAGGTATGTCTGCGCAAGCGGGAAAAGCATCCCGGAGTTCAAAAAAGAATTGGATAAGTTCATGGAGGACATGCCCATCCGTGGGTATTAGCCAGGATAGCTATGCCTCTGAGTGCGAGATGCTGGGAATGGACGACAGGGGATGGGAACACTTGATGATTGCCCTGTTCTCTTCATTTCCCCCTGAAGCATTTGGGGGAATGAACAGACAGGATGCTGGGCTAGATGGACCATTGGTCTGACCCAGTCTGGCCGTTCTTATGTCTACACTGGTGCTGGAGAAACGTGCATTGGGACTGTCCAGTTGCCGTGTTGTAAAAGGGCTTCCTATGCACTGGCCGCAGAATGGGTGGTGATGGGGTTTAGCACGTACCTGCTAAGGTGCTTTGGAAAGGCAAAGTCGTGTTTTCAGGGTGGAGGATATTTGTCTGTGTGGTTAGAATGTGTGCCACATGGTTAACTGTCGGCAGGCCTGTTTCCTTTGCCTTCCTTGACCTATGCTCCTGACACTTCCCTGCCAAAAGCAAGGGGTGACCGTGGACTTGACTGGAAGCAGTTAGGTATAAGTTCCAACGACCCGGCACGTTGAACATACTGCCTGAAGCGTAGTCCCTTGCACCAAAACCTCGTAAAGCTTTGAATCAAAACCGCTCCGTGGGAGACCTGGAAAAATGCAGCATCTGACTGAATTGCTTTGAAGTGTTCCAGCTTATCCGCTCCTACCGTGAGAGTGGGCTGGATCGCTATCGCATGGAAAACCAGCTGAGCGAGAGCTGGTGCTGGGGAATCGGTTTCCTGTATTTTTTTTAAAGTTGGAGCAGCGGCTCTTATAAAATAAACAGTCACTTTCTATGGAAAGGTATCTCAAATCACTTCACCAACCCTAACTTTCACTCTGTTAACTGTATTATTTGTCATGGTTATTTGTTGAGTCCTGGTCTGCATTAGGAGGCTAGGTCGGTATAATTACATTGCTCGGGGGGTGAGAAATCCACACCACAACCGACGCAGTTAAACCAACCTACCCCCCGGTGTAGACACGGCTCGGTCGATGGATAGAGCCGTATGCGGCTACCGGATTTATACCGCGGATATCTGAGGAGCTACAGGGCTCTACTGGGGAATGACCACGGCAAACGCAAACGCATGTCGGGCTTCCACTCGCAGGAGCCAGCGTACTGAGCTGTCTTGCGCCTAGCAGTTTCCCTCGGTCTTACCTGGTAAGAGCCTAATTAAGACCTGCGTTGTTAAGTCTGCCACCCTTTTGAAATGGGAAATACAGTGTCGGATTCTAATCTCTCATCGGTGTAAATTGATTTCCATGGAGTTATTTGGATTCACAGCACTGTAAGGGAGAGGCGAGTTGGCTCCACAGTGGTATAGAAGGGGCAGTAGGAGGAGGAAACCACACTTCTGTAGTTCTTCAGTAAAGGAGTAGTGTTGTCGGAAAAGCACTAGCATTTAGAAGTATAGTCTACTGACGGATTACATTAAAATCCTCATTACAACATGTTCGCCTTTGGGGCTGCTGGGAGTGTAGGATTGATTATGCATGAATGAAAGGGACTTTGACTTAATTTGTGATTTCCTTCCCCCCGCCCTTAATTTTTGTTGCTAGTGATCGTTTCCAGGCTGATGAGACCTCTCAGTGTAGTTCTGGGTGGATGTGCATGCTGTATGTTTTTTCCCCCTTGTCGGTTTTGGTGTCTCTTTGAATGAAACTTGTGCTACTAAAAGAAAGGAAAAGGTTGGCTCTAGAGCCAGTCAGCTACAATATAACCCTTCTTCCACAGCCATCCAGATTCCAGAAGGAACGAGAAGCATAGCCATTTTGCACTGGGAAGACATAACTTATCATTTGTGACAGCTTTCTCCTGGCTCAGGTGATGGTAATGACCGTTTAAATGTATTCAGTGCTACAAACCACAGAATGATGCTACACACTGTAATTCCTAAGACGGTCTCTACTCTGGAGAGTTTACAGGTCACAGAATGATAGATCTTTTTAAGGCAGAGGGAGAGGACTGTGGGGATCATCTGATCTGACCCCCTGCACAGCACAAGCCGTAGAACCTCTCACAACAATTCCTGCCTCAAGCTCTTGACTTCTGATGGAGCTTGAGTGCGTCTTTTAGAAAGACATCCAGCCTTGAGTTAAAGACTCCAAGTGTTTAGGTTCTCCACCACATCCCTAGGCAAGTTGTTCCAATGGTTAATTACCCAGACTGTTAAACGGCATGTTCTTTCTTTTTTTAAGAAATGTTTATTTAGGGAGTTCTAACAAGTTTACAAATCCTTGCCATGTAAGTATCAGAAACAGAACCCTCGTTACAGCTGTTAGCTTTTGTTTTGAAGAGACATTCTATAGGAATATAGTCATCAGGTTTTTCTGTTTATCTGGGTGTTATAATGATGCCATTTTATGGCATCAGTAACACCCGTCTCATTTCTAGTGATGGTTATTACATTGAGTGAAATCTCAGTACACACATCTGACAGACCAGGCATGTCTATCAAATGTTAGTATTCAGTGAAGTTGGACAGGTGCACTGTTTTTGGGGGTGTTTTTTGGAGGTGAATGTACTTTGTCTGAGTATTGAATTAAAGGTAATCAAATATCTGCCCTCTGTTTTGTTAATGCACCTTATTTCTGACCTGAGTTATCCAGCTTCAGCTTCCAACCCTTGGTTCTCATTCTGCCTTTTTCTGCTAGATTAAAAGAGCAATCAGGGATCTCTTCCCCAATAGGTACATGTAGACCGTGATCAAGTCCCTTCTTAGGCTTCTCATGGCTAAACTAAATAGATTGAGCTTTTTGAAGTAACACATGGAAAGCTTATGCTCTAATAAATTTGTTAGTCTCTAAGGTGCCACAAGGACTCCTGTTCTTTTTGCGGATACAGACTAACACGGCTGCTACTCTGAAACCTGAATTATTCTTGTAGCTCTCTTCTGAACCCGTTCCAGTTTTTGTCCTTGTGTTGTCAAGCTGTAAGTGACTTGCCAGGAAGTCTATGGCAGAGCAGAGATTTGAACCCAGGTCACTTCAGTCATATTTGTTGAGGTTCAGTGCTTCTGGAAATCAAGCCACATACCTGAATGCACATTTAGGAACCTGACTTTAGACACCCAAGTATGAAAACTTGGCCTCTTATAAACACAGGTCAGTTTCCAAAAGTGCAGAGTATCTTTGAACCCTTCCATTTTTGGGGAGTCCAACTTGAAATGCTTTAAAGGGTCTGGATTTTCAGAAAACTTTCTGCTCCAACCCTTTAAAACTCAGGCACCTTTCAGGTGTGTGAAGTTGAACATCCAGAACTTGAAGCCTCTTTAAACCACTAGTCCTTTTTGGAAAAATCTTGGCCAGTGTAGTTAATTCTCCAGTTTGATTAGGTGCAATGCAGCAAGAAACCTCTGAAGCGTCCCAAAACTTTGTGCTAGTCAAACGCTTTGACCAGAGGTTACAACAGCAAGGCTGTTTGATTTGGTTTGCCTTCAGAATGCAGCTGTATGTAAACAACCCAGTAATCCTCTAATTAAGCCTCTTTGAAATATTAAATAAACCCGTAAACTTCTTTTTAAAAACAAAACTGAATGCGTGTGTCCTCTGAAGCACTGGAAGAGACGTGGAAATATGCAACGGAGGCTGCCCTGAGTGTGTCTGGTTTCAAAGGCTTGTCTTACCAGCCACGTGAAGTTATTCAGGTAGCCTGGGAAGAACACACCACGCCACTGCAGCCTTCTAGGGTTTAAATACGTCAGCTTCATTTAGGCATGAGCATTGTGTAATCATCATTTTGCCTGGATCCAGGCTTCATGTTACTGCATGAATTATTTTCTAGAGCCTTGAGGTGCAACCTGTCACCCTTCCCCCTCCCTGGTAGTTAGCCTGACACTACAATACTGGCTTCATGGTATTAGGATTAGGAATTTTACATCATCAGCCAGTTGGGGGGGAGGAGACATTGCTCAGGTATAATGGTGGACGGGTCTGATGTTAAAAGGGGTAGAGATAGGCGTTATCAATTAAGATATAGAGAGACTAGACTGTATTTTTTTTTTAATGCTGTCCAATAATGTGAAAGGGTCATGTGACTGGAAATTATGGCCAGAAAACGATGAATGAATATAAGGGGAAAATTCCTCTAGGCAGGGTGTAGTGAGCCTGTGGAATCCATTGCTAGAAGGAGGCAGTAATGCCCAGCGGAGAGAAGCACTGGAAAGGGCATCAGAAATCCTGGATTCTGTTCCCAGCTGTGTCATTGACTTATGCTGTGACCTTGGGTGAGTCACCTTACCTTCCTGTGCCTCCAGTCTTTTATCTCTCTACAATGAGGATAGCCATATTTGTTTATTCATCTTCTTTTAAGTGGCTGGCAATCTGTTGTTTATAAAATGGTGCAAAAGCCTTAATACCTCATTCATATACATATATATACTATGAAAACACCTTGGAATGCAAAACTTGATCGTGTTAATACTGATAGTGTCACTCTTGTACCGTATTTCAGCCTTGCAAAATTATCATGAACATTTACACTGCTGGCGCAAAATCCAGTTGCCTGCTCTTACAACACTGATGAACCACCCCCCCAATATCCCTCGCCTCAGTGAAGCGAGGGAATGCAATTTTGCAAGGTTGCTTTGTGTGTGTATCTGTCGGGGGGAAGCGAATACATTTTTAAAATATCCAGCTGCAGTATTTATATTTATCTCTGGGAGCCAAGATAAGGGTAATTGGAGCTCCTGCTTCGGGGTATATACTGGAGTGTCTCCAGGGTATAGAAGGAATCTTCCCACCTCTGTGTGGTATTGTCAAGTGGTATTTTTAAGAAACGGGCTAAATATCGGGAAAGATTTCCTGGGAGATGAGAGATGGTCGGAGTAGTTTCCTTCGGGGAAGTAGCTGAAGCCCCAAGACTTAGGTCGCTTAAAAGCAGTCTGGGTGAGCGTTGGAAAATAGAATGCAATCCGGACCCCTTTTGACAACAAAAATTCCTACACGACCCCAAGGGGAGGACCAAAGCCTGAGCCCTACTGCCCTGGGAAGGGGGGGGATTTAGTCCCGCTGGGCTGGGCTGGGGGGGGGGGGTGATCAAAGCCCCAGGAGGGGGGCCTGTAACCTGAGCCTCGCCACCCAGAGATGAAGCCCTTGGGCTTTGACTTTGGCCCAGGGCAGTGGGGCTTGGGCTTCGGGCCCAGGCCCCAGCAAGTCTTAACACCAGCCCTGGCAACCCACCGTTTGAAAACCCCTGGTTTAGATGTTACTCAATAACTTTTCTGTATCTCTAAAGCTTGTGAATTGGTCAGGTGTGTTACAGCTTTTATTTTTTACCGCGAGGTGTTGGCCAGCAGCCTGGAGTTGATAGTCTAATTGCAAAGCTTGTATTCGTTGCAAACTTAATAAAAACAAACCAAAAAACAAAAACCCCAAGGTCTTGCACACATGAGCAAACCCTGTGATGCTCTGGCTGCTTCTTAGGAAGACATTGAATAATGTCCCCATGGGTGCTCCGGTTCAGGTCTGGATGCGCCTCTCCAGCTGTTGATCCGAGTTTTTTCCATTAGCGTCGCTCATTCGGCCCAGGCACGCGCCCTCTGCCGCCTCTGTGTCGGGATGTGCGGGCGAACTGCTCTGTTCCTTCCCTACTGCCTCGACTTGAGAGTGAGCGTTAACCTGCCAGCCTTGAGGATGCCTTGGCTATTTCGTATTCTTCTTCACCTATAGCTGTTTGTTAGGATTAATTAGTAGTTTGTTTTCCTCCTCTGTCCCCTTGGGGAGCCTTGTCTTTCTGGCAGGAGAGGCCTAGCTCGCCAGGTTTCACATGCTGCCTCTCCTCTGCCTGTGAGCGGTGTCCATTGCCTGGGAAAGCCCCACGTCTCTCAGAAGTGCAACTTCTGCCTGGCCCTCAAGTCTTTGGCAAGGAAGAACAGGGAGATTAAACTCAGACGGGATGGAGCGCTCCCTTAGGTCAGCTGCTGCGTCAGGTCAGGAGACTGCCACCACAACCACCCACCTCCTTTTCGGAGAGATCCAGCACTCCTTCCACCCTGGCACAGGCTTCTCTTAAGAAAAAGGGAGGTTGCTGGAGGCTTCAGAGAAGACTTCCAAAAAGAGGAGCACCGTCTCTCTCATCTCAGGGAGCCTGCTCTGAAAAAGCCCAGGGCCGCCGCAAGATCTATGGTCTCTGGAGCTGCAACCTCTTGGCTCACTACTATTGAATTAAAGGTGCTGGTAGAGCCCAAAAGCCCTGAGCTCGGGGGAGAGACCTGGCTCCGACAGGACTTCAGGGTTTAGGACAGCAAGTCTGAGCACCCAGTCTGGTACCAGATGGCTCAGTCCTGCCTTTGGCACCTACTTGCTCTGCCCTGAGCAAGCAATGGTGCCAGACTCCATCGACACCTAAATCAGTAGGCCCACCATCAATGGCATCAATAGTGTTCTTGACTAACCCATTGGTACCAATTTCTCTACTCAATACTGCAGGAGTTCAGATACACAAGGGCCGAGCCAGAATCCCTGTTCTTCATGGGTACTGAGCATCTCTTGGTACCGAGACCTCAATCTCCAGATTACTACCGTGTTATGGTATCCTTCAAGGATAAGGTCTCTTCATAGCCACACCCTAAATTCTTAACTAAGGTTCTTTCGGAGTTCTACCTTCACCAATCTGTTAATCTACCAATGTTTTCCCCTCAAAGTTGCTTAACTCTCTTCACGAGACCTGTTCTCATTCCCTGGATGGTAGAAGGGTGCTGGCCTTCTACTTGGTAGGACCAAGCAATTTTGAAAGTCATCCAGGCTGTTCATCTCCCTTGTGGATAGATCCAAGGTGTCCACAATCTCTGCTCAGAGACTACAGAGATGGAGATCTGGTGTATTGTTACTTGTTACAAGGCTGCAGCCATTCACCCCCATCCCTCCCCAGAAGATTGCTGATCTAGTGGAATGTGTTGCTGTGACCTCCACAGCATTGCTTAAGAACATACCAGGGTCTGAGATGTAGGGCTGCTACACAGGCTTCAGTACGTACACTTTTTGAAACACTACACCTTGATCCATGCTGTCCGATCCGATGCGGCACTTGGTACAACAGTTCTATCTTCAGGTCTGGACTCCCTTCCGAAGCTCCCTCTGGGGAAATTGCTTGGAGATCACCTGAAGTGGGTTACCCATAGGGATGCTACTCCCTTTGTGCAGGAACTACAGCTCTTTGAGTTGTGTCCTCCTATGTGGGCTCTACTACCTGCGCTCCTCCCCCACCTGCTTTACGTTGTTCTCTATGGGATGTTGTGGGGGAGAAGGAACTGAGGGCAGTTCACCTGCACATCCCTATATATCCTTGATGTCCACCATGAGGAGGCATAGGACATGTGCACAGTCTGAGTGAGCATTGAGAATGGACAAATCTCCAATCAAGGGCTCGAGAGGGGTGTGCACACCTGAAGTGGAGTACCCATAAAGATGCACGTCTCGAAGAACCATAGTTACTCCACAAAGTGAGTTACTTCTTTTTGAGTTTGGTAGTCCCTTCTCTGTGCATGGTATCTCTCGAGTTAGATATCGGGCACAAGGGGGGAGGGATAGCTCAGTGGTTTGAGCATTGGCCTGCTAAACCCGGGGTTGTGAGTTCAATCCTTGAGGGGGGCATTTAGGGATCCGGGGCAAAATCTGTCAGGGACCAGTACTGTGAAAGCAGGGGACTGGACTCAATGACCTTTCAAGGTCCCTTCCCGTTCTAGGAGATAGAATATTTGGAGATATACCTATTCTGGAGTTAAAATATTACTCCTGATCCTAAAGTGCTGTAGGAAAGTTGTTCTTCTGATGCAGTAACCAGACGCGAAGGTCTCCAATCCATTTTTTCCCAAATATCACACACTTTTTGGATAGTTGATACTGACTGTTTCTAGCATGTTTATCTAAGGATCTCAAAGTTTATTACAAATAATGGCCTTTTGAGTTAGGGCCGTATTCATCCTGTTTTATACAACAGGAAACAAAAGCCCGGAAGTCAGATGACTTGGCTGAGGTCATACAGTGAGTCAGTGGTAGAACCAGGAATTGAAACTTGAAGTCCTTTGTCTCTACCAGCACTGTTTAAATGTTGAGTGATCCTATGACAACCACAGCCAGAGTGTAGGCATGTGGTTAGATGTAAATGAGGAAAGGTGAAGTCTAAGGCCAGGTCTACGCTGCCACGTATTTTGGTATAACTTGCATCACTCAGGAGTGTGAATAAACCAGCCCCCTGTGCAACTTATGCTCCCGAGGGCGTTCTGTGCCAAAAAATTTAAAATTCTGCACACGCTATTTATCAATAAATAAATGCAGAGGCTTCAGTGGGGAGCACAGGCCACTGGCTGTGGGAGATCACCCTGCACACACACCCCACCCCAATCCCCAGGACACGGCCTCAGTGGTGAGGCTGCACCTGACCCTGACGTAACACAAGGCCTTCCCCAGAAACACCCTGGGGCCATGCTCCTCTGTGCCAGTGTGGGGAAGGTAGGCTCAACCAGGCAGGATCTAAGTGTGGAGGGGCTGTGGGGGTGGGGGGATCCAGGGGTGGGGTGAGAGGATTCTGTATGGGACTATCTGGGTGCAGGCACTCAGTGGGGGATCTAGATGTGGGGGGGGATCTGGATGCACAGACGCTCATTGTGGGGTTCCAGGTGCAAGGGCAATGGGACTCTGCAAGGGCTTCCAAGTGAAGGTTGTTGGGGCTCAGAGGAGGGGTGTGGGGGTCTCAGTGGGGGCTCTGGGTGCTGGGGGAATGGGGCTTGGTGGAGTGGGGGTGGGTGAAGCTAGTTGGCGGTCAGTGGCATGGGGGTCTGGATGTGGGGGCTCAGGGTGGTACAGGGGTGGGGCATCAGGGTGGGGGTTTGAGTGCGGGGAGCTCAGTGGGAGGTGGTCTGGGGGCAGGGTGGTGGTACAAGGGGGCTCCAGATGCAGGGTTGAGGTTCAGTGCGGTGGGGTTTGGGTATGGAGGGCTAGGAGGGTTCTGGATGTACCAGATGAAGCTTGGCAGGGGTGTCTGGGTATGGGAAGTCCGGATGCACAGGGATGGGGGAGCAGCTGCCCATACAGTGACCCCTCCCCCCACAGCTGAGGAGCGATGGGACTGGAAGCAGGGGAGGATACTGAGCTTCCTGCAGCTGGGGGAGGTTTCTGAGGGTGGGTCTGACACAGCCCCAGCCACTCCTTGCAGGGGAAGAGAAAGTTCCATCCTCTCCTGCCTCCAGCCCAGCCGGGACTAGCCCCTGATCCCGGCTCAGGGTAGGAGCCACTGGCTGGGGTGTCCCCAGCCCCGCAGCGATTTACCTCTCCGCCAGCTGCTCCGGGTGCCTGAAACGATGTACCTGCACTGCTAGGGAGGGGTGCGTGACTGCTCCTGCAGCTTCCCTGTCAGAAAGTCATTTTTCTGCGGGGAAGCAAAGAAATCTCCGGGGGCCATGAATTCAGCGCACGCGCAGTGGCGCAAAATCCCCCCAGGAGTAAACGTAAGTTACAGCAAACTAAGTGCCAGTGTGGACAGCACTATGTCAGCGGGAGAGCTTCTCCCGCTGACACAGCTACCGCCTCTCGTGGAGGTGGATTTATTATGCAGATGGGAGAGCTCTCTTGTCAGCATAGAGCATCGTCACCAGACATGCTAGAGCGGAGCAGCTGTACTGGTGCTAGCTTCTAGTGTAGACTAGCCCTAAATCAAGAAGAAAGGCTTTTTCTATCCAAACGTGTCTGCTACACGCTCCAAAAGGCCCAGCCGATTTGCTTAGTCATTCTTCAGCCTTCATTGAGGGTGATGACTTAATGGCAGGTTTCTACTTCTGGGTTTCTCTGGTTTTGGTACCTCCCCCTTTTTGTTGAGTGACTTGAAGAGAGGCAGGGCTAGCATAAGAACAGGTTTCCCACACAGAAGCGATGTCCTCGCTCTGCATGTGAGTCACTTGTGAAATCCTTTACTCCCCAGAGCTGTTTTATAGAGGAGGGAGCAGCATACACTCCCTGGCTCCAGGAGTGTGAGAATCGGAGCTGGACTGTGCAGTGGAGTGTATACAGGCTCTTCGCTGACAGTATTTTACTGGGGATTCACAAGAAGAAATGTGATTTTGTTCTCCTTCTCTGGAAGCCTATAAGTTCAGGAAGACCCAGCCAGTTCCTGTCTGTGTACACAGTCCACCTATTCAGACAGCTGCAATGGATTGCATCAGCGCTGATCACTTGGGGGAACTCTAACTGTACATTAATGCAAAGCACTCCAGGAAGGGGCTTTTGTGTGTTTGCTGCGAGAGTCAGCAAGAAGCTTAGTTATTTAGCAGAGCAGGAGGCTGGGTAGATGATCTTTGCCCCCAGGGAAAACTCGCAGTCTAGAAAGCAACAGGATAGTTTCAGAGTAACAGCCGTGTTAGTCTGTATCCGCAAAAAGAAGAACAGGAGTACTTGTGGCACCTTAGAGACTAACAAATTTATTAGGATAGTGAAATCCGTGCACATTGCTAGATGACCCCAAAACAAGCTCTCACTTAATAAGCCCCGGTGCTAACTGTTACAATGCCGCACAGTACAGCGTTGCTCCTTACTGTCAGTTCGTGGTTTGTCAGAGCAAAGGAGACGAACGAAGCTTAGCATTTCATGTCGCTCTTTAAAATATTTTCCCTTTCATCTGAGGATCTGAAAGTGCATGCAGATAGCTATCTAGTCTTTCACAATGCCCTTCTCAAGCCTGTTCTACACTCGGTATTCTTATACTGGCAAAATCCTCTAGTGCGGATGCAGTTACATCCGTGTGAAAGTGCCTATACGGCTTACGTTGGTTCAGGGAACTGGCAGGAGCTGTACTGGTATAAACACTTTGATGGTGATATAACTGTATCCACCCTAGGGCTTTTACCAGCATAGCTGTGTCAGTAAAATCCCCCCTCTCTGACATAGCTATGCTGATGCAACTGGGCGGTATAGACCATGCTTCAGTATAACTAGGACTTGGAGTAGGTAAGGCAGCGCTACCTTTTTCAGAGGGGGGAAACTGAGGCACAGAGGAAGTGTTGCAACAAGTCAGGAACCGAGCTGAGATAGGAACCTGGAAACTCCTGATGCCCTGCCCATTTGGCCATATGCCACATGACGTTCGCTTCCTCCCCATGTCAAAGGAGGCCAAGTACTGAGCCTAAACTAATTTATTGTCCTGTTTGTTTGTTTGTTTATTTTTTAAACCTCCTGAAGTCATTTTCCCTTTAGATTCGTCGGGGGGGGGGGGGGGGTTCGATTGCTGTTTCTGGCTGCTGATACATCCCCAGGTCGGCATGCGTCTTTGGAGAGAGTTAGAAGCATACTTGCGACAGGCTCCAGCTTGTCGAAATCAGCAGACTCTTGTGCAGAAAAGTTCTGTGCAAGCATATTCCCAGCGCTCTTGGGGCACGAACGATGGCATTGATGTCTCCTTGCGCGATACTGATGACCTCTTCAGGCAGGGTTGTATCCTCATGTGGGACATCATGGCCGTGTAGGGTCCCATAGAGCAACCTCAGCAGATTGCCCAACCTCCGCTGGCAGCATGGGGAGCGTCCATATGAGTGATATGGTGCGTGGCCTGTTGTGAGCTCGCCCGGACAGATCTGAATGCTGCTGGCTCTGCGCTCGCCGGTCCCTACTGGTAAGTGCCAAATGTGGAGGCAAGATGGGTCAGGGACTGTGTGTGGCAGTGAGAGGGTTAAAATGATTCCTGAATGCTGGTCTGTCATCGCCACTACTGGAGAACTTCTTGGACAGGCAAACACGCTCGCCCTCATTGGCCACTTGATGTTAGAGCCTAACATGTCTGTCAAACTGGTTAGCATTTTACTTCTGCCCCCGCTTCAGTAATGCCCTCGTGCCTAGGTAGCACCTTCCATCAGGCTCTCAAAGCCCTTCCCAAACGGGAAACCTCACTAGCCCCCTTAGAGACGGGGGGAGGGGAGTATTATCTTCCTCCCAATTGCAGCCTTTGATTGCTACCCTAATCTAAACATTTACCCAAAGCCATTTTACAGAAGGGACTTTGATGGCAAAGAGGTGAAGTGAATTGCCCAGGGCAGTACTGCCACAGTGTTGCGTAGATCTGCTTTGAGCAGCAGGGTGGTAAAAATGCTCGTGACTACCTGTGCCCCCTCCTCTCACTCCCTGCTCGGGGATATCAGTTTGTGAAGTTATCTGGGAGGATCACTTAAACCAGGGGCGGCCAGCCTGAGCAGGAGAAGGAGCCAGAATGAGGGTGACCAGATAGCAAGTGTGAAAAATCGGGACAGGGGATGGGGGGTAATAGGAGCCTAGATAAGAAAAAGACCCAACGATCAGGCCTGTCCCTATAAAATCGGGACATCTGGTCACCCTAGCCAGAATTGACCAATGTACATTGCCAAAGAGCTACAGTAATATGTTAGCAGCTCCCCCCACTCCAACCTGCAGTGCCCCTGCCCGCCGGCAGCCCCACCAATCAGTGCCTCCCTCCCCACGCCTGCCGCGGTGTGCAGGAGGCTCTGGTGCGGAGGGGGGAAGAGGGAGGGCATGGCAGGCTCGAGGGAAGGGGTGGAGTGGGGGCAGAGCAGGGGGTTGAGCCCTCCCTGGCACATTGGAAAGTTGGCATCTATAGCTCCAGCCCCAGAGTCGGTGCCTATGGAGGGAGTTGCACGTTAACCTATGAAGAGCCGCATGCGGCTCCGGAGCCACAGGTGGGCCACCCCTGATTAAAGGGTGGTCCTTTTGACATTATGATGCATCATTTAGGTCTCCCCTGTGCCCCCTTTGGGCCAATTGCCAGCAAATTGCTTTAGCCACTAGCCCACACTCATGGACACCTCGTATCTACCACATCTGAATGCCCCGTCCTCACAGAAGCTTCTGGGATGGTGGGTCTCCTTAGTGTATCATGGCACAACAGGAGCGCAAGCTCTGGTTCTTCGAGTTCCCAGCCCAGATTCCATCTCTTTGTTCCCATGTTTATCTGTCTATGGGTCGGATCTTAGCCAGGGCGGGTGTGGACCGTCCTGGGATGGGAGAGACCCAAAGAAATACCAGGCTTCTACTGAATTGCCAGCGCTGCTTCCAGTATGCAGCTATGTCTCCGTGAGTACTGAACCATTGTGATGCGAAGGGACACGTTGCTGCTGGAAGTGCCCTCCATGGAGGTGTCCATGGCCCTCACAACTCAAATATTTGTTGATGGATGTAATTGAAGGCAAGGGTGGGAACAATGGATTGGGGCTTGGACTCTAAGGAGGGCATCCAGTGTTGGTTTAAACACCAGTTTTACAAAACCAGCTAAAGTTAAGGCTAGAATTTACCAGCCAATATGCAGACTGACTGACTAAGAAGCAGACTAGTCAGTTATCAATCTCCGTGATTAAAAAGCAAACACATTCCACCGGGGAGGAAAGACTTGAGCAAAGGATCATATTTAAAAAAAAAAAAAAAAAATCAAGACCACAGAGCTTTGTATGCGAGGAGCACAGAGTCTGAGATCACATGCCTTATTAGCAACCCCAGGCTGAGGCCAAATGATATTTCGGTCGTTAAATAAATTGTGGTCCCAAGACTAAGGCTGTGTCTACACTAGAGACCAGACAGCGGCACAGTTGTAGTCTCCCGTGTAGCCGCTCCGGTGCTTCTGTCAGTCGGGGGTGTGGGGAAAAAAACAGTTTTACCGACAGCAGTGTTCGTGTAGACGTGCCATATTGCAGCACAGAAAGAATGGAATCTTTAAAGATCTGCCTTCTCTTTGGACTGACATACATAGTTCTGATTTGCAAAACGCATCGTTAGGGGGGTGAGAGTAAAGTGGAGTCTGATTAATAATGTATAAAACCATTGCCAGCATGGCTTAGTGCAGTGGGTCTCAAACTTTTTTACTGGCGACCCCTTTCACACAGCAAGCCTATGAGTGCGACCCCCCCCCAATAAATTAAACACAGTGGAGGCAAGTGGGGTTTGGGGTGGAGGCTGACAGCTCGCGACCCCCCATGTAATCACCTCATGACCCCCTGAGGGGTCCCGACCCCCAGTTTGAGAACCCATGGCTTAGTCAATAGTCAGTTCTCTCCCTGGCCATGGGCAAGATACTTCCCCTCTGTGCCGCTGTTTCCTCTCCCGCCCCTTGTTAAGGCAGTAAGTTTTTCGGGAACTCTCTCTCCGGGTGTGTCTACACTGCTGGCATGGGGTGTGATTTGCAGCTCCTGTAGACGTACTGAGCTAGCTTCAATCGAGCTAGCTCGGGATACTGCGGCGACTGCATGGCCTTCAGCATGGGCTGGCCTCCTGAGTAATTACCCGGCATTGGGGGCGGATTTGCACAGCCTGCGCTGCTCCGGTGCTCGAGCGAACGAAATTCAAGTGAGCTCGGGTACGTGTGCGGAGCCGCAGGCACGCCCTGGGATTGCAGCGTAGACTCAGCCTCACTCTGTCTATGCAGCATAGCACAACGTGGCGAGTCTGCCTAGCCCTTTACTCAAGTTAGCCTAGCTCCAGTGACAGCCGCGGCACTGTGTAATCCTGCCTGTTGCTGCACTCACCTGTGCGTGGCACGAAGACTTCTGGGGACACCTCCGATGCGTTGCAATTAGCAGAGACGCTCCATTTCTTTCCTGCTGAACTTGTCTGTCTTTTCTGGGCACACGAGGGAATTGTGGAAAGGCATTGGAGGGTTAGCAGCATAGGCAGGGCCGACGGGGGGAGGGGAGGAAGCCGGTACAAATTACCAGGGCCCCGCGGTCCGGAAGGGGGTCCAGCTTCCGCCCCCTCTTGTTTTTCCCCGTGGGTGCTCCAGCCCCGGAGCACCCATGAAGTCAGCGCCTATGGTTAGCAGCACTTGAGTGGAGCTAGCCTGCATCCACACTGCGAAGTGGTTGTAGTTTTAGTCTGTCTCCTGAGAGGCCAGCCAACTGGAATTAAAAACAATACTGCAGTTCGGCTAAAGGGCTTGTGTGTGTGGATGGTGTTGAGTTAGGGGCAACACTAGTTCTAACCCAAGTTGTCTTTACAGCAGAGTTAAGCCCTCAGTTGGGGACTCTAGGTGCTACCATGATACCTAATAATTAATAAATGGTAAGGGTCATCTAATGAGGTGATGAAGAGCAGAAATATTGTGGACTGTCCCTGGGACTGTCTTCAGAACACTTTAGGATCACTGGCAAATCTAGGACTTTGCTGTTGGGTTTTTTTTGTTTTTTTTTTAAACTAAGTTCATCAATCTTTAAGATCTTTGGGATCCGAGTATTTCCCTTGATGTGCTTTTATCTTTCTGTGAATTAATTAGTGGGTTTTTACTAGACTTCACTATGGATGCTGGATGGGTTGCGGGTTTTTTTTTTGCTATTGTCAACCAGAAAGAGCAGTTGTAGGGAATGTTGGTATTTATCGCAGCTTTTGAAGCCTTGTAAACAGGAGATTGTGAATTGTTGTACTGACATAATAGAGAAATAACTTTCCAGACGGGCAAAGGAGTGATGTACCTTGTACCTCACTAAACCCATCGCAAGCTGAGATACATTGCAAGCTTGCATTCGTGTCATCTTGTATTTCTTTTAGTGGTAGCCTGAGAGAGAGAGAGATAAAAATGCATATAAATATAAAAACCTTTTTTTGGTAAGGGAAGAAAACAAATGATGTGATGTATTCTCAAACCCACCTGCTTCCTGGGGAGTGGTGTGCCCCTGCCCTGGTATGGTGCATTTCAATGAAAATCTAGTGTTCTGATGGATGTACTGTCAGGCTCTTAAAGTTAACAGCATGTTTAGCTGAAGGCAGTGGCTCTGAATAATTGCCTTGTAAAAAGTGGACTGCTTTATCCACAGTGCAGTTCTACTGGCGCACTCTCCCTCTGTCCTTTCTGTTCCTTTTGGGGTATGACTCAATCCTGAAAACAAGAAATCCTATTCCTACTGTACGGTTCTGCCGCTTGCGTGTCTTTAGTTTTGAGACTGTTCACAAACCCCTCAGAGGGTCGTGAAGAATGAATTTGACACTGTACAGCGCTATATTTTAAATCAACTTAGTGACAGCCCTGCAGATTGCAGACCTCGGTTCCTAAACACAGCCGGTGGAGGTACAGCAGGGGCCGTGGTCATGCAAGTGTCCCTCCCTTGCACGCCCCAGCATACTTAAGTGCCGAACGCAGGTTGTCATCCTCTGTGTGCCTTTCCGCGTATGTCTCTTTCTCCGGAGAGCGCCAGCAGAAGGGTCACTGGCTTTGGGCTAGCTGCCCAGGTATGTATGTTAGATCTTGGAAGAGGTTGTACTTGGGTGGCTAACCTGTGCCGCTGTGGCCATCCTGTTACTTTCCGTGCTTCTCTTGAGTAGTGCGTACATCTACCTGAGCTGGGAATGACGGCTCCCAGCTGCAGCGTACGTACCCTTATGGACATGGACACCTGTCGTCTAAGAAATAGGCCCAAACCCACCTGTTTCCTTCCTATCTGCCTATGAACAGCCATTACATTGCAACAGCTTCCAGTCCCTGCTGATCCTTGCTGCATTTGATTTTGTAATGAAAGGGATCTATGTCCCCTTGGTTGCCTGCCCCTTCTAGATCCCTGCTTGTATAGTGCCAGCATCCTTCCCGAAATACACGTTCGTTCTTGGGGTACGTCTTCACTACCCGCCGTATCAGCGGGTAGCAATCGATTTATCTGGGATCGATATATCGTGTCTCGTTAAGATGCGATATATCGATCCCCGAACGCGCTCACCGTCGACTTCGGAACTCCACCAGAGCGAGCGGCGGTAGCGCAGTCAACGCGGGAGCTGCGGCCGTCGATCCCGCGCCGTGTGGACCCCAGGCAATTCGATCTAAGATACTTCGATCGAAGTTGCGTATCTTAGATCGATTTCCCCCCCCGCCCCAGTGTAGACCAGCCCTTGGAGTATTCGGAGACTGCTAGAGTATAAGCACATCTTCCTTACGCCTCATCCTGCCAGGAGATGCTATCGCAAAGATAATCTGTTCAAATGTCCCTGGTATTTAAGTCTCTCAGGCTCAGCAAGTAGTGCTGGACTAGATTGGCTCATAGTGGGGGTTTCCCCTCCCCTCTTGAAGAGCGGGAGGTTTGGTTTTCATTTTAAAATGATTTTTCTTGGATTCTCCTCCATCTTTCCAGTGTGATTCTGGGAATGCTTCCAAGGAACAGTTAAACAGTCCAAAGGCGGTGTGACTATTGATGGATCAAAATATATATATGACGAGAGAAAATAAATAAGAGGAAAATTAGCACAAATGGGAAGGGACCTGTCAACTTGCAAATCATGACGGACGATTAACGCGCCCAAATACGTGTTCCCTAGTTAAAAAAAACAAAAACAAAACAAACTTCTCATTTTTATAACATAAAAAGGTCCTGGCCTTTTAGCTACAAGTTTTGGATGTTGTCCAGTATTCAAAGTACGCTTTATTTTCGGTTTATCAAATGCAGTTGTCTGATTTTAAGCTGCTTTAAAAACGTGGCATTTTTGTTGTTGAGATGAGACTGGAGCACCACTGAATAAGACTTCCCCCCCCCCCCACACACACACATTTGTACTGAAACAGTCCTGCTGTGTTTGCTATTCAGGATTTCCTTAGAGTTCATTTTGTGCTGATAAGACCTCAGTGCTGCCATTTCCCCCCCGCCCCCCCTTCTGGACTTTCTAATGCATTTGAGGGAGGGTGGGGAATTGGAAAGCTTAAACTCCCGCATATTGCCGTGATTCTCTCAAATGTGTTTCGCTACATGGATGGCTTGCACAGCTGGACACAATGGATTTGCGGTGCTAAAGAATTGTCCAGGTTTTGTTTACAGGATGCACCAGTTAATTGGGCCAATCCAGCGGCATTTCCTGTTAGCTCAAACATTTTAAAAAAACCCAACAACCTGAATACGGACACAGACCTCATAACATTGAAACATTTTGACATTGGAAGCCTTGCATGTAGGCTTGGAGCCAGAGCTGGCAAGGACGTGAGCAGTTTCAGCCTCCCCTTCCCCCCAAGTCAATTGGAAACAGAGGGTACTCACCACCTCATAGGATTGGCCATTTAGGGCTTGTCTACACTACCCGGATCGGTGGGGGGCAGCGATCAATCCAGCGTGGGTCGATTTATCGCGTCTAGTATAGACAAGATAAATCGACCGCTGAGCGCTCTCCCGTCGACTCCGGTACTCTGCCAGAACGAGGCGCGTAAGCGGGAGAGCGTCCGCTGTCGACTTACCACACTGAAGACGCTGCAGTAAGTAGATCTAAGTACGTCAACTTCAGCTATGCTGTTCACGTAGCTGCAGTTGTCTCTTCGCTCGACCCCGTGCAGTAGTGTAGACAGGCCCTTAGATTGGCAGACCATGCCATTCTTGGTTTACTTCCTGTGTGCCAAGGACAGATGGGCAGAAAGAAGTTTTAGACCGCCATGAGATCTAAGGCCAAGGGTTAGGCAAGTTTATTAAATATGGGCTCTAAATTTCCTGGTTTTGGAGGCGGTTTAAATCACCCCGTTGGTCATCTGGCCTAGGTTTTATCATTTAAGCATCTTAACCTTGGGTTCCGTCTTTTTCTTATTTTAAGATCATAAGCTAAAATCTGTGTAGAGCTTCATTAAGGTCTTGTTTACGCTTACCTATATCGGCAAACCCTCCTAGTGTAGATGCCGTTTATGCTGGCAAGGGGACTTGTATGCCGGTATAACTGTGTCTACACTAAGGCCGTTGCCTGCATGACTTCATCAGCAAAGGACCGCACACCTAACCAACAGCTATGCCAGCAAAACTTGTAAGTGTAGACAGATCCAAGGGAGACTTTAACCCATTGAGGAAAGAAAGGAGTGTGCTCTCATGCAGAGGTTTCCAAACCAAGCTCCATGGCAAAACTGGCTGGTTTTGGGGTCCTGGGGGGTAGTGTTGCCTACTGGATGGCGCATTGGACTGGGACCCAGGAGACATGGGTTCTGTTCATGGCTGTGCCACTGGCCTGCTGGGTGACCTTGGGCAAGTCACGTCACCTTTCTGTGCCTCAGTTTCCCCATCTGTAAAATGAAGATGATGGTACTTTACTCCCTTGTAAAGCACCCTGAGATCTATGGATTCAAAGTGCTATAAAAAGAGCAAGGTGGCAGTGGTCTCTTTTACAGCCGCTCGAGTTCAAAGAAACAAACCTACAAATACAATAAACAGCCATCCACGGAAGCGAGTGCAGTCATTGCAATGGGGATAGTGTGCTCCTGAGTAGAGACGCAGGGGGTCTGCTATTCTGAACCGGAAAGGGGTTGGCCATGGAATAATCTCGTACGAATGTGTGGTCGTCCAGGCTGCTGTAACCGTACTGCCAATCCCCCATGCGTTCAAATATCATGTGTCTGACTTAATAATATAATAATCAAGCCAAGTAAATTTTCTTTGCTTTCTGGGTTGAGATCAGGTTTTTCAAGCTTTTCTCCTTAACCATGAGGGTTGCTTGGTTGTTCTCTTCCCTCCCACCCCGGTGAAAGCTGTGATTCTTGCACTCGCTACTCCAGGAGCTGGGGCATTGAGGGGGAAAATGCATAAAATCGCAAGGGTTTGGAACACTGCTAGGTGGACAATTTGACTCAGACCCCTTGCTCTGATTCAAACGGGGGTTTCTGGGTTCTGTTCCCAGACCATCCTCTGATTCCTTAGGGCACCGAATAAGGTAGTATCTATGAATACCTAGTAGGGAAGGGACAAACCACTTCGCGGTTGTGTGGCTCGGTTTCCCTTTCTCTCAAATATCTACAATCCCTCTCAGTGGGTGTTATGAGGTTTTAATGATTGATGCCGATAGTCTTTTGAGATCAGGTGAACAGTGCTAGAGGTGTCCTAGGTTGGGGGTGAGGTCCTTTAGAATGGCTGTTTTTGTAAACCAGTTGTTATGGGGGGTCCATTTACTGAGTCGGGAAATACCCCACTAGTGACAGCTGTTGGGCGAGCAGCTGCTTGTGGTGCTGGTGGGGGGAACTGGCCAGCTTTTCCTGGAGGAATTTTCCCCTTCAGTATTTTCAAGCTGGCCCTACATTGCTGCCCTTATCCTCTCCCTCCCTCCCTTCCTCCTCTTTTGCTCCTGATCCGCTGACTAGAGCACTTGACTGGCTGCTTTGTTTCAAACTTTGCTGTTCCATTGGCTGCAGGCTCAAATCTTCTTGGGTTCCTGCTCCAGTTCTTGCTGCCTTTACTTTTTAACCCTTGCCCTTCCAAATCCAGCGGACAGGGTGATGTGGGAGTCCAGCTGACCTTCCCAATTTCCACCAGATCCGGATGTGCTTTCAGCCCCAGATAGGGCTGAAAAAAACCCCTATTAAATTGCTACCTGTCAGGTGATTGCATAGTAAAACGACTGTAATTAATGCCTGGAACACGTAGGAAGGTTGTCAAGGCCTGAGATAAAATGTGACTTGTTTTGTTTTCTGTTAACCTGAAGGGAGAGTTTCCAGTGTTGAGAGGTGGCTGGCGACGTGGCGTTCAATTAAGCGGGTTGCTCTTGGTATTGGAAGCTATTCTACCGTTCCACTCTGGTTCCTTGTGCTAAGGAGTTAATGCCACTCCAGCCCTCTGCTTTTTTTTTTTTTTTTTTTTGCCTTAGCTTCAGTTTCTGTTGCTGGCAGCCTAGTGAAGTGTAACTGCAAGATGATGAAGGGAAGGAAAGTCCGGTTTCATTGTGTCGATTGCAGGGAACAGACTCCCTGGGCTGAGAAATAGGCATTTTTATTTGTGTTGCTATGGGGAGCTGCCCATTTCTTCATCTGATAAGAGGGGGTGGGACCGCAGAATAAGAGTGGAAAGTGAGAACGCGTGGGGGTAAGGAACGGGAGGAAATACCCTGTTAATAAAACCCTATTCCACACGCTGTGTGTGCACAGATCATATCATGTCACTGTGACTGGACGAAGGGGTGAGGTGGGTTAAACAATAAACAATTGTGGCTTGTTCAAATAAAATCTTGTTAGGTAGGAAAACTAGAGGTAACTGGGGAGATCTACTATCAGAAGGATTTGGGGTGAGGGTGAGGTGGAGGATCAAGTCACATCTAAGTCTTCCCACTTTTTGTTTGTGCAGCCGTGGTTCTCAACCTGTGGTCACAGCCCTTGGGGCTAGGGTGACCAGATGGCAAGTTTGAAAAATCGGGATGGGGATGGGGGGTAATAGGTGCCTATATAAGAAAAAGCCCCAAATATCAGGACTGTCCCTATAAAATCGGGACATCTGGTCACCCTACTTGGGGCGGTCCATGGACTCTGTCAAAGGGGTCTGCGAAAGGCTTAGACTAGAAACTGACTGAACAGAATTCAACGATCTATACAGACAATAGATTTCCAAAGGGATCCGCATCTCCCTTTGCAAATTTTTTTAAGGGTTTGCAAATGAAAAAAGGCAGGGCACCACTGCCCTTTGTCCAGCACTTCCGTCTTGGGGGATATCTGAATATTGCTGCTCTGTTAGCAGCAGCAGGCAGGGCTGCCACTTGGGGTGGGTGTCTTTGGGCTGAAAAGGTGGCTTGAGGGGCTGGTCTTGACTGACTTGTTACACCAGCTCCTGTGGTGATGGGTGCGCTGTTAAATCCCGAAAGTCGGTCTAATAAAAGATATTACCTCATCCACCTCCTCTCTCATCAATCGGAACACACACAACCCCTGAGGTCTAGCAGGGAAGGAGCAGCTGGGATTGTGTTTCTCTGTCCTCTACTCCCAATGCAGCAGCTCCCTTGCCAAGAAGTGGGTGGTGCTGCTTCCCCCCCCCACACACACACACTCCCTTATCCCCAGTGCAGACCAATTGCCATGGATTTGGAGGGAGGTGCCTCACAGCAACGTCAGAAATCTGGGTCTTGCTGAAACTGAGGGCATGCATGCAAGCAAGCTGGGGTCAGGAGTAGCTGAGTTAGCGACTAGACCACCAGCCTCCTTCTCCACCAAGGAACAGAGCAAAGGAGGAAATCTAATCTCTTCTGGGGGCGGGGGAGGAATTGTTTATTTGTATCAGTCTTTTTTCCACCCTGGCATGTTTTTCTGTGTCCTGACTTAAGGGTCTTCCTGCCCCCCTGCTCGTTAGCAGAAGGATGGTGAAGGTGAGTGGTTTGCTGCCTGGTTGCTTTATGCTGAGTTCAACACCGGGCGTTTTTTCATAAGGGAGAGTTGACTCTGGGCTGTCTCCTGCCTGATTGGAGCTGGGGGTGGCTGTATTTCAGAAGAACAAGGATAGTCTCCCCAGCTTGAAGACAGGAGAAATGGACACCTGTTAGCAAGCTGGCTTTTGGGAGGTCGGGGGTGGGACTTGTATCTGTCCCTTTTTTCTGGAGCATATATTTCCTGTCTGGGATGTGGGTGGGGGTTCCATTTTCTTCCACGCTAAAGTAAAAAAACAAACAAACAAAAACCACCTCCGCCTTACTTTTGTCACAAAATCTAAGCTGCCCAGGCGTGTGTGTGTGTGTTTATCCCTGATAAAATTGGGGATGGGGAAAGTTCTCCCTTTCCGTGTCCCCTCCTCAACAGCAGTGGTAAAACAAGAGCTGACTGCCTGATACAGGGCAAGGGTTTGAACTTTCAAAATTAACCCCCCAGTACCCACACTACATTCAGTTTCAGCTGCCACCTGCTTTTAGGTTGACTGTATAGGAAGGCTTGTTAGTGTGTCTGAGTCAATGATGGGGAAAATTTAGTGACTGCTCTTGGGATCAGCTGTTTTTTTTCATTACACGACTTGAATCTATTTCCTTATGATAACTATCCTTACACCTCTTGTCAACGGTCTTGATTATCACTACAAAAGTTTTTTTCCCCTGCTGATGACCTGTTATCTTAATTAATTAGCCTCTTAGAGCTGGTATGGCATCTTCTCTGTATGTATAATATATATACTCTTCATATATGTTCCATTCTATGCATCCGAAGAAGTGGGCTGTAGCCCACGAAAGCTTATGCTCAAATAAAATTGTTAGTCTCTAAGGTGCCACAAGTACTCCTGTTTTGTGTGTGTGTGTGTGTGTGTGTGTGTGTGTGTGTGTGTGTGTGTGGTTGTCACAAAACATCCAACTATGGAATCTAGTTGACAGCGATCATTGGGATCAACAGAGGAGAGCAGATTTGGGAGTGATATGTTTTGGGAGCATTCGGTGAAATTTGCGAAAAGGGGGCTTTGAGATCCTTGAATGAAAGACTACAGATGACCAAAGTGAGACCCTTAATTTTTGTCATTACTCTCCAGAAAAATTAAATCTTCCATATTTCTGCCTGCGGCATAATAGAGTTTGAATGCCATTGAACTTAAGTAGACTGATATTTGGAGTGAAAATTCCACGAGCAAACTCAAGACAACTGGGTAGATCTTTTTCATGCCAAACTCCTTTTGTGATTATTAAATACACCTCTACCTCGATATAACGCTGTCCTCGGGAGCCAAAAAATCTTACCCTGTTATAGGTGAAACCGCGTTATATCGAACTTGCTTTGATCCGCCGGAGCACGCAGCCCCGCCCACCTCCCCCGGAGCACTGCTTTACCACGTTATATCCGAATTCGTGTTATATTGGGTCGTGTTATATCAGGGTAGAGGTGTACATGAAGAGGCTGCAGAAGAACAAGGTTGAAATGTTGTGGTTTGCCCTGAATTGCCTCGCTGTTCTGTGAAGAAATAACTTTCCCTTTTGAACACTGTTTTACAATGAAATTTTTCCTGACCCTGAGATCAGGGAAAGGGGGGTGGCCTGTTTGAATTGTCATCCCAGTTTTACTCTGCGGACAGTTGGTTTACAGAAGGCCATGTCTCAGAACGGATTAGCTGCTTGAGGGCTGGAGAATGGATCCTGAATCTTCAAATTTGTTAGTCTCTAAGGTGCCACAAGTCCTCCTGTTCTTTTGAATCTTCAAAGTAACCCTCAATGTAGTTTGAGAGTAGCAGCCGTGTGAGTCTGTATCCACAGAAAGAACAGGAGGACTTGTGGCACCTTAGAGACTAACACATTTATTGGAGCATAAGCTTTCGTGGGCTACAGCCCACTTCTTCGGATGCCTCAATGTAGTGACAGCCTTGCAAGGACTTGGGTGCCCGGGCTTGTGAACAGCTGCGCTGATGGGTGTTTAAGGTTTAGTTAAATTTTTGATCATGCATAGCTCTTCTCATTAGCAGATTTCAAAGTGCTTTGCAAAGGAGGTCGGTATCGTTGTCCCAATCTTACAAATGGGGAACTGAGGGGTGAAGTGACTTGCCTAACATCACCTAGCGGGCCAGTGGAAGTACTGGGAACAGAACTCAGGTCCCCGAGTGACCGTCAAATGCTGTAGCCACTGGGGCACACTAACAAGGCAGTTTTCCTCTTCAGCTTTTGGTAGAAGCGGGGTGTGTGTGGCAGGGGGTGGGGAGGTTGTATGTGCCTCTGATATAACTTAATTTTTTATTTTGACATGATTTCAGTGAACCTTCTTTGCTGTTCTGTCTGATCACTGCAAATGTAACACATGTTGACTTTGTGTACGACAGAGAAACTTACAAAGGGTTTCCTACCGGTTTAGCTGAGCCGGTGGAGAGCCATAGTGTGGACAGGGTTCTGGAGGTCACACCTGGTTTTTTGGTGCGTGGTGTTGTGGTTTTTTGTTTTTGTTTTGAATAACATTTAATTAGACAGGTTTCAGAGTAGCAGCCGTGTGAGTCTGTATCCACAAAAAGAACAGGAGTACTTGTGGCACCTTAGAGACTAACACATTTATTAGAGCATAAGCTTTCATGGGCTACAGCCCACTTCATCAACATTTTATTTAATTAGACAGACTTCTCCGCAGGTTTAACTAAAACCGGCTCTGGCCGCTCTGTCTTCTCTGAGGCACCTTTTGTCTATCGCTGGTTCAGCTGACCTGATATTATGTCTGGTAGGATTTCTTGGTAAGCTCAACGGGGCAGAGATTGTCGGTCTTTTTGTTCTGTGTTTGTGCGGTGCCTACCGCAGTGGAGCTCTGGTCCATGATTATCTCCTAGATGTTACTACAATACAAAAAACTAATTCCCACAGCCATGAGAAGCAGCGATATAGTCAGGAAAAAGAACAGGAGTACTTGTGGCACCTTAGAGACTAACAAATTTATTAGAGCATAAGCTTTCGTGGACTACAGCCCACTTCTGAAATATAGTCAGGGTAAACTGAGTTTACCTACTTCTCACAGGGGGAGCATGAGGTTTAGTGTAGGTTAGGTTTCAGAGTAGCAGCTGTGTTAGTCTGTATCCGCAAAAAGAACAGGAGTCCTTGTGGCGTAGGTTAGCTTACCCACTTTTGGGGGGTTTTTGGACTACTACACCATTGAGCGCCGATGTTCTTTTCAGAAAACAGAATGTGTTTAAAAACAAAGGTAAACGTTGCAAATTGCATAAAGTGGTGTTTTTTTTGTTTTTTTTTTTTTTTTTTTTAAGGCGTTGGGGGAAGAGAGAACTTACTCCGACCAGTGTGTCCAAATCAGGATAATGCAGATCTGGTTTTGGAGTTGTTTTTTGAGCTTCATGTTGATCTGTTTATAATTTGTCCATACTTATAGCAGAAAACTTACCTACCAGTGTATAAAACCCCAAAGCAGCCTGTTTCCAGACTATCTGAACCAAGTTTTTTGTCAACCCCCTGTTTTTCTTGCAATCAAACTCTCTCCCTCTTGATTTTAGTATTTTTTAGGTAAAGGTGGTGGTAAACTCATAGCCAGGGCAAAACTCTTAACTCTTGGGTGTATGCTGGCAGGAAGGAGTGCACTGGCTGCTGTGATATTTATCCAGGGCTGCTAAAAGTGTTGGTTAATGGCTGACTAATTAAACAAGGCAGAGAGATAAAGGGAATGTGACCTGGGTTAGGATAGCAGGCTGAGGAACGTAGCTCTAACTGGAGCACAATTTGGTATCTAGCAGTGAGTGGGGAACAGCAAGGGGAAAGCTGGCTTCTTGGCAGGGCAGGGGAAGGTTTAGACCAGTTGGGCAAAATGATCATGAAAATTCAGCAGCTGAGGTACAAACTGTACACACGGCTGCTACTCTGAAACTCTACGTACTGAACTTGATGATGGAAAAACTAACCTTTCCCTTGCCTCTTCCCAAAAAAAAAAAAAAAAAAATCACCCTGGATTTATAGCCACACCGGTCCCTTCTGGCCTTGGAATCTATCGAGTTTGCCCCAAATAATTCCTAAAACATCACTTTTTAGAAAAAACATGAGGTAGAAATTTGCAAGGTTAGCTTACATTCCAAGGTTGAATAATTGGACGGCAGTACCTTATCTCATGGCTCTTAAGAGAGATGCTGATCAAAAGCCCTGTATAAGAGCATGGTGGTGTTAGTAATATACTAATATCGTGTGTGTGTGTGTGTGTGTGTGTGTGAGAGAGAGAGAGAGAGAGAATACATCTCTGGTAACCTCCCATTTCTTAAGCCAAACCCCAGCGCTTTTGAAAATGCTACCCCAAAAGGATAGTGAACTGTGCCATTCGGCTAGGAGGGTTTCTGCTTGTACAGAGAAACTTGAGGGAAGATAATAGCAAGAAGCTCTCTTGGGGAAGTGAAAGGAGGGTGTGAGGTGATTACACTTCATTCAGTGCCTAGTTAGCATCTGAAACTTGTGATACTGAGTCACTTGGTGGAAGTGGGGTGAAACTGTTAATGCCCTGCAAAGGGAAGGCAGTTTTCCTGGGTGTTACAAAAGCTGACCACATAAGACCAGTGTGACTAAGAGGGAGGCATAGTTGTGGGTACTGACACTTTTACCAGTCATTAGCACAGGTGACTATAGTCAGCAGCGGAGCCGTTAGCCTAGGTTTCGCTGAGCCAGTAACCAGGTAGGTGACAGTACACCTCTACCCCGATAGAACACGAGTTTGGATATAACGCGGTAAAGCAGCGCTCCGGGGGGCCGGGGCTGCACGCTCCGGCGGATTAAAGCAAGTTCGATATAACACGATAAGATTTGTTGGCTCCCGAGGACAGCGTTCTATCGGGGTAGAGGTGTAATAGTTGGCTAGTGTCTGTGGATGCCGGGTCTCTGTAAAGAGAATGACTTGAGCATGAGGGCTGGGCGCTCAGTTAAATCTGGGGCTCTTTAATAGGACAAAAGGACATGGTGAAAATCTCCTATTGCTGTTTTTATTCATCCTTATGTCTATTACGGTAGAGCCTCAGGGCGAGCCAAGATTGGGGCCCTCTAGTGCTTAGTGCTGTACAAACGCAGAGTAATAGATGGTCCTTGCCCCAAAGAGGATACAATCGATGAAGAGGCAGTGTATGCTACTCCCTGCGAAGAAACTGAATGGAGGTAGAGGCGTCCGTGTGGGGAAAGATGTTCCCGGTTGTGACGAAATGGGAGTGTTCTTAATGTTTTTTCTGAATACTGTGTGGGTGCCTCAGTTTCCCCTATGCATTTCTTAGGCTCCAGTTTGCATAAATGGCTTCATCCCTTATTCTGGCAACAAATGGCTGGGGCCCTTCCCCCCCCCCCTTGCAAGGGAATAGCTAAAGATGAACAAAGAGATGAGGTGACCTCCTGGCCCGGGAAAGAGACAAAGGCCAGAAAGGAGGGGTTGGAGAGGGTTTCAGTTGGGAGCTGGCTGGGGATGGGAAGTGAGTGCAGACGTGGGTGTCTCCATTGCTGGGCCCCAAAATGGACCCAGCTGAGGGGTCCTGTTCTGTGTACCTACAAGCTCTGTTTTAGACCCTGTTCCTGTCATCTAATAAACCTCTGTTTTACTGGCTGGCTGAGAGTCACGTCTGACTGCGAAGTGGGGGTGCAGGACCCTCTTGCTTCCCCAGGACCCCGCCGGGGCGGACTCGCTGTGGAAAGCGCATGGAGGGGCATATGCTGAATGCTCCAAGGTCAGACCCAGGAGGTGAAGCCGTGTGAGCTTCTTGCCCTGGAGACAGTCTGCTCCGAGGGAGAGGAGGCTCCCCAAAGTCCTGACTGGCTTTGTGGGGGAGCAGTTCTAGAGCATCGCCCGGGGACTCCGTGACACCGGTACTCCACAAATACCAGCTCGGCCCTGTGCTCCATGAATACCAGACGGCTTTGAGATTCATTAAAGGATGTGGTGGGTGGGAAAGGAAATCTCCCAGATTATGAAAGTTCTTGCAGGCTAGGAAGGAGGGTCTGTTCAGGTGCCTGAAATACACAAGCAGCCATTGATGCCTTCCCGCTTCAAGGGCGGGAACAGGTGAGGAACTGCGATGTTTGGATGAATAAAAGTGTGGGAAGTGGGGACAGGGCAGCCGATAGTGGGAGCAAGTTACAGTAACTGCGGCCAATGAAAGCGTTAACATTGGGCCAACTGGCAGCAAGCTAGATCCTCTAGTGACGTTTGGGATGATACACTGGATATAATCTATTCTAGACAGTCCGTTCTGCCCTTTCCCCCTGTATTCTTGGCCCCCCGCTTGCAATCTAATTTCAGTCACACCCCGTGCGTCCAGAACTCCGTCCCAAAGGATCCATTTGATAGCTTGTTCCTTGCGCTGGATGTGAAAAAGAGGCCTTTCTCCTTCTGTGGTCACGAAGGGTCTGATGGCATTTTCGGGAAGAGCAGGGAACACTCTTGATAGGTTAGGAGATCTGTGTATTGTTCCTGGTTCTGCCCCTGATTTCCTGTATGACCCGGGCAAGTCACTTAATAGCTCCGTTCCTCAGTTTCCCTAGATGCAAAGGTGGGGGGTAATACTCCTCTCAGCAGCCCCTGGGGTAGGCGTTAATGCATTAAGTATATATAGCTCTTTGAGATCCTCTGACAAGGGTGTTATAAAAGGGCAGAGTGTGATTTATCTCCTGTGTGAATTCAAATGTATGTAATTCCACTTACTGAAAATCCCCTGCCGTTTTATTAGGCTACAGGCTTATCCGCTTCCTCTTCTAAACTATTGTGTAAGCTGCTGCGTGCTGTTCAGCAACCGCCACGTTCCACCCAAGAGATGGCTGCATTTCAGTGAGGAGGGGGAAATGGGGTTTATAGAGCTGAGACGCAATAGAATGCCTCTGTTTTTGTATGGTGGGTTTTTTTTGTCTTGGTACCTTACCTCTTTGTTGTGGGATTGGAAAAGTTTCCAGTGAAACGAGCAGAAGCAGATCCCAGTGGGAACTCGGGAAGGTTAAGTGCTGGAATTCAAGAATAGTGTGGGCGGGATCTCTGACTCCTGGCCTGGGTGGTGCAAGTGGGGCAGGCCAGCCGGTTGATGCTGGAATGCGATTCAGTCTTGGAAGGGGGGAGGAAGCTTCAAACCAACCAACTGGCGTCCGTCCGTGGAAGGAGGTGCAATGAGACACTGAGGAGGAGGGGCCTAAAAATAATAAATAAAGAACATCTGTGTTTGAAGTTGCTCCCTGTGGCTGCCACAGAGCCTCCTGCAATACACCGGTGGAGATGAAGTCCCAGGAAGAATGGGCTTGTAAGTTTCTTTTGAATGCATCTTTGCTTTTTCCCTGTGTAACTGAGTCTTCTGCCAGCAATATCCAAAGCTTTTAGCAAGATTTCAAGGATGGAATTTTCTGTGTCATCTCCTTTCACCTGCATGTTTCTTCTAATGTAGCTTGGGGGCCTTGTAAGTTGCACAAGTAAATGCTCCGTGATCCTTTCTGGCTGCCTCATATTTCAAAGGAGTTTGCTCTGAGTACACCTCTCTAAGGCCTGGTATCCTAGTGGTTGTATCTATGATGGCCAGACGTATTCTGCGTTCTGTTAGTGGAGGTAAATAGGGACTGAGATGTTGGGAACTCCAAACAAATGACAGAGACAAAGTACAGCTAGGCATACTGCATCTTTGCGATGTGACAGAATTGAAGTCTGTTTAAATATTTCAGCCTGAGTTAGCGGAATGAGAGCTGATCGGACATGGGTGAAGTATCTATGGCACACACTTCGTTGGTAGGTGCTGTAATACAAAGAGGTTTTTGGGGGGGGTGCTCTGTCAGCCTCCAGAGACAGATCAGGCTCTGTCCACCTCCTGGGCTTTGCGCAGAGTTTCTCCGTTCCGTGGAAATTGTGGGTCTGATGTGCCTTTCCAGACCAGCCAGCATCTGGACGGGGGAAAGAAGAATGTGGCTGTTGCATGAGGGCATCCGCCTCCATTTGTTCTCTCATTTAGCACTTTGAGAAACAAATCATTTAAAAAAAACAAAAACAGGTGGTGTCCTGAAATACCAGGCTTCCTTTTGTTCGTTTTAATCATCTGCTTCCATGTTCTCGATCTCTGTGTTAGCTGTTTGTGTTTCCGCTGCGTTGGCTGCTTTTTATCAACAAACTGTTGTTTTTCCTGCAGTCGGGCTCCAGGTGCTGCATCAGGGTTGGAACCCGCTTTGGTGCTGCAGAGGGGGAGAAATCTTGCCATCAAACCGCTGCTGGTGTGATGGTCTGTCAGGATTATCTCAATTAGCTGCCCCGCTAACGTAAAACTAGTCCTCATGCAACCAAGGTAAACTGAAGGATTATTATAGAATCTGAAGTGTTCTGCAAAGGTAACAGAGAGAAAAGAGTGGAGGGCACTTTTTAGATGTTAAAATCCTTGAATGGCTTTACAAATTAAGTCTCAGAGGGGGAGCCGTGTTAGTCTGAATCCACAAAAACAACAAGGAGTCCCGGTGGCACCTTAAAGACTAACCGATTTATTTGGACGTAAGCTTTCGTGGGTAAAAAATCCACTTCTTAAGATGCATCTGAAGAAGTGGGTTTTTTACCCACGAAAGCTTATGTCCAAATTTGTTAGTCTTTAAAGTGCCACCGGACTCCTCGTTGTTTTTTTTTTTTAAATTTTGCTTTCAGATTTTGCCATGTTGTGTTCAGGCGAGTTAGGCACACGTATATCAATTTGCAGATTCCAATGCTGTCACCTGGTCAGGGCGCTGGAGATTTTACACTGGACTGAAGCATATCGCTGGGTATCAGCTCGGATCCAGCTGAGAAGCCTCCACTAATCAGATTAATACATAGAATTGTTGGGATCAACAAGCAGCGTAAGGATTGCCGCTATTTCTGGCTTCATGAGGGGCCTGGCTAGTTGTGGGGACAGGTAATGGCTAAAGACCTTTTTGAGCTGGTGACCTACAAATCCAGAACAGGTCGGTAGTGACCCAAACACCCTGATTGCTCAACGGTTTATGGGAGTTGGCAGCACTCGGTGTTATTCCTTGTGGACAGGTGCCAACATCATTCTCGGCAGGCTCTGCACAGGGGTCAATGGGATGGAAATACTCTGTCACCATTTGTCCTTCCAGGTCATGGGTGAGGCACTTGGCCAGAGGGGAGGTTTGCCGTGCTGCTGTCTGGATTATACCTGTTGTGTGGATTAGAAGGACTTCCTGTGCCGTCTAGTACGCCGAGTTCCTAATCGGTGACTGGGTGCCTAGGTGCTACATTAACACAAATAATAAACAATAAGATATTAGACTGGGATTTTTCAACTGCAGCTTCAGCTGTCTAACGCCCTAGGGGCCTTTGACAATTCCATCCTTAGGCCTGGTCTGTGCTTAAAAATTAGATCCACCTAGCTACCTATAACAACAACAGTGAGAGATTCACCCTCCTGAACGCCATAGTTAAGATGACCACACACACACACCCACGTGTAGCTAGGTCAACGGAAGAATTCTTAGGTCAACCCAGCTACCGCCGCTCATAGAGCCGGATTAACTGTTGCGACTGAAAAACCCCTTCTGTCACCGTAGGAAGAGTCTACGTTACAGTGCCCATAGCGTGGAGGTGGCCTCAGTTTCCAGAAGTCTCCATCTCGCCTCTTTCACCACCACTAAATTCACTCTAAAAGCTTTAAGGACCTGATCCGGTCCCGGGCCTGGCTAGTACTTGGATGGAAAACTACCTGGGGACTGCTGCTGTCCACAGCCTTTCTTTACCATTTTTCTCCTTGTCTTGTCCTTCCCCCTGCCCTTCCCCCCGCCCCCCCAGAGTATTCCCTCTGGAGTTAGTGGCATTACTTGCAGGAGTAAAGTTTGCCTGCTTGAGGCCTAAGTTGTCCAGCAAGTGAGAAGGAGAAGGAGAAGCTCGAGTCCTTATGCAGTTCTGCTGCTTGACCAGTACGTTTAAGCGTGTTTCTGTGTGTTGCAGATGCCGATCCAGACATACTCCTGGTGCCTCATGATGGCGCATCTGCTTTATGTTCACTGTTAAGCCCCCTGACCTCTGACCGCTAACTAAGGCCGTGGTGCCCACCCACTGCTGCTTTGAGGAAGCCGGGATATTTGCAGTTGTTTTTCTTTGTCAGGTTAATGCATTCAGCTGATAATTCACCAGCAGCAAGTGTTACACCAGGGACGAATGTGGCTCTGGATTTTTCCTAAGAAGGTGTAGATTTCCTCTTGCTTTCCCCCTTCTCTTCTCCCCCCCCATTACAAAATTTGGCCCACGTCTGTTTTTTGAGGTAGCTTTTTGTTCAAAAGTGGAAACTCTTACTAGCTTGTTTGTTCATACTGCGCACTTAACTCGCCTCTTCGAAATGTGCGCAATTGAATCTGCGGATTTTTTGATTTGAGATCGATTGCTTTGACAAGCGCCTACATCTCGGTGTCCCTGAGAGACTTGGGAAAGGGGTTGCCGCATATGCTCTCCTACACCCGAGGAGCCAGCCAGATGACTGAGTCAACCAGTTGCATTTAATAACTTTTGTACTATGGAATTGGCTAGGGTGAGCCAGCTGATGGGTTGTCGCCTGTTCTGTAGTTTATTAACTTCCCTCTATTCCTCTTAGGGTGACCAGATGTCCCGATTTTTTTATAGGGACAATCCTGATTTTTGGGTCTTTTTCTTATATAGGCTCCTATTCCCCCCCCCCCCCCCCCGTCCTGATTTTTCACATTTGCTGTCTGGTCACCCTAGTTCCTCTTCTGACCCGGGACTGTGGTGTGTGGTTTTTGGTTTTGTTTTGTTTTAAATGAAGTGTCCTTACTATGCATTCACTGGATGGTCCATATCGGCTTGACGATGAGCAGGTGACTATAAGGCCACCAGCGCTGCCTATAATAGTGAGCAGAGGGAGTAGCTATGAGTTGAAGCTCAGGTTTGTGTCGATGACCAGATATTTTCTTGTCTGACTAAGGTGGCTGGTGTAGGGAACATTGGATTATAAGGGCTGTGCATTTACCAGCTGCTAGAAGAGTTGCCTTTCAGACATAGAAATATATTGTTATACCGAGGGTTTCTTTCTTGTCCGTTTGGATTGTTAACTCCTCAAGGAATGCATCGGTCATTATTTTTATCGTGTGTAGGGTTGGGGCCATAGTTGGTACTTTAACAAATGAGAGTTTGGAAAACAGGTTTGATATCCATCCCCTCTGTCACATTATCAATGGCCAAGAAGATCTCTCTCGTGTGCTCACTTTCGTCTTCGCTCCAGAGTGGACTATAGCTCATTGGGTTGGATTTCCTTTCCTCCAGATATAACTTGTCTGGTCCAAAGGAAGGAAGAGGATGTTGCTTGTCAGAATCATCTTAGATGGACAAACTCTTCATTTTCTCTGTGCCAGTTTCTGGAAGATTTCTTTGTTTCAGCAGCGATTTGCCAGCACTTTGAACTGCAACTGGGCAGGACCAAAGCTGTATCTTTGATTTTTAGAGGACACAGATGCTTAATGATGTAAACAGACTTTCATTGTTGCCTGGCTTTGTTTATAAAAACAAAACAAAACACATTTGGGTCCACCCCATGGCCAGATTTCCTGTGTAATGCCAATCCAGAGCACAGCTCTAAGCTCTCTGTAAAACCCTCTTGAGTCCGCTTTGAACTTTGCGTAGTGGAGTTACTGAAATGGTAATAACAGACCATCCAGTGTCAAATTCCTGATCTGAGTCTGTATTTTAAAAACCCCAACCCAGAACACTGATCTGGAAACACTATCTGGAAATCTGACGCTCCGTTTTAAAAACGGTGCCTTCCCCCCACATAAAGGGGGAATATTGGCACTTTGATTTCTGCCCAAGATCAACAAAACTACGCCCAAGTACAAGTGCTTTGTACTTCACTAAAAAGGAATGAGATCACGCTGTGCGGCTCACAGCTGGAACCCCTGGACTCCCTGGCACCGCAGTTCTGACCCCAGCTGGGTCAGCTCAGCCCCTTTATTCTTTCGGAGGCAGATAACCTGGCATCCAGGAAGGGAGTAAAGGGACATAGGACTGGAAGGGGCCCATCCTACGCCCTCAAGTCCAGTCCCTGCTATCACCATCAACTCTGTGAGATCATCCCATTCAGAAACATACCAAGCGCCAACTTAGAACAGGTTTGGTGGTTTGCCCCCACTGCTACTGTTGCAAGGTTATTCCAGAACCTCCCTCCTCCGATGGCTAGAAACCACCTTCTCCAGCCTCCGTTGATCCCTGACTAGTTTATCCCCATTTGTTCTTGTACCAGCATCGTCCTTTAGCTTCAATAGCTCTTCTCTCTCCCTGGTGTTTACCTCCCCCCCCCCCCCCCCCCTTTCAGCCTCTTCTTATGAGGCGTCCTTTCCGATTAAAGGCCCGTTGTATCACTGACCTGAAGTAACACTCGGACTTCGGTGGTCCAGGAGCCAAGAAAAAGCCACGGTAGTGTGACCTGATAGTAAATGAACCAATCTATGTACATACATACTTTGAATGTGTGTGTAACATTCTCACCGCAAAATGACTGACCAGCTATTCTATAATTGGTTAAGAACATAGTAAAGGCATCCTGATGGGCCAGTAACTTGGATTGGTTGGTTGGTTAATTGAATCGATGTTTTAATATGTGCTGTAAAGAGCCGTTTGCGGGTCCCGAGCCTCCGTCTGAGTATCGCTGCCTTTAGGTGCAATATATGGGCCCGAAGAGTCAAAGGCCTGTAACTGTCCAACATTAAACCGTTTTAAACAAGGTTCAGGCTTTGCTAGACGGAGACCTGTGCCTGTGGAGTACCATGGTGCAAACACCGTTAGAAATCCGTTCGAACCTTTAATAAAAGAAAAACCGATACAGCATTTGAAATGTAAAGTACTAAATAAGGCAACATCCCTTGTCCCTTTCGATCTACCCAGAGAGACTTTTTTAGAAAGACCCCTCCACCCCCCGTTTGACAGTCTCTTAGATGGCTTTACACATGGTAATAACTGTCCTTTTGGGGAAAAGGAAGACATTAGTTGAGATGGGCTGGAGCTGTTGCTGTTAGTCTGTTCCTGTTTCCTAGAAGGCAAAGCAAGACCAACACCCACCAGGGGAAAGAAAAGAACAGCAAAGCTAGAAAATGCAGCGTCTGTCTCTGGTTCTGATTCTCACTTGCAACCTTGCTGCTGGAGGAGGAATAGGCCCAGCATATGGTCTGATCAGCCATTCTGAGACCTGGCAAGTTGCTGCCAGCATCAGACTAGGGAACAGCTGTTTCTGCAGAATCTATAGTCTTGGCCAGCTAAGCCACATATTAGACAGAAGGCAGGGCAGGGGGTGCGGGGAGATGTGACTAGAGGTGTCTAATGTGTGGCTTACATCACAGGTGGTGATCAGGATTTAGCCAGAGCCGGTAGAGACGGCACTGTCATGTGGCTCTCTCTCTGGCCCAGTCTAGTTGGGACATCTCTCAGGATCAGGATGAAGAAGGTCCATGGTCCTAGGAGGTGGTGGGGGTGGCAGCCATATGATGGTGAAGCTCTCTTCTTCTCTTTTCTTTCAGTCAGCCAGCATCGCAATAGCCTCTCTGCCCGTCCATCTCTGTTAACTTCCCCAGAAGTTGGTTCTGTTTAAGAACCCAAAAGGGAATGATGGGTGGAATAGCCCTTCCCCTCGTTATTTTGCTCACCCATTCGGCCGAGTTTCTGACACACCAATTTTCGTTCATTGACTTCCAGTCCCACCCCCTCTTGTTTGCCAGGCACAACTTTAACACAGTCCTTGAGTTATATCTGTAGGCCTTTTTGTTTGGACTAACCTAGCTTCCCCCACCCCCCTCTTTTTTTGTAGATTTTTCTCATCAACATGTATTGTTATAAGTTAGTGTGACACTTTATAAACTTTCTCACCGTTGAGCTCACAATTTAAGGTAAATTTGTAAGCCCAGTTATCACCACAGGCACCACCAGGAATCTCTTTTTGTGGTGCTGTTTGGGTCATTACCACGTGGGCTTTCCTTCTGAGCAGCATCTCCGTGATCCCACAGCATGCGAAGACTTGTACGTCAGTCAGATCGATCACTGATTCAGTCCGCTAGCGGTGGAGCAGCATATACATTACTGAAACAGATACTTATTCTTATCAATTGACTGGGATTTGGAAAACTTTGAGAGCTAATCCTACAAACAATACCTCATACGAGCTTGGAAGCCATTGGGGTAATTTTATCCAACGATTGCTCATATGAGGATTGGGTTCTTGGTTGCTTCAGTTCTCCCCATGCAGAGGAGTGCCCCGTAAACATCTGCAAAGCTACCCCCATGTCCTCCTTTGCCGTCATGCCTACGAACACTTGGCAGGAGAGGAACCTGGTGTGCTGTGACCGATGCCGTCTCATAGTTTCCTTGTGCGCCTCTGTTTGTCTACCACCTGTTATCTCTTGTCTTATCGGTAGATTGACTCTCCCTGTCCTATAAAGATTACGTTTTGGTCTGCCTGTACGCTACCTAGCACAGTCGGGTCCTGGGCCATGATTGGGATTCCTAGGCACTACCACAGTAGAAATAAGTTCTACCACTGAAGCCTTTCTTACCTACTGTCTATATCTGTGTAGTGTGAGTGCCCTTCAGAAGTTACGTTTCTCTGCCAGCAGAGGTAGACATGGATGATCGATGGAGTGTTTGCGTGGGTTCGTGAGTAGCGTGTATGTATGCAGAACTTTGGGGGGGGAAGGCAACCCAAAGAGGGGATTTCCTCCATTAGTCAAGACAGTAGAACCTCAGAATTATGAACACCTCGAGGAATGGAGGTTGTTCTTAACTCGGAACAAAACGCTACGGTTCTTTCTAAAGTTTGCAACTAACATTGACTTAATACAGCTTTGAAATTTTACGATGCAGAAGAAAAATGCTGTTTTCCCCCTTTATTTTTTAATAGTTTAACACAGAACTGTACTGTATTTGCCGCTTTTGGGGAAGGGGGAGGGTGTTTGTCTCTGCTGTTGCCTGTGTGCTTCTGGTTCCAAATGAGGGTTGTGGTTGACTAGTCGGTTCATAACTCTGAGGTTCTACTGTGGGGGAGGAACGGACCTGCCACCGGAGGCTGTGGTCATACAGGATCCTTCAGTGGCTAGGGTCGTAAATAACTTTTAAACTATTAAAACTGTACCGGTTAAACATTTAACTGTTAGGCTCCGCTGCCATCCTTCATGCCCAGAATCCCCTTCCTCTTAATAATTTTTTACTTACCGGCACCCGCTCTTCCTTTCTCCCCCCCACACATGCCGGATTAAAAAAAGCTTTTACTGTCCTTCTATTTAGACACCTAAATATTTATTTATTTAGGCATCTAAACTTTTATTTATTTATTTTTATTTAAGGAGCAGAAGTTTGAAAACAGGGGCTGTAATTTTTTCCCTGACAGTTTCTTGTCAAGTTTGCAAGCAGATGACACAACAGGACATGAAGTATGTCTAATATCTGAAAGTAACTCTACTCTGGGAGATCCCAGGAGGCGGCTACCCCTGTTTTTGTAGGAAAAGTTGAATTTGCTCAGTGGCGGCGAGGTCCAGGGGCGTTTCGCTGTTCTAGACGTTGTGGTATCTTTATGACCCATCTAGTTTTCAAGCTGTTTGGCCTTTTTCTCCTCAACTATCCACTCCAAAGAGCCACGAACACCGTTCAGCTGAGCGCTGCTCCATGTGCCAGTTTGAGCGTTAAGGAGGACAGGTGTCGAAATGTCACCAGATCTTGGCACGCTTGGACTCGGGCTGTGCAAACATTAGGCAATGCTGCTTGAAGTTGTTCCTGTCACAAAGGAGCAAGGCCGTGCTCTGGTTTTAATCCAGGAGACGATCTCCTTTCTTTATACGGTATTGTTCCTCCAGTGCCTGTAGCTACTGCAGAGTCCACTGATCTTCTCGGCTCTCCCCTGGGTCCCAGGCAGAGTGACCCCACCCCCCAGCTCATCACGACAAGCACTGAACCAATGGTCTAGTGATGTGGAAACATCCAACGTCCACAGCCCGCAAGAGGGAATAGCTTGTTGTAGGGAACCCCTGTACATGTCAGTAGCCATTGGGGGGGTAGGTATTGGGTCGGACTGAGCTGCAGTGCTCAGAGCCATCGCAGGGCGGCTGGTTCCAGTGGCAGTCGTGTTACTTGGCATACGTTGCCATGTGGTGTCATGGTCTGTAATTTATTTTTGGTGGCTGTCCATGACTCCCAGTGGATTGAGGTTTCTTGAGGGTCACGTCTTGGTGTGTTTTAGTGGGTAACGCTAGAGAGCGGGGAGAAGACCGGTGGATTCTCTTTTAGAAACATTAAAATACACAGTGTTGAAGGAGCAACATAGACTCATAGACTTTGGGAAAGTGTCTCATCCTTCTCTTGCTCTTCTGCCAGGGCTGGAAGGTCGAACAGGACAGGGCAGAGGAGATTCTGTGTGCTCCATCTGGGCTCAGGACGGTGTTGCTTTCTGACCATGTTAGTGTCCCGGTCTGATTGTTCACGCATACTGCAGACCATCTGCCTGGTACAGCCTGGAGGGAGAAGTGGGTTGTGTTTGCCAAAGATTAGATAGGGCGGATGCACTCTGAATATCCAGGGTTGAAGACCCTCTTCTGCTTTTTGAATTTGGGGCACATTTTCTCCTGACATTGGGAGACGCCTCTCCTAAAACGCGCAATGACGTTCTCCTCCCCATCCCGACTGTCCTGAACACCAGCTTTCCCAGACTTCAGCTTGATTCTGGGTGAACTCCCATGACTAGTAACGGAGGGATTCCTGCTCCCGTCTACGTGTGGCCGAGATCTTCTCTGTTCTCTAAGCAATCAGGATGAGAGTTGTGGGAAGAAGGCTTAAACATAATGCTTTTGTGAACGCTTGTACCGAGCACCTTCTTGGCCTTGCCCCTCTAGGAGCCAGGTTGTAACAGAATGTGGTGCTAGCATCCTTCCCCTTTCAGAGCATGTGCTTTTCAGTTAATATGAAGCTCAGTTTCCCAGGTGTGCTACGGTGCATTGGAAACCCGGGCTCAGACTTGGGTTTGAGCCCCACCCTCATATTGTCCACACACACTCATCTGTTTGCCTTGGGTCAGCAAGCACTCGGGTCCCAGGTCCCATCCAGGGTGGATGGGCTCTAAGCACAAGGCCTGCTGAGGCTCTGGTCCAAACCCTATCATTTTGCAGTGTGGACGCGTCTCAAGCCGCAGAAGCTCTGTGTGGTTCAGTAGGGACTTGTTAGCCCCGTTGTAAGACCTGGCTTCAGCAATTATAAACCCAGGTTTACAACACAGTGTGGATGCTCAAGTATGGGCTTAAAAATACCAAGTCCTCATGGCCAAGTCCTGCAGATGAGAGTCCATAATGCAGTGTAGACGTACCCATAGAATCTTTCATCTCTAGGCCACTGGTTCCAATCCAGGTCAGTACTGAAACTGGGGGGGCTATCTGGTGGTGGCCTATGTGAAATGAGTTGCTGAGGCTCGGACCAATTCCCATTGTATCCGTATCATGAACAATACCCCCGGTTGACGCTAACGATGTCCCATTGTCAGCCCTTGTTAGAGACGAACACCCTCTTCCCCTCCCCCCCCCCCCCCCCCCCCGACCTGTAGAATCGGTCCCTTTATGCTCCTAGCTGATATCCTATGGCAGGGGGGGCCAACCTGTAGGTCTGCAGCCACATGAGGCTCTTCAGACGTGAATATGCGGCTCCTTGTCTAGGCACCAACTCCGGGGCTGGAGCTACAGGCGCCAACTTTCCAATGTGCCGGGGGGAGCTCCCTGCTCAACCCCTGGCTCTGCCACAGGCCCTGCCCCCTCTCCACCCCTTCCTGCCTCCTCCCCAGAACCTGCCGTGCCCTCGCTCCTCCCCTTCCCCCAGAGCCTGCTGCACGCCAGGAAACAGCTGTTTTTTGGCTGCCCTAAGCACGGCAGTCAGGCGGCCTTCGGCGGGACGCCTGCGGGCGGTCCGCTGGTCACGCGGATTCGGCGGCATTTCTGTGGATGATCTGCTGGTCCCACGCCTTGGGTGTACCCGCTGCTGAAGCCGCGGGACCGGCGGACCTCCCGCAGGCATGCCGCCGAAGGCTGCCTGACTGCCGCCCTCACAGCAACTGGCAGACTGTCCCCCGCAGCTGGCCACCCAAGGCACGCGCTTGCTGCGCTGGTGCCTGGAGCCGTCCCTGCGGGTGGGCGGGAGGCACTGGGAGTGGGGCGGGGGAGCTGATGGGGGGCTGCTGACGTATTCCTGTGGCTCTTTGGCAATGTCCAAATTCTGGCTCCTTCTCAGGCTCAGGTTGGCCACCCCTGCCCTATGGGCTGGGTTTACAGGACTTCCGAGAGGGGGTGGGTTTTAGGCTTCTGGAATGTCGGGTTGTGCCTGACATCAGTCTGACCAGAATGTACCTAGCTATCCAGAAACTGACATGCTGCCTTCAGGCAGTCTGACGTGAGGGGTAGCCTGGGGAGCAAATCCAGCCTCTTCGTTCTACGTCGTTGTGGTGCAGGCAATAGTCTAGAGTGCCAAAGAAGTAATTTGCCAGGAGCTGCCGTTAATAGCCTCTATAGTCACTTACTGTATAGCGAATAACTGCACAAGGAAAGGCCACTTCTCTTTCCGCTCAAGTGGGGGGAAACTTCAACAGGTTTCAGTGGGAGCAGGGTCTGGCTCAGCGCTGACAGAAATCATAGACATGTAGGACTGGAAGGGACCTCAGTAGGTCATCTAGTCCAGCCCCCGGCACTGAGGCAGCACATGCATCTCGCGAGATAGATGGGATTAGAAATTGCTGCTGGGTGAACAGCTCTGTTCTCAGCCTGGGGTTTGCACAGGGAAGGTGTGGATCCGCTCCTGCCTTGCATTGGGTTCTAGCCCTACTTCTAATCCTAGTTCCTTCTAGTCCTTTTTACGTAGCTGCTTGGAAGCCAGAAAAGGGGCAAATGGGACAGCGAAAGAAAGAGTCTGTTTTCTAAAGTTGGTTCCTCTTGGAAAATGCTTAAAGCCATAAAGGGATTATTCTTGAATTGCTTGATTAGCTTCTAAACATTGGCACTTCAAATGTTTGAGATATTTAGTTATCACGCGAAATATAAGGTGCCTCGTGGCCCAGGACCCAGGAATCCTTTTGCCTTTCTTGCTAGCACCTTTCATCCACGTTCTTTGCAAATGCCTCATTCTTGTGAGTTGGGCTAATTATCACCTTTTTACAAGTAGGGAAACCGAGGCTGAACGGGGCAGTGGCTTACCTGAAGCCACATAGTGGCAGAGCAAGAAATAGAACCCACAATTGCTGACTCCAGTCTCTTGTTCTAACCACTAGAGATCGTGCATCTGTGCTCCTGGGCTCTCTTCCCAGCGATCTGTGCTGACGGCTGGACTCTCTCCCACAGGCAGGAGCAGTGCCTGAGAGAGGAGGACAGCTCTGTGAAGTTACAAGCAAGAGATTGCCTGGTCGGTCACTGCCAGATTTAGATTCACGTTCCAGAGCGGCTTGCCTTTCTGCTCTTCTCCTTGCATCTTAATTGTTAAAACTTTATTTTAATGGTTTTATTTTCTTCCTAGTTTAAATATTAATCCAAAATCAGGGACAACTGGCAAGCAAGTAAGGCAAAATGCCTAGAGGTCAGCTGTTCTGTTGGAAGAATAACAACCCAAGTACAAGCTATTTAATACGGGGAGCGGAGAGTAAATGAAGGAAGAAAACACAGGATCACTTTGACTGGGAATATATTTATCCTGTGCCTTTGAGATCTCAGGGCTCTAGAATAAGACTGGTCTTCTCTGTTCAGACCCAGAGCTGGCAGCCTTGGGATTCTGCCCCCATGTGAAAACGGGGAAGTGACTGGCCCAAGATATTGCAGTGAGTTGGTGGTACAATTGCAAATGGAACCCATATCAATCCCGATACATATATTTCCTTTGCAGAAACAACAAGGAGTCTGGTGGCACTTTAAAGACTAACAAATTTATTTGGGCATAAGCTTTCGTGGGTAAAAATCTCACTTCTTCTTGCATCTTTACCCACGAAGCTTCTGTCCAAATAAATCTGTTAGTCTTTAAGGTGCCACCAGACTCCTTGTTGTTTTTGTAGATACAGACTAACAAGGCTACCCCCTGATACTTTCCTTTGCAGGTTACTTTTAAGCTATCTGTAGCCTTAAGAAATGAAAATCAAAACTAACATAACGGGCTTCTAAGGGTCTGTCTTCACTGCAGAGTCAACTTGAGTTTGCTCCAGTGAGAGCAGCCACGCTCTGAAATAACACCTGAGTTGCTGCGTCCACACAGGTACTGCGCTCGTTTATATGTGGCACTAGGATTTCTGAGGGCGCATCCATCCCATGATTCTTAGCGCTGCAGTAAGTTGAGCCGAACCACGAATTCTCCCGCGGTCTGTTGTGGGAGAACGTGTGTGTTTCTTCTGGGCACGTGGTGGGGCTAGCGGGAGGGCACTGGAGGGGCGCTCGCAGGGTGGCTGTGTTAGCTGGCAGGCTGTGCCCACTCGAGCTCTGGCCTGTACACCTTCTCGGGCCAGCCAACCCTAGTTAACAGCACTACCGCGGGCGAGTGAAGCGCTACCTGCACGTGTTAAGATCAACGCTCCCTGCAAACAAGCCCTAGTAAGCAATCACACGTGCATTCATTGCAAACCCTCCCTTGCCCTGAGTTGGATAGGTGACCCTGAACTCCCGGGTCACCCCTGGCAGAGGTCCCTCGAGGTCAGGGTTGGGGGGAGGAAGCGTGCTGTGTCTTTTGCTGTGTATCTGCTCTCTAGATAAAGGCCTTCGCTCTCTGGGGCTGTCAATCCAGCACCATTCACTGGAGCTAGCTTAATTAGGTAAAAATAAATGACTTTTTTTTTTTCCTTTGGAACATTAATTAGTTTTACATTAGACACTGGAGCTGCATATGGTGGCTGGTTCCTATTAATTAAAAATGCTTATTTTTAAGCAGAAAATCATGATGTGAGACGGGCCAGATTTTTCATCCTACTGTATCAGCGCTGAGTTGAGTTTTCTAGGTGCCCAGGTTGCATCGTGTGTGTGAGAGAGAGGGCGAGCGAGCTGCTCTCTGGGATGGCCCTGGCTGTTTTCTCCTACTGTTGGGTTTAGGTTTTATTTCCCAGTTGATTCGGGGCTGCTTGAGACTTGCAGGAACAAGGCAAATAGCATCTAGTATTATATGGAGAAATACCTCTCAGAGCTGAAAGGGACCGTGAAAGGTCATCGAGTCCAGTCCCCTGCCTTCACAGATTTTTGCCCCAGATCCCTAAATGGCCCCCTCAGGGATTGAACTCACAACACTGGGTTTAGCAGGCTGATGCTCAAACCACTGAGCTATCCCTCCCCCCAATGTAGCTGTAATTAACGGTCTTGGTGTAATTGTCACTCCAGTGCACCACCTGAGTGACCATACATCAGAATCCTCTGACGGCAGCACGTCGCCCATCTCTAGCACTTCCCATTTGGGGGCTCAAAGTTCCTTACAAACAGGAAAGACTTTGGCCTCCTAAGATGTCCAGCATAGAGGAAAATTGTCCCTATTCTGCAGACGGCTAAGCAAAGAAATGAGAGGCGAAGTGACTTCTTTAAAGCTGGCCTGCGAAGGGGTTGAAATTTTGGATAGACGGGACCTGGATTTCTAATGTGTTGGGGAGGCTGTTAGCTAGGGAGACCTGCTCTCACTCCAAGGCGGGGTAGATCAAAGCACATCACAGAACTCCCAGTGCCCGGCAGCAGGGTCTGCGCAAACACTCAATGGGTGGCAGGCCAGCACGGGGTAGATTTACATTGCAGCTTGCTGCGAGCTAACAGACAAGCCCCAAGTCTCTCTGCCTCAGTTTCCCATCTGATGATAGCACTATCCTACCTCACAAGGGGGGGGGCATTGTGAGGATAAACTGGGAAGATTGTGGGCCCACGATGAGGTCAGCATAGATATTGGGGGGTGGGGGGGGGGTAGGGATAGCTCAGTGGTTTGAGCATTGGCCTGCTAAACCCAGGGTTGTGAGTTCAATCCTTGAAGGGGCCACTTAGGGATCTGGGGCAAAATCAGTACTTGGTCCTGCGAGTGAAGGTAGGGAGCTAGACTCGATGTCCTTTCAAGGTCCCTTCCAGTTCTAGGAGATGGGATATCTCCATTAATTAATTAATTTATTTATTATGGATGGGGATATAAAAACAAGCCATCAGGCTGCCTTTGTACTTCATATAGAAGCATGAAAAGGGCACAAGCCCTTTATTTAGATCAGCGGTTCTCAACCGGGGATACACGTACCCCTGGGGGTGGGCAGCGGTCTTCTGGGAGTACATCAACTCATCTAGATATTTGCCTGGCTTTACTACAGGCTACATAAAAAGCACTAGTGAAGTCAGTGCACGCTAAAATTTCATAGACCATGACTTGTTTATTCTGCTCTATAGACACTGAAATGTCAGTACAATATTTATATTCCAATCTGTTATAATGACCTGATTAAAAACAAGAGAGTCGGCCATTGGTCAGTAACAGTGGGGCTGTGACACTTTTGTGTTAGGACATCTGATTTCGTAAGCAAGTCGTTTTTAAGTGAGGTGAAAGTTGGGGTACACGAGCCAAACCTGATTCCTGAAGGGGTCCAGTCTGGAAAGGTTGAGAACCTCTGATTTAGACCCACCTGGACGATCCCACGGTAAGCAGCAGGAGTAGAGCGTAGACCTGGGAGATGGTGTTTCTGTGTCGCAGTAGCACCAAGAGGCTCAACGGTGCTGGACATTGTGGACGTGTGACTCGCAAAGGTGCTGTCCCAGCCCCGTAGTAACCCAGACAGCCATCCGTCCTCTCCTGGGTTAGGTGACGTCTCTCTCCCCAGTGGGTGGCTGGGGAGAATGATCGCTGTCCGTGACTTGTGTGCTGTGTTTGTTCAGTGTACCAGACAAAACAAGTTAGTTATTGGCTCCTCCCCTGTCCTAGATGGTGTCTGTGCTCATTTGCCTCCCAGAAACTTCTTACTTGTTTAGAACCACTCCTGAATCAAAACTGGTTTGGTGTGGTCTCTCGGGCAGCTGGTACTGGCAGCGTGGAGGAAACAGGAAGAGAGATTTGTCTTCAGCTGTGCTGAGCCTTAAGTGGAGAACTGGTTCAACCAACCAACCAACCCAGGAGGAAGGAATGATGTGACATGTCAGCAAAGCAGAACAATTGAGGTGGAGGTTCAGTGTGTCGAGGTGACCTTTAAATGTCTGCTCAGCTGTTCTGATTGGTGCCAGAAGTGTGTGTGTGTGTGTGTGGTACTTAACAGAAATAGATATGCTCCCTCCCCCGAGAGAGTGAGCCTGTAAAAACGACACGTGAGAGGGGGTTTCCAGGATCTGCCTCCAAATTAGGCTGACATAGGAAGGAAGTGAGAGAGTTTGAGGGGAAACGAACGAAGATGATGCGAAACATGCTTGGCATAAAGCTTTGGAAAACCAGACTTTTTTAAACTGGCACCCAGGACAAGAAAGAGAAGCAGGTGGCTGTAGAGATGAGGTCATCTGGGGAAAGGCCATCGGAACGTGAGAGGGTTTGAAGGTGGAAAGAGACACGAGCAGGAATATTGTTCTGACCAGGAATGGCATATGAGAAATGCAAAAGGCGGAAGAGGTGATAGGGACAGGATCGAGGTGAGAGATTTCGCACTGTTCCTTCAGTATGAGCTGGGACAGGGGTACAAGTGAGCGGCCAGGAGTCCCGAAAAGCTCCATGTTGCTTTGGATGTGTAGCAGTTGTCATGTGGCTGCATCATCTTGACTGTGGGATCAGGCAAATGGAGGGACCTTAAATGCGACTGTCTCTGGTGAGGATTGGCTTCGTTGCGTCCTGTCTTTGGCATCTATGCTGCCTTACCTGCCTGTGTGGGGATCAGAAACGTGTGCTGCTCTGTCTCGTAAATCTCTCTCTTTTTCTGAGCTTTGGCAGGACAGACGTAGCACAGAAGGGTTGGATTTCTCCTGGGCATTTCCCATTCATCTGTCTCGTGCACGCAGCAGGCATCTCTGTCAGAGCAGAACCCTTCAGGCTGCTGAAACAACAAAGAGTCTGGTGGCACCTTAAAGACTAACAGATTTATTTGGGCATAAGCTTTCGTGAGTAAAAACCTCACTTCTTCGGATGCATCCGAAGAAGTGAGGTTTTTACTCACGAAAGCTTATGCCCAAATAAATCTGTTAGTCTTTAAGGTGCCACCAGACTCTTTGTTGTTTCAGCAGCCTGAAGGGTTCTGCTCTGACAGAGATGCCTGCTGCGTGCACGAGACAGATGAATGGGAAATGCCCAGGAGAAATCCAACCCTTCTGTGCTACGTCTGTCCTGCCAAAGCTCAGAAAAAGAGAGAGATTTACGAGACAGAGCAGCACACGTTTCTGATCCCCACACAGGCAGGTAAGGCAGCAT
>NC_048313.1:3301636-3342335 GCF_013100865.1 Trachemys scripta elegans
AGTATCAGGGGGTAGCCGTGTTAGTCTGTATCTACAAAAACAACAAAGAGTCTGGTGGCACCTTAAAGACTAACAGATTTATTTGGGCATAAGCTTTCGTGAGTAAAAACCTCACTTCTTCGGATGCATCCGAAGAAGTGAGGTTTTTACTCACGAAAGCTTATGCCCAAATAAATCTGTTAGTCTTTAAGGTGCCACCAGACTCTTTGTTGTTTTTGTAGATACAGACTAACACGGCTACCCCCTGATACATATCAGGCTGCTGAGATGTCTCATTCATGAAGCAGGAGCACGCTCGGGCCACGCTGCTCCCATCTGCCATGACATACGTGCCATCTGCACCGCATGGCTGTGGTGGCTCAGTGGGTGGGGTTCTTCTCCATTTCTTCTAGCTGGCTGACCAGGTGCTGTGGGGATGAAGTCCTGGCTGTTTGTTTCCTGTCTCCCTGTGAGCTCTGAGACCTTGAACATTTTGGGTAAGGGTGTATAGGGAAGGGAGATGAGACTGTCTCTAAGGCCAGGAGCCACGTGGGAGAATTTTAGCTGGTTTGTCCCAGATATTCTGACTTATTAGGCGGAGTGGAGTCCAATTAGATATTTCCTCCAAGCCATGGAAGGAGCATGAGGACCAATCCCATAATTGTCTCAGACACTTGTGCAAACCAGATCTATAATCTGTCTAGCAGGGGGAACTCTGTGCCTGGAAACTTACTCCTCTCCCATGTCAAGGGTTGTTTTGTTTGCTCCCTTGTGCTCGGTGCTGTACAAACACAACACAGCCACTTCTTGCCCCAAAGAGCTTACAATCTAAGGAAACTTTTATGCCTTCCGCTTTCAAAAGTGACTGATTTTTGGGTGCCCAAGTTGGGGGACTCCTTTAAAGGAACCTGATTTAAAGGAGCGCTTAGCTCCTGCCCCCTCAAATGCAGGCCGTATCTCAAGGTGGGCACCCAAAATAACTTCTGGAAATGTGTGCCTATGGATCCGTTCTGGGGTAGTTCGGCAGCTAGATGGTTGCAAATACAGCAGCAAAATTGGAGACTGACTAAAAATCCACCGCTCGCTCTTTTTAAACGAATGCGTGACTAGCTCCAGGCATTGGTAATGAGCGAGAGCCTCTTGCATCTGAGTTACCAGTTCAAATCCAGCCCATGACTGTAGTGACTAAAAGTTGTTTCCTATCTGAGGACACTTGGACCTGTGTGAAGTGAGTTGGTGAGTCTCCGCCCGGTTCGTAGTGGACATGCATCCCCATCTCAAACCTCCCCCATAGCTGGTGCAAACTGGCCACCCCTTGTTGGCCATCTCAGCAGAGGCCAAGAATTGAATGGGCCTTCACGACTGAGCTGTCTTATACCTCACAAGGGTAACCCATCCCAGAGTATGGTGGGGCAATGACCTAAATCCATTCTCTACCTGATTGATGGCCAATTTATAATATCTTACTGCTTAGGACTGTCAATCAAACTCCTTTCCCAAGCACTAAAAATCAGGTTAGCCTATATAAAAAAACCCAAACAAACTCCCTCCTCCCCCATCTAGTTTGTCCATACATAACTGGGGCAGTGGGAGTCAGGAGATCTGGGTTGTTGTCCCAGGTCTGCCACTGACCTCTGTAAACTTGGGCGTGTCAGTTCAGGTCTCTGGGTGCCTCAGTTTGCTGCTCTGGGGATAGTATTTAATAGCCTTTTGAGGCTTAATACTCAAATGCTTTGTGATGTTCTGACGGAGGATGTGAGAGACGTGCAAATCACCATCTCTGGTCTGTTGTAGAAGAGCATCCCCGTCTGGAAAGGGAGTTGGTAAAATGGTATCGAGGTACTATGGGATGACACAATTCTAAATCCTGTGTGACTGTATTTCGCTTGCCACGTGGTCCCTGATGGGTGACTTGAGTATTCTACTATAGAGTCGTCACCTATTCTATAAAAGAGCTTGATTTTTGTAGCCTCCCATGATTCTCAGACAGTTCCACGATGGTACATCCTCCCCTTCCTCCTTGACGTTGATTTTTCATTCCCCTCCCAGGTCTTGTAGCCAACGTCACCATGTTCAGCAAGAAGAAGAAACGCGTTGAGATCTCTGCTCCCTCAAACTTCGAGCACCGGGTCCACACTGGGTATGACCAACAAGAGCAGAAGTTCACCGGGCTGCCGAGGCAATGGCAGGGCATCATCGAGGAGTCGGCAAAGCGACCCAAGCCACTGGTGGATCCCGTGTACATCACGGCTATTCAGCACGGCTCGCAGAAGGTAGGTGGCCTGGTGTACCTTCACGCGGGCTCTGGTGTCTGCAAGAGCCAGGGGAGCTCTGGTGAATGAGGTCAGGTCGAGAGACCCTATAGTCCCTCCTTTCCCTAACATATCAATGGGGTCTGTCAAGGGGCCTCTGTATCTAGGGGTTCATACTTGTAACACTGGAATAACACCCCTACAGGACCCAGGCACCTGCACTCGTAGCTTCAAGAAGTGCCACGTTGACCGCCCTGAAGGAGAAGGAAAGCTTGGCCAGGGGCAATTTGTTCTCTTCCTTTACGTTTTTGAGGTGCCAGTTTGGCCAAGTAACATGGCAACTTGTTCTCCACAGCCCATTCCGTGTTTCTCCACCTCTCTCCTCAGGCTGCCAGCGAGGGGGCAGGTTTCAACAGCACCTTTATGTCCATGATGCCCTGCCTTCTTACTAGGACCAGGAGTGACCCCCGCCAAATCGCCTCTTGCTAGTCACCGAGAGCCATCGGTGGTTCCCAACGGGGGTCGATTTAAGCTGTTAGGGCCAAATCGTATTCCCTTCCCTGACCCACCTGGTTCAATGGCGAGTTTAAAGATATGTGAGGGGAAACACAGGTATTAAACGGCATTTACCCCTCCTGCACATCACTCAATTCCCCTTTCCCAGTGCTTGTCTCTTCCATCATTCCTGTCCTTCAAACTTGGACCCTGGTGTGCCCATTTGCTTTAGTCAAGAAGACCCAGCATCTGGAGATCACGCCTGCTTCCACGCTAACCCTAATGAATTATTTCTAAACCTATCCAGGTGAACGTGTCTAAATGAAGCATTAGTCCTTAGCGGGGAGAACTTACCTGCTGTGACAGTGGCACAAAGGCTCTAGTATTTGCGTCCGCTAATCGTCTGCTGCACGTTTTCATGCACTGTTTCCTCCTCCCCCCCCCGCCGTATGATTGCTCATAAAAAAGGAAAACCATTGAACTGGGTAAGGCACGGGAAGCAAGCAATTTAAAGGCCAGCCTGAAAACCAGAAATAGCGACCTCTCCAACTCAGAGGTGTGTGTGGGAGGGATGGAGAAAGCTTGGTAATCTTGAATCCGTCGATTTCCAGGAGTATACGGAAGTCTTGCAATGCCTGGCCTTGCATCTCAATCCTGTGTGTGGGGAACTAGAAGTTCCCAAAGGTACACTGGAGAAGACTGATCGAGAACCTTAAATGTCACGGAAGAGAATTTCCTATGGCGTATGGAACTCCATGTGCTACCAGTTCAATCCCTAATGATGGGCTGGGTAGTTGGGGGCGAGTGGGAATGCCGGGGGATGGGGCCATTGTTGGCTAGTAGGTGTAGAGCAGGACTGGGAGTCGGGGAGAGAAGTCGAGTCCCAGCTCTGCTACTGACCTGCTGCGTGACCTTGAACTAGTCACTTAAAGCTCTGTGTCTCAAGTACAGGGAGGAGGCTTTAAAAAAAACAAAACGGGGGAGGTAGATCCACTCACCTATTTAAAGCACTTTAGATACGCAGGTTAAAAAATGCCGAGTTCCAGCAATGAGGGAGGCTGCTGGTAAAGACAAGCCTGTCATTTAACGCTCTTCTTGGCTATGTTTAAACAGCCCTCTGCGTATATTCGTTACAGACGGCCGAACTGGCTTTTATGCTATGTATGCGCCTTCCCTTCAGCAGCAAATTGCAGGGCGTGTGAGGCCCGAGTCAAAGAAAGGACTAGGGAGCTCAACAGATGTTAAGGTCCCGCCTCAAAGGAAGCCAGCTCCAGCTTGGAGGACAGAGTCTTGTGGTGAGAGCATTAGCTGGGCTGTGAGAGACCTGAATTCAATTCCTGCTCCACCACAGCCATCTGTGTCATCTCTGTGCCTTGGTTTCACACCTGTAAAAGGGGGATCTTTGCAGATTCCTTCCTAGCAGGGCGTTGAGCATAAATGTTAGAGATTGAGAGGGGCTCCGATATGGGGGTCAGATGAGAACCTTAGGCCAAAGTTCACTACTTCCAAAAAGTCCTTGCTCAAAAGACGGCATGCTGGACACTTTCAGGAGCTACCTTGCGTTGCTTTGATATGACATGGTAGCTCCAAGTCCAGCGCCACTCAGGGACCCAGCCCCCAGTTTTTCTCTCCAGCAGTTTGGATGCTGATTGCGATCTTCCCAGGAGCAGCCCTCCCTTGGAAGTAGGACTGTGTTCAAACTGGAGGCGATTTCTGGGATCATTCATTAAGTTGATGGGAATAGACAGTGCTCGGCACCTTGCAGACTAGGCCTAGATGAATGAAGGTATGTTAATGGTATTAAATGTAACGCTTCCAGGAGGTACCCAGCATTGGGAGACACCTTGCTACCACCTGCCCTGAGCGTGAGAACTCCTAGCACGTAGATAGGTTTATAGTGATAACAAGTAAAAGTTTATTTAAGAAAGTCTAGAGATTCAAATGATCGCAAGTAGAAGGATTGGAAACAAATGTTTACATAGAAACTAAAACCGTCACATGCATTCTAGAGCCTAGACGAACTTAACAAGGTATTCTCCTGTCTAATGAAGTATTGCTCGCTAGTGTTTTCCAGCCAGGCAGGCTCTGATCCCTGTTCCACGACACAAGCGATGCTGTCAGCTTGTCTCTTCAGGGAAGGATTCTGTGGGTCTCTTTGCAACCCCAGATACATCAAACCAGTCCTTTGATCTTCCTTCATAAACCAGGCACCGTTCTGCTGTGTTTCTTCCTCTAGATTCTGCTGTCTCTTGTGGATTTAGCAATTTCGATTAGCTGGTGGCTTAATATGAAAATAGACTTGCATTGTGAGAGAGACAATGACTAGCCAGAGAGAGAAGCGTCTATTGTCCCCTGCCTGAACAGAACCAGAGGCATTTCACTACCTGCTGACCAGCCTTTAACATCAAGGCTCTAAGAACGTAACTTTTAGAATATTTGTGCCCACACTTTGCAATGGCTAACGGCTCTTGGTAGATACCTCGCATGCCACCCTTGGGTGAATTGCTGTCCATATGCTTGACCCAGGGGATGCCTGTAAAACTCTCTCTGCTTGTTAGCACATAAAGAGGTTCCCGGAAGGTAAAGTATCCATCTCCAGTGATACCTTTCTCTTTCGGAAGCCAATGTTGCTCTTCCAGAAGCGGAAGGTTACAGCCGCTCGGCCAACCTGTGTCCCTTTGGCTCCCACCCTGACCTGCCTGTGAGCGCTCCAGCATTTTGGTCTTTTGGACACCAGCATCCTTCTGTGGTAAACATTTAAGTGTAGCAGCAGCAGAGGTTTTGAAGCTAAAGAACTAGATAAGTTCATGGAGGATAGGTGCATCCACGGTTTTTAGGCAGGGATGGTGTCCCTAGCCTCTGTTTGCCAGCAGATGGGAATGGGCGACGGGATGGATCACTTGATGATCACCTGTTCTGTTCATTCCCTCTGGGGCACCTGGCACTGGCCACTGTCGGGAGACAGGATACCGGGCTAGATAGACCTTTGGTCTGACCCAGTCTGGCCGTTCTTAAGCTTGCATTCCTGCAGGGCTGGCCGGGCCTCGTTCCCTTGGCTCGTCCGGTTAATAATGCTGCGGTGGAGCTGCTCCAAATGCTCTGCAAGTCTTCTGCTCGAGCGGCTTTCCGAACAGCCCGCGGCCTCGCAGCGCTGGCTCCGTCCTAAGGGAGCTTGTCCCAGCCTTGCTCGTAGGTCTCTGTGTCTGCGGGAGGCCGAGTAGCAATGAACCGTCTTCCATCCTATCGATCCTCAAAGCACTTAGAGTGAGCCACAAACCCTGCACAGGCATTGCACCGCCCGCATTCAGCACCTGAGCGGAGAACGGGTCCTGTGTTACTGTAACCCCTAGGAGCCCTCGTCACAGACCTCCTCGGTGCTGTGCAGACTTAGCCAAAAGACAGTGCCTATCCCAAGGAGCTTGCAATCTAAGGCCAGAGACAGACCGGGGAGCACGAGGAAACAATGAGACAGTCTTGGTTGGGATGACTGGCTGTGGTCTCAGAGCTGGGACCGCTGGGTTGATGGATTTGCATCATCGTCGCTGCTTTCCAATAGCTTTCAGGGCCCGCCTCTCCCGCTGACCGGGTTGTTCAGCACATGGCAGGGTCAGGCCTGTGGAGACAGACTGTGAAGCGAGCTCTGGTGTAATCCCTCGCCTAGGTGTCACGGGGTGAGACCGAAGGTAGGGCGGGCGACTCTCCCTGCTGGGGAGGATCCGTACGGAATCCGTGCCGGCAAACCAGAACCCGAACAGCAAGCGGGAGCTCTTTCCACACATAGGCACTGACTCCATGGGTGCTACGGGGCTGGAGGGGGGAATGCAGTGCGTTGCAGGAGGAGGCGGGGCCGTGGCGGGGATCTGGGGTGGGGCGGAGTTAGGGCAGGGACTTTGGGGCAGGGGTGGAGTCAGGGCGGGGCCGGGGAGGCAAGCACCCACCGGCGCAGAAAAAAGTTGGCGCCTGTGTTTCCAAACACGCTCAGCTGAATTCTTGCAGCACTGGCCGAGCCAGCACTGGGAACTGCGGAGCCAGGGGTGTGACCGAGGGGAGGGAGGGGATTCACCTGTTGAGGAAACAGTCTCCCTAGGGGAATCAATTGCAGAGAGGGATGGAGGGAGAATTGGTTGGACTGGGGAATTGTTTGATCCCCTTCCACACCACACCCACCGGAACGAGTTTGGCTCTGGCGGTGCGCCGAAGCCTTCTACCTGCTCTGATCTGCTGAGCTCAGCAGCATGGGAATCCGGAGGGGGGCCGGTGTTTGCCCTGCATGAGTTGCTGTGGCAACAGGGGAAGAAAAAGCAGGGATTATGAGACACAAACAGGTTGAGCTGCGCTAGTTTTGTGGTGGAAGCGAAGATCTTTCCCTCCTCCCCTTCGTTTAATGTGACTGGGTGGAAAATGGGACTTGCCTGTCACTGAAATCCCTTCTCGGCTTTCCAGGGGGCCCCCACCTCCCCTCGGTTAGCAGTGATCCCACCCCCTCAATAGCATTGGAACATGATCTTTGTCCCTGGTTCAGCGGCCCTGACCTGGAAGGTCATCTGTGATTCCTGCCCCGCTAGCCTGCCGCTTAAATCAAGGAAAGTGGCCCGCGGTCTCCTCAAAAGGTAGCCGGTGGCGACCCCGTCTCTGTCACTGCGTGGACAGCGTCGCTCAGTGGGAGTTTATTAAGCAACCCCAGCCGACGAGTAACGTAAGTCGGGCAAGCTCCAAGCACCGGCCGCTCTGGGTGCGAGCGTTTTATTAGGGCTACGTCATAGGCCCGTATATGTGCCAGCGGGGTGCTCCTGACGAATTCTGAATGGGGCCCTCAACCGGCACTGAAACTGGTGTCGCTCAGCGCAGGGGTTTGAAGGGGGAAAGGAACAGGCGACCCACGGACCTGAGTGTGTCAGAGCTCCGTTCCCACTGGGGGGTGGGGGGGCAGTGGCTGTGTGGTGTTGGGCTCCACCAGCCAAGCCCATCTCCTCCTCCTGCCTCTCATGGCAGCAGACCCTGCAGGGTGGGAGGAGAGGAATAGGTCTATTGCAGAGCACCTCGCTACGTGTGTGGCACAGGGGAGGAGTCCCGGGACTCTTTCTGTCCTCCGGAGCATTGTCTTTCCGCTCCAGGCGCCTTTGGAAATCCAGTTAAAACCTCACCCCCTGTGGAGCCCAGGTGTTGCAAAAACATGCCCGGGCCGACGGGGGGCTAATGCTTTTCGTGGGTGCCCAACCGGAAGTTTAGTTTACAATTAAAACATGTACTGGTCTAGCGACACCAGGCAGTTGGAAAATGAGGGCCCTTTCACAGACACCCGAAATCCTTAATTGCTTTAAAATTGTCCCATGGGCCACCTGATGGAGACCTTCCTGAGGTCTCAGCAAAACCCTTTGATCAGTCCGATTTTTTTCTCTTACCTCATTGGGTCCTCTCCACCCCGTCCCCTTTCTCCTGCACCAGGCTGTGGGTGGTTTTCGTTTTGTGGGCTGCCGGCATGAAAGCTCTGCCCTCCTTCATCTGCTGCCGACCGAGCTAAAAATAAAGCCCCGTCCCAGACAGACAAGGAAACAGCCCTGGTTTTTTCGGATCGCAGAGGCTGCTCCATCTTGTAATTTTTGCAGAGAAAATTGCCAGTTACCGTGCAGCAAGAGTGTTTTTCGTGGCACCCTGCTACATTCCTGCTTTGGGTCACACGTGTCTGCCAGAGCTGTATTCCTGTGCTGACAATCTAGGCCGCAGACCTAACCATGCACTTGTCTGTCATGCCACCTTCAGCAGCTTTGTCCGCAGCTGTACGAAAGGCTGCCCTTCAGCTGGGGATGGGGCGTCCATAAACCTGATACCAGCCAGCAGGAGCCCAAATTCTATTACTGTGCCCACTAAACCAGTCTGGTTGGGGCATCGATTTCCTCTGCCTCACCCCTGCCTTTCCAGCGGCACACATTTTCCATGTGCACCAGCAGGAAGCACTTGTGCTGGCATTATGTGCTTACCTCTCCTCTGCTGGCTTAGAGGAGTGTGCATCCTCTTAACCAAGGTTGGGGGGGGAAGTGATGTGCCCAAGGTTACGCCAGTTTCAACTTGGAAACTCGCGAGTCAGTGGCAGAAGTGGGTTAGGTCTTAGGAGTCCAGATTCCCAGTATTTTCTGCGTAACTTCTGGTTCTTCCACCCACAGCATTGCTGGTTTATAGTCTCACGTAGCCACATGAAAGCTGGCTGCGTTGTATTTGCAGAGCACAGGGGCCACACGGCGTCCCGGTTTGGCTCTCATTCAGCTGGACCTCTTTGGGTTTCCTCTGAACTTTTGGATTAGGTGTGAAGGGGCTTGGAATGCATTTGATGATTTGCATTGAGCCGTCCCTCCCAAGGGGAGGGAGAGCCTGCCCATATGAGGAAGCTGGGTGGATTTGTCGGACCTGAAGAGTTGGATTCGGGGTAGCTTGTTGATAAATACACTTGGGTATTGTTTGCTGGCTGAGTTCAACCTGCTCCGTTCCCGCATGGGATGTGGTGAGGCTGGCTCTGAAGTAGTGGCCAATTGCTGACTATCTGTGGCATCTGTTTCCTGCCTTCGTGTACGAAGTAACCGCCTCACTCCCATCCTCAAAGAGCTTCCCCTAGGAGCCGGTGGGAAATTGCCATCCTTGGGAGTTCATAAAGTCCACCACGGAGCTGCTCCAGTGCATCTTCGCTCCTAGCCTCCCCTCTCTGCCCCGCCGCGCAGTCTCCCTGCTGGGGTACGGAGAGCCATCTCTGCAGCATCCATGGATCAACTTCCATGTACTCCTCCTCTTCCTCACTCCATCGTATTTGAAACCAGTTAGCTCTGATTCCCCTCTGGTTTATACTGGTGTCAATGGATAGTAACGCCTTGATTTCATTAGAGGTGCACTGGCTGCTTACCCCTGTGAGTAGAGAGTTAGGGGACTCCTGCTGGTGTTTGCAGTTCGGTCATAGACTGTAAGGCCACAGTGGGGGCTGAGATCAACTTGTCTGACCTCCCAAGCCAGAGACCTGCCCCAAATAATTCATGTGTGAACTGGAGCAGATCTCTTAGAAAACCAGCCATGATGGGGAGTCCACCGCAAGCCTTGGTAAGTTGTTCCAGTGGTTAATTACCCTCTCTGTTTAAAAAAAAAAAAAGTGCACCTTATTTCTGGTCTGAATTTGTCCTGTTTCAACTCCTAGCCACTGGATCTTTAGACCTTTGTCTGCAAGACTGAAGACCCCCATTATCCAGTTCTTGTCTCCCATGTGTAGATGCGTATAGACTGTGATCACGTCATTCTTTATCCTTCTCTTTGTGAAACTAACTAGATTGAGATCCGAGAGTCTCACTACGAGGCCGGTTTTCCAGTCCTTGAAATCATTCTCGTGGTTCTTTGGCCCTCTTCGGTTTATTAATGTCCTTCTTGAATTGCGGATACCAGAACACACATTCCAGCAGCAGTCGCACCAGCGCCAGATACAGAACTCCTATAACTTCCGTGCTCCTACTTGAGATTCCTCTCTTTCTACATCCCTTTTGGCGCCAGCGTAATCGCTGGCCCTGTGGCGGCATTCCTCGTCTTCCATCCTGATCTGTCCGAACCAAGAGCGCTGCTGAAACTGAGCAAGTGTTGCTGGAAGTTGTTGCTGGGTTTGGCTGTGGGTCTCCTCGTTGCTAATCTTGTCCTGGCACGTACCGTGGAGCGACGACGACGTCAATCCGGCGTGCCTCGGCTTTCCTCAGTGCCCCCAGTTCACCGCCGAGCGAGAGAGTGGGCATAACTGTGTGCGGTTCTGTAGGACTGTGGCTTTGTAGCTCGGCATCGCAGTGTCCCCACAGAGACTGCTGACGGGCATGAAACATGACAGCAGCTGCTGCTCCTACATGAGCATTCTCCACGTGGGTCATCCGGTATTGACGCTGTTGGATGCTTGCCGGTAATCGTAACCGTTAATATACAACACCATAAATACCTGGCCTGCTGGGCCAGACAGATAACGGGTCTCTTCCCCACAGGGCCTTCGAGCAGAAGGCAGTGGTACAGGCAGAGTAGAATGTAGCTACTGAGAACTTGTTCGGCCGTTTGAGGTTGGCCAGGGAAGGCCTATTTGAAACAGGGCAAAGGGCCAGGCATTTGGTCAGACTCGACTCTGTTCTTCATTGCCAGGGACCTCCTCTGAACCTTTCACCTTTCCCCCAGCTGTCCCCAAGACTGGGATCCATCTGTTAACAGCACAGGCCTAGCTTGGCTGCCCCCTTAGTCACATCTCCTTGCTGTGGTGAAAGTGTCTTCCTAGGCCCACGGACTCTCGAGGAGCAGGTGGTTCTTGCATCTGCATCCAAAGCCACTTTCCCTGGCAGCGTGGGACTCCAAGCTTATGCGGACGGGGTTGCTTGGATGAGATTCAGCTGCTCCGGCCGGAGTCCTGCCTGTCGGCCACTAGGCAACCGTGCGCTCTGCGGGAAAGACGCTACACGGTATAAATCCGTGTGCTGTGCAGGCAGAGGCTTGGCGCAGACTCCTGCGTATTGATCTGGCGGGGGAGCAGCTTTGAGGACGGCCTGCGGTGCTCTGGGGGTGCCGGCGACAGCGTGGCGGGGGACGGGAGGCGGGTTGCCGCATTGCACTGCAATAGGTGCTTAAAAATAAACCCCGTTGTCGTTCCGTGTGTGACGCTGCCCCCGTAAATTACCCAGTGCTGTCAATCACCCTCCCCACTCCTCACCCCAGTCGCTGAAAGCGGGGCTGGGGGGGAGAGGGCAGCCGGGAGCTGCCTGTGAGAGCCATGGAGAGGGCTGCAGCAGTGTGCAGTGAAGACAGGAGCAGAAGGAGGGAGCAGGCACCTTTGCAGGACATGACTCCACCACACTGATCCGTTCCTTAAGTGCCTTTTGGATTCCAAGGCTATAGAACCACTTGCCTGGGGATATGATCTGTGTTATGAGAACTTAGAACCTCTCCCTCCACTTTGCTGCCTGTTCCGCACCATAGCAGAGGCAGGTACAGCCAGGATACGTGCAAGAAAAGACCATACAATCTACAAATAGTCTGTTTCTTTTGTGCTTCCTGCTTTGAGGTGGCACCTTCTTACTTTTCTGGAGACCAGCAGATCATCGCAGCCTGGGTCAGCCACCGTGCGGGAACCTCAGGGTGTAGGACACTGGTCTTCCAGATATCTAGATTCACAAGGGAAGGAAGTCCTAGGTGAGTGGCTAGAGCGAGGTCTGCGATTGGACTCTCAAATATTCCTGGATTGAGGAGGAAGTGGTTAAAAGTCAGGACACCTGTGTTCTATTCCCTGGGTGCCCGTAATCTCGCTGTGCCTCACTTCCTACTCTAGAGAAAGGAGTGTCCGGCCTTAAAGCCTTTCCCGGGAGTTATCAGCACCAAGCGGGCTCACAAGTGTGTTACAAATGCGACAGTCACTGCGTGAATTTCCAGTGATCCCAGAGGCCCTGGCACGGGCAGGTCTCTGGAGGACATGGGCCTCGAAGCATTAAACAGCCTAAATGTATTCCACCCCTCCGCTTACCGCTCTTAAATGGAGTTCGAGGCTTCAGCCTCTTCCTCCAACCAGTACCGGGGAGAAGGCAGCGTCCTGCGGAGAGCCTGCTGCAGCTGGATGTCGGCCAGGCTTCCCCTGGGAGCGAGAGCTGCTGCCGCTGCACATTTTGTTAATAGGCGTGTTTGTGGCAAAACAAAGGCCTCTCCGCGCTCGCGTCCGAGACGCTCGCCAAGGCCATCCAACGCAATCCCCAGAGTCTGCTGGGGCTCCGGCCCTGAGGCGGAGCGGCCCTCAGATCTTCCCTAGCGAGTTGGGGACTTCTCTGGCAAGACGTATTCTGGCAGAGGGCCCGTTGACCTCGCTGGGAGTCTTGCCCCGCAGACTCGAGGCCTTGTCTTCCTGCGTGCAGGCAGGGTTTCGTGCAGTACAGAGATGGGGAGGGGGAACAGGGGCGTAGGCCAGGAAGAAAGGAGTTGTGTCCTTAGCTGAGACTTCAATCGGGAAGGAGAGGCGGAGAGCTACAGGAAGGCCGCTCCTGGTAGCGGCTGCTGCAAGGAAGAAGACTTCTGTGGCGAGGGGTTGGACCGCCGGGGGCTGGTGAAGCAGCTGCCGGTAGGGAAGCCGAGTTGGAGACGGGCGGAGAGAAGGCAGAGCTGGGGAGAGCAGCTTGGCCCAGGGCGGCCCAGGGAGTTGGCTGCGGGGGCGTTTTGTGCTCCCTGGGACACAGGAGGGTGAAGAAGTGTAAACAAGCAATGGGAGGGAGGGGCGAGGTTCTCTGCCGAGCGGCTTAAAACTCAATGGCTGGGAGGCTTTATAATCTGTGATCCCAGGAATTTCTGGCCGTGGGGCGGCGGGTGACTACAGCCCAAAGTGCCTCTGCCTTGTAGTAGCAATTCTTCGCATTCCTCTTCCCTCTGAGGGTCATCAGGGCTTGACAAAGAGCTTCACAGCGCCCCCTCTTTAACGAACTCGGAGTATCCCCAGCTCTCTTACACGGGGCTAGGGTGACCAGATATCCTGATTTCCCCCCCCCCCCCCCCCCCACCCCCCCCCCCGATTTTTCACACTTGCTGTCTGGTCATTCTACACGGGGCACGCCGAGGCCCTGACTCCAGTCCCTTGCTCTAGCCACTAACAGAGCCGACCTCTCAGCACGCCAGACTGGGGGGCCTGAAAGCGACTGCAGTTGACCAGCAGAGACGCAACTGCTCTGCGCCAGTTTCTGCATTACGCTTCAGCTCTTCTCCTGCATGGTAGCTGCTGCTGATTGCAAGCCCCCGAAGCGGTCAGTGGGATTCGGGCACCAGCTGAGCCATGGTGGAGATGGTTCTGACCTGAGCTCGAACGCGGCTGGCGGTTGCATTCACGCTGTCTGCATTACAGACCCTGCTCGCCTCTTCGGCCCCATGGATGGAGTTTCTCTCCCCTCTCCCTCTTTCTTTCCCTAACTAGCTTCCTGGCGGGGGTCCTAGTGTTGCCAGGACGGGTCCCTCTGCTGTAGCCGCTAGCAGGATGGGTTTGCCTGGGAGGACCTCGTGCCTGCACGGCTGTATTATCACCACCTGCAGCCCCCCTGTGTTAGACACCCCTATAGCCCCTGCCACAAATTGCTTACGGACCCAGTAATCTTTTCTCCTTTCTGCTGTAAAAGGTTGGGGCTCTGTCCTGCTACCTCCCACAAGCCTGCTATCACATTACATCCAGACCTGCGGCACCATCTGCTCTTCCAGCCCTGGGCTCCCGCACAGCTCTGCCTCCAGTCCTCAGCTGCTGCACCCTAGGGCGGCTCAACCAAATGTCAGTCGTTCTGAGTTACGTGGTGTCTGTGGGTTGTTTTGGTGACGTTTTCATGTGCACCGTCCCAGTTCGTTTTGTCAGCAAACTGCAAACACGCTCAGGTCGGGCCGAGGCGCAGGCCACGGTTTTGTAATTGCTGCGTGTCCCTGCGTGATCAGACAGGCGAGCAAGCCCTTCCGTTTCGTAACTGGGGGGTGCCCAGGAACCCGCAGCCCATGCAAAGCGTCTGCCTCTCCAGGCTGGAGTTGGTAAGACAGGGCAGCCAGGTGAGAAGGGGAGGGGACTGGGCCATCATCCGACACAGCTGGAGGTGGGGAAAAGTCACGTCCTGCATAAATGAGCAGAGATGACGCCGTTTAGATAAAATACGTTCCCATAGGAGGTGGGGTTGGGAGTGTTAAACTCCAGGCTTTTCTAACCTGCAGAGAAAAGACATCGGTCAACGTTGCAAGGAAAGATGTAAAATCCCCCAGCCTAGCGACTGCCTGGCTTGGAGGCAGGCTCAGATCTATCCCGGGTTAACAGCGAGCTGGTTTCATAGAATATCAGGGTTGGAAGGGACCTCAGGAGGTATCTAGTCCAACCCCCTGCTCAAAGCAGGACCAATCCCCAGACAGATTTTTACCCCAAATGGCCCTCTCAAGGATTGAACTCGCAGCCCTGGGTTTAGCAGGCCAATGCTCAAACCACTGAGCTATCCCTCCCCACTGAGCCTCTGCGGTGACTCCTGCCTGAGAGGAGCTGGTAGGGATCTCCTCTCCGTCCAGAGCGGGCACCATACCCATTAGCAGTGCCTTTGCTGGCAGTAGCAGAGAGGCCAGGTGGATAGGACCTGGAGACTGTGTGCACATTGGGGGTGTGTGGAGGCGTGTGCTTGCACTGGTAGGTGTGAAGAGCCTGCCCCTTGTTTGTCCCTGTTGGTGTGTCTCCCAGTTGAGCCGCGTGGCTGCCACCCGGCACGTCATGTTCACCACCAGACGTTTCATTTTCCTTTTTTTTTCTTTTCTGTGTGTCTGTGTGTTTTTTTTCCATCCCATGTCCTGCGCGAAGACCATCGTGCGGGGCAACAAAACCGCCAAGGACGGCTCCCTGACCTGGCTGCTGGATGAGTTTGAGAACATGTCGGTGTCCCGCTCCAACTCGCTGCGCCGGGACAGCCCCCCCCTCCAGCCCCGCCGCGACCAGCTCTTCCACCAGAACGGCCTCAACGAGGGGCCGGCCAAAGCCCAGCCCCTCGAGGACAGGAATAAGGACCACAAAGAGAGGGCTCACCACCAGGCCAGGAACGAGCTGGATCGGGACAGGGAAAGGAACCGGGACAGGGAGGAGAACCGGGCCCACCCACAGCAGCCCCGAGGGCAGGAGCCCAGCGGCAAATCCACCAAGCACCCTGGCGGCAGGCCGCCCCCTCCTGAGTATCACAAGCCCTCTAAGGAGGGCAGGCCCAGAGCCCATGACCGGGATGGGAGGCGGGACTACCCGGCGGAGCGGGACTACAGCGAGCCGGCCGACCGCGTGGTCAGGCGGGATCGCAATGACGCCTCCGACAAGAGACCCAAGTCCACGTACACCGGGGAGAAAAGCCCGCAATCCCCGCGGGACAAGCGCCCGCTCTCCGGGCCCAATATCCGGACTCCAAACATCCCCGTCTCCGAAGGGGTGATGAAGACCGCTCAGCAGACCGGCCGGCCTTTTAATACGTATCCACGAGCTGAGACTGACCCTGTCAGGGGCACAGGTTCTCAGGTAAAGGTTCCCCCACCCCTCAGGCCATGATCCAGGTTAGGTAAGAACCGAGCCCTCCTGACTATCCAGCAGCTAAGGCTGAGCCGTGTTCGGGCTCGGTTCGCTCCTAGCCTGCCATCAGTGCCCCCAGAGCAGATGCACTCTCCCAGGCAAAGCACCCCCCTCCTTTGCTTCAGAAGTTAATCCTCCGCTAAGCGGCTTCTTCCATAAGGTATATCCCCTCGATCGATGTAAGGCCTGTCGAACCAGGTGTTTCTGGCAGGCTGCTGGCGTGGGTGGCGGGATGGTTTGGTGGACGCTTCTGTGCATCGTGGCGCTAAACGTCCAGCGTGCAGCGAAGGTGGCTCGTTCCTCTCGAACAGCTGCACGCTCTGCGGCCGATGCTGCCTCCTGCAGGAGCCGGGTCCCTGGACCGCTGCCTCTGAGCCCTGTAGCAAGCCGACGCCACCGCTACCCTGGTCTCCTTCAGCGGCTGCATGCTCTGCATCACCACTGGCTTGGCTCCCTGTCCTCCTCTCGCAAGCCTTGCACTGCCGCACCGCGCTGTCATCCGGACACAGCTTTGCTCCCTGCACTGTCTCCTGGAACTGCACCTGTCTCCTCTCCACGCGCTGCGTTCTCGGTAGCTCTCCTGCCCTGCGCACCTTTCCTGCTGCCGCCGCGCTCCCCGTAGCAATCCTGCACCACCGCTGCCCTGTCCTTCCAGCTGCAGCCCCGCGCGGTGCGTTAGGAATGCTGACGGATGCTTGAGGCCTCTCTCGCAAGGTCGTGTCCAGTAGAAACACCTGTAGCTGCTGTCTGGATGTCTGGTTTTCTTTTTCCTTTCCTCGTACCTACTCCCTCTCCCCCACAGCCATCCCAGTGCAGATCTCTCTCTCTGTCTCTCATTCAGCAATAGGTAAATGCTAATCACTGCTGTCTCTCTTCAGACACTGTCTCGGCAGGGCTTCTCTGGTCATCCCATGGGAGGATGCCACGCTGCCGGCTTTTCCTCTTCCTCCCTGTACCCTATTGGCAGGGAAGGTTTCGGAGTGGGAAGCGGCTTTTGCTCCGTGCGAAGGCAGTCAGCGAGTGGGGGGCCTGGGGTCTCCCGGCCTCTCTGTTCTAGGTTCAGCTTCTGATGTGCTGTTTGTCTTTTTTTTCCCTCTCTCCTTGCAGGCAGAGCCCAGGTCTGCGAGGCCCCAGGAAATGGCGTCCAATGGGCCAGTAAGCGGGAGCAGTAGCTCCTCCAAGGTCCACCAGCCAGGCCAGCCGAGGTCCAAAAACCCAGAGCCGCCCCATCCGGGAATCTCCCCGCACGCATCAGAGCCCCTCTTAACTCGCATCCCCCAGTCAAACCCCCAGCCGTCTTATTCCCAGCCGCTGCCGCCGCCTCCTCCCCCCACGGCCTCCCAGCAGCCCCGCTCCCCGCAGCGCGAGCCCCAACGGGTCTCCCACGAACAGTTCCGAGCTGCCCTGCAGATGGTGGTCGACCCGGGCGACCCCCGGACCTACCTGGACAACTTCATTAAAATCGGCGAAGGCTCCACGGGTATCGTCTGCATCGCCACGGTCAAGAGCACGGGGAAGCTGGTGGCCGTGAAGAAAATGGACCTGCGGAAGCAGCAAAGACGCGAACTGCTGTTTAATGAGGTAGGTGGCACATCTACCACACGGGAGCTTCTCCGCACCTAGCGGGGAGCTCCCCTTCTTCAGAGCCCTGCCTTACGGACAGGGGATAGTGGGGACTGCAGTCCCCTTCAGGCCGGAGGGTGTGCTGTCAGCGTGGGGCGTGCAGTCAGCGCCACTATTGGGGTGCAAACTTGGAATCCTAAAGGGGAGCAGTCCATTTGGCCAGTCTCTTTGAAGTTGGTTCTGTCATGCTGTCCCCTGGGTGGAAAGTGTCTGGATTTGGGGGGAAAGTGGGGAGGGGGGATGTTTTGGAACGTCCTGTACACATGTGCGTTGCTATGTCTGGGAGAAGGAATTCACCCTTCGTTCCTGCGGGAGTTCGTTCCGCAGTCTCAGACCAGGCCCTGAAACGGCTTCGTCTCCTGGCCAGATGAGCTTCACCCTTATTGCAGAAACTTGTTCATAGTGACAGAGGGGTGTCGCTGATGACCGCGATCTTCATCGCCGAGTTTTAGTCCGTCTTTTAGCTATCCTGGGCCCAGGCCGTTGAGTGCCTTGAAGATAACGGCAGAAAGGTCTTTGGCCAACTCAAGATGCAGGCGGGCGTTCAGCAGGGTTTTCAGAAGCGCCTGAGCGAGTTAGGTGCCTGACCTGCTTGGATGATTTTGAAAAATCTCACTAGGGGCCCGTCTGCATCTTTAGGTGCATAAATTCCTTCACAGGGCCAGCCCTTGGGCTCCCAATTCCCACTGACAGGTGATGAGACTAGACTCAGAAATCAGTTCTGAAAATCGATGTAGGCTCCCCAGTTACATAGGTGCTCCTGGTCCCTGCCCCCTTCTCCTGATGAGCTTCCAGTGTGACATTGGCTGTACCAGGTCTTAGCAAAGGTTACGGCCATGAAGTCACCCAGTGGCAGGTTACGGGTACAGGCACTTCCTGTCTGTTCAGGGAAAAGGGATGGCTTCTGGCTGCAGTGGGGAGAAGAGAAGGGCTCAGATAAACCTCCAGGCGTTGGGAGGGCGAACTTTAATCCCCTTAGGATCATCCTAAAGGATGCTCCCTGCTCCTTTATTAGGAGAAATGGGATGCGGTTAAACCGTGGAATATTTAGGCTGAATCTCAGGAGATGCTTCCTAGCCTTGGACTCTGTTACCGCAGCTTCTCTCGCACCGTGGTTCACACGGTACAGACTGGTCACGTGGCGATTGGCTCCTCCTCGTTTCCAGCTGCGAAACTGTAAGGAGCTAAAAATGCATCGGGCGCAGCGAATGTCCCTTCTCTGTGTGAGCAACTGCAGCAGATTCCATTGGGAAACAGGGTGGCCTTGATTGGCAAGGGGGGTGAGTGACAGGGAATGGGAGGGGGCAGGGAGCCAGGAGGCAAAGACGTGGCCGTGCTGTGGGGCGCTTTGGGAGCCCTGCTGTAGGAAGCTGCAGAAATCGCCTTCCCTGGGGCAGCCCCGTTGCCTGAATCTCTTTAATCTGGGCTGGAGAAGGCACCACAAAACGCACCTCCGGGGAATGTCGCTGATCAAACAGGCCTGTTAATGCGGCGCGGTTACGGGTCCTCGTTAACCCTGGGCCGTCTGTCTGACCCTGAGCTCCCCAAGGGCAGCCGCCCGCTGCTTGAAGGCGCAGTGCGACTTCCTCCTTTCAGTTCGCTGCCTGGCAAAGCCCCTGCGTTCAGCTGAGTCTCCGGACTGCGCGGGGGGAGGCAGGATAGACGCTGGCTGCTCGCTGAGCCCTCTGCACTACCCCGGGTCAGCTGATGGGTTCGGATAGACGCTCCCCACGCGTGCCTAGCATGGGCTCGTTAGGGCGGGACCCCGTTAGCCTTGTTCCTCCCTGATCGCCGAACCAGCAACGCCCAATCCTCCCCCAGTAAGCACTTATTGTTACCTCTCCCTCTGTGACTTCGGTCGCCCACATGGCAAATGCCACAGGGATACAGTCTCCTTATAGAGCGAGTGCCACCCGAGCCGATCTCTAGCTAGGCTCTAGGGTGGAATTTCTGGTGGGGTGAACCCACATTCAAGTCAGGTTTCTTTTCCCCTCCTTTCTAAAAAGGCTTTTTCCTCTGCACGTCATGGAGCTGCGTCCTCGCTTGCATTGCCGGCTTTTAAACCCCACAGCCCTGTTCCTCTGCCGGCGCCGGCCGTAATGCCCGCTCTGCACCCTGCTTTTCAGGTGGTGATTATGAGGGACTACCAGCACGAGAACGTGGTGGAGATGTACAACAGCTACCTGGTGGGGGACGAGCTGTGGGTGGTGATGGAGTTCCTAGAAGGCGGAGCTCTGACGGATATCGTAACGCACACCAGGTACGACATCCTGCCCTGGGGCCTCGCACCTGGGCCAGCTGACCCCTCTGAAGCAAGGTTGGCAGCGGGCGTGGAAGTCCTAGATACAAAAGGAGCACTAGAAATGCCAAGGGGTGAGAGTGTCTGTCAGGCTCCAGGCCTGGATGCCAGGGAAGCCAGGCCGGATGGGTCTCAGTAGCTCCGGCTCAGGAGTGTGAAAAGCCGGAGGGCAGGAGAGGAGAGGGTTAGGGAGATGGAGGGGTAGGTTATGTTTGTGGGTATCTCTCCGCCGCAGGGTTAACTCAGGTGCTGCCCCAACTCTCCCCTGAGTTCAGTGGGGCTGTAATCCCAGGCTAGCTGGCCCATGCGGACCCGAGTGAGGCTTTCATGCAGGCTGGTAACCTGCCCACTTCACAGTGAGGACGCAGGCTAAATCACCGAGCACGGATAATTTTCCAGTGCCTTCCCATAATTCTCTCTGTGCGCCCAGGACAGACACATTCGCTGCGAAAGAGGCCTAGAGCGGCTCCGCTTCCTGCAGCGCAAAGACACATGGGGTGTGCCCCCCGTGGCCCTAGCGACGCCCCTGGGGGGGGAGCGCAGCACCCGTGACTGGCTACACTAACCTGAGTGTGGCTGCTCACACCCGGGGGAGGCTAGTGCGGGACTGTATCGCTCTGCAGGGATGACCCACCCAAAGAGACTAGCGCCAGCCCCAGACAGGCTACATCTGCACTGCCCAATCAGCGTGGATGACTGGCCTGGACTCCCTGGGCCAGCCCGGCTCACGTGCGAGGAGCCACTCTGCAGGGCCGTACCCGAGTTACTGTCTCTCTGCGCTGTCTGAGGACCCAGCCCAAAGTTCTCTGGGAAATACTCCTGGTGTCTCAGCACAGTCCCTTGGGGGGAGAACTCATCTCTCCTTCCGGGGAATTGTGGGAAGGGCACTGGAGGGTTATCAGGACTCCAGTGACTTAGCCGGTGTCCTTGCTTTAGAGTTAAAGCAGAGCCGAAAATCTAGGGACAGAACCCAGGAATCCTGACTCCCCAACCCCCACTGGAGTTGGGGACAGAACCCAGCAGACCTGACTCCCCAACCCCCACTGGAGCTGGGGACAGAACCCGCAGACCTGACTCCCAGCCACGCTGCTGGGTCAGCTAGCTGGGCTTAAAACCCCTCCAAACCCAGGACAGAGGTCTCCCTGTGTAGACGGTAGGGCTAGAGCCCAGGTTCCGTGTGTAGCATAGCTGTACCCCAGAGGCGAGTTTGGGGTGCAGGCATATCCTGTTCTAGGGGTGGGGCTGCCCCACCGTGGGGCTGCTGAGTAGCTCTCTGAGTTGCTTTTCTGCCTAGCACCCCCGCCCCATTATGTGTGGGTCTCCCTTGCGGGTCTGCAGTTCTCCGTGAGCCCATTGCGTTCAGGTAGTGATCAGAGCTGGGTGTATCTGCTAAAGGCAGGTTGGGACTTTCCGTCCTGGCTCTGCCAGATTCGCTGTGTGACCGTGAGCAAGTCCTTCCTCGGTTTCCCCATTTACGAAGTGGTGATAATGCTTCCCCCACCTAGGGTGGGTCTGAGGCGGAATGAGAGCTGGCAAAGCCGTTCCTGCCGGTCTGACACTGGGCGCTACGCCAGGCAGTTCCCCCTGTTACTGCAGAGCACTGGGAGGCGGGTGGCTGGTCGGTGCTCTGAACCTTTCTCTGCTTCCAGGATGAATGAAGAGCAGATCGCCGCCGTCTGCCTGGCTGTCCTGAAAGCACTTTCTGTCCTCCACGCCCAGGGGGTCATCCACCGAGACATCAAGAGCGACTCCATCCTGCTCACCCACGATGGCAAGGTAAGTCTCTCACTCACACTCACACACACCCCTCTGCTGTGCTGGGGAGTCCTGCGGTAACAGAGGATTGCTGCACCTCTCCCGTGGGGACAGCGACACCTAGGGGCGCATTTCGGTATCTCTGCAACCGATAAATCGCTGCGTAAAGATAACAAGGAGTCCGGTGGCACCGTAAAGACTAAAAGATTTATTTGGGCATAAGCTTTTCTGGGTAAAAAACCCACTTCTTCAGATGCATGGAGTGAAAATTACAGCTGCAGGCATTAAATACTGACACATGAAGAGAAGGGAGTTACCTTTCCAAGTAGAGAACCAGGGTTGACAAGGCCAATTCAGTCAGGGTGGATGTGGTCCACTGCCAATAATTGATGAGGAGGTGTCAATACCAAGAGAGGGAAAATTGCTTTTGTAGTGAGAGCCAGCCACCCCCAGTCCCTATTCAAGCCCCAGTTGGTGGTGTTAAATTTGCAAATGAATTGTAGCTCAGCAGTTTCTCTTTGCAGTCTGTTTTTGAAGGGTTTTTTGTTCAAGGATGGCTACTTTTAAATCTGTTGTTGTGTCCAGGGAGATTGAAGTGTTCTCCTACTGGCTTTTGTATGTTACCATTCCTGATGTCCGATTTATGTCCATTTATTCTTTTACTTAGAGACTGTCCGGTTTGGCCAATGTACATGGCAGAGGGGCATTGCTGGCACATGATGGCATCTATCATATTAGTGGATGTGCAGGTGAATAAGCCCTTTATGGTGTGGCTGATGTGGTTGGGTCTCTGATGGTGTCGCTAGAGTAGATATGGGGACAGAGTAGGCAACAGGGTTTGTTACAGGAATGGGTTCCTGGGTTAGTGTTTCTGTGGTGTGATGTGTAGTTGCTGGTGAGTATTTGCTTCAGGTTGGGGGGTTGTCTGTAAGCGAGGACTGGCCTGTCTCCCAAGGTCTGTGAGAGTGAGGGATCGTTTTCCAGGATAGGTTGTAGATCGTTGATGATGTGCTGGAGAGGTTTAGCTGGGGGCTGTATGTAATGGCCAGTGGTGTTCTGTTATTGTCCTTGTTGGGCCTGTCCTGTAGTAGGTGACTTCTGGGTACCTGTCTCGCTCTGTCAATCTGTTTCCTCACTTCCCCGGGTGGGTATTGTAGTTTTAAGAATGCTTGATAGAGATCTTGTAGGTGTTTGTCTCTGTCTGAGGGATTAGAGCAAATGCGGTTGTATCTTAGGGCTTGGCTGTAGACAATGGATTGTGTGGTGTGTCCTGGATGGAAGCTGGAGGCATGTAGGGAAGTATAGCGGTCAGTAGGTTTCCGGTATAGGGTGGTGTTTGTGACCATCATTTATTTGCACTGTCGTGTCCAGGAAGTGGCTCTCTTGTGTGGACTGGTCCAGGCTGAGGTTGATGGTGGGGGTGGAAATTGTTGAAATCTGGTGGAATTCTTCAAGGGCCTCCTTCCCACGGGTCCATATGATGAAGATGTCCTGCAAGTAGAGGGGCGCTAGGGGGCGAGAGCTGAGGAAGCGTAGTTCTAAGTCAGCCATAAAAATGTTGGCATACTGTGCGGCCATGCGGGTACCCATAGCAGTGCCGCTGACTTGAAGGTATAAGTTGTCCCCAAATCTGAAGTGGTTGTGGGTGAGGACAAAGTCACAAAGTTCAGCCACCAGGTGTGCCGTGGCCTCATCAGGACACCATCCTAGGGTTCTTGCCACTGGCTACGGCTCCCCTAGAGGGCTCGTCTCCACCGCAGCGTTAGCGTGTGTGTTGCCCCTAAGCCGACTCCCAGAAATCTCGAGCTTGGGTTAAGTGGCGCTTTAAGCTGGCCCATCAGAGGGGGGTTGTTCATGGCTGAGGGCTGCTGACGTTGGAGTTTCAAGGGGGAATAATGCAGTGGAGACGCAGCAGCTCGCGCTACAACAACTCAGCTGCTAATCCAATCGCTCTGCGTAGCTGGAAGGGTGCTACGCACTCTAGCCACGCTCACTAGAACTAGCTAGACGGCGGTAACTCCAGGCTACTAACTGTTAGAGTGCAGGCAAGCCCTTATCAATGTGCTAACTTGCGTGAGAACTCCACACTGCCCTGTCGTCACTAGGGGCTTGTGTAAGACACTACTACGCCAACAGGAGACCTTCTCCCGTCACCATGGTTAAGCCACGTCCCTGAGAGACGGTAGCTATGTCTCCCGTCATCACAGCACTGTCTACACTGGGGGTTAGGTGGGTATAACGGTGTCGCTCAGAGGTGTGGATTTCTCCAAATTCTCCTGTTTTTGTTTTTACAACCTCCTTTCCTATTGATGTAGAATATGCTTTTTCCATCGTATGGGGAAGACGAGGGGAGCGGGCTGTGCAGGGGAAACCATCCAATTGACTGCGCCCTGCGAACAAATGTGGGGAAAGAAGTGGAGTTTTCTCTAATCTGGTTCAAATACCATCCTTTTAAAAACGGTTGTAAAAAGTAGGTTAAAAAACCCCTTCAGATAGTGTAAGCGGATTGTGTCCCCTTTAAAGCAGAACAAAAAAAGCTTTTTTTCACATGTACATCTTCAGAGTGTGGTAGAAATGTGAGCTAAATGTCAGACCGGTAATGGAATATCCATGTTTTCTCTTTAAATAACCCTTCCATTATAAAATCAAGTTGTTCATCTTTTTAATTTCCTACCAGAGCCAAAGTAATTGGCTCTTTTTCCCTTTGTGGCTCATGGTGAGACTTTGTTCTAGGTCTGAACAGCATGGTTACAAGTCTTAAGCTCACCTTCTTTCAGAACCTAACCCAGCCCACGAGAGCTAGAAACGATTGTAATGAAACCGACCAGTCTCTGTTTCAATACGGCACGCGTCTTGGCCTTTCCATGCCTTTCTGGGCAATCCATCCGATTCACCAGGCACCCCTTTGGATACAAATCTGACTTCCTCACGAGCGAATCATACAGAAGCGGCGTCAGTCCCTTGTGCAGATTTGCATTTGGCGTGCTTTAAATTAAAAAAAAAAAAAAAAAAAAACCCGATTGATCTTTCCTTTGGCTCCGTTTTCCGTCTGCCTGTGCAAATCCGCCTCATTTCTCAGGGTGTTTGCCAGCAGGCCCAGCAGATGCCGTTCACTAGCAGGTTTTGAAATCTCAGTAACTCCCTGTGTCTCTTTTCCCCCCGGCTATCCTGGAGTAATTGCCTGCCAAGCTTGGCTTTGAATCTGAGCCATTTTGGAGTTATGCCGATGTGAAAAGGGTGTTTTGTTTACACCGATAAACTCCTGTGAAGCTCTTACACTTCTGAATATGGGGATTGTAAATCTCCTACTTGGGAGATTCCGATCACGGCGGGTGGAGGCTGGGGAGGAATTAGGGACTTCAAAACTAAACAACTTTGCAAACCGGCGTTGATCGCTGAAGTGTTGAGCAGCTTATTCTATTTTTAGAATTCAACTTCAGACTCCTCTATGCTGCTCCTTCCTGGGTCTCATTTCAGTTGCATGTTTGGTTCCTCTTCCTTGCTGGGGGTCAAGGATTGCTCTCTGTGGCATTGCAGGCCGGCATGGCCGCTGCCAGCCGTTTTCCCTGTGCTAACTCTCAACCCTTTTCCTTTCCTCTCTCCCCAGGTGAAGCTCTCTGATTTTGGGTTTTGCGCGCAAGTGAACAAAGAGGTCCCGCGGCGGAAGTCGCTGGTGGGAACCCCCTACTGGATGGCGCCAGAGCTCATCTCCCGACTACCTTATGGACCAGAGGTAAGGCTAGAGGGGCAGGGCCCTGGGATCCCTGGGGGACGTTCATCCTGGCCCCTTCCTGAGAAGGCTCATCGAAGGGCTAAGAAAGGCCACTGCTAGAGAAGGGAGATGGGAGCAATGGAAATGACGGAGTGTCAGGGCAACGAACACCCAGGGCCTGGGCGATCCCTAGTTTAGTGCCTGGGTAATAAGTTGGCATCTTATGCTTCCCTCCCCCCAAATCGGGAATACAAACGGGGGCCTCGGCACAGCCAAGGGCGTTCTGATCCACCTGTCCACCCTGCAGGGAGATGAATAGATGGTAACACCCCGGCAATGCTAAACCCTAGAGGCTGCGGGATGGAAAGGTGGATGCAGTTTTTAGCTTCCCAGGCGCAGAGGGGAACAGCAAGTTCCCAGAGCTTGTGGAATGAGCTGGCAGGAGCCAGTCCACATCCCACTGACGCTTGGATCAGCAGCTCTGTGAGGATGCCGGTGGGTCACCAGGTCTCCGGTGGGGCAGAATTCGGGTTGTCTTGTTCTACAATTTTGATGACGATGATTGCTGTGTACGTGTGCACATTTTTTCCGATTTTTGTAGACCGAAAGGTTCACAGTTGGGGGGGGGGGGGAGTTCAGAAAAGCAGGGGAGGGGGGCAGTTAATTCTTTAACGACGGTAGAGGTTGAGATTCAAAAAGTTAAAGCTTTATGGCTCTTAACCTGCAAATTGTCAGCATCACATGTCAAAATCGACAAAGTCAATAGCCTTAAACCAAACTCTCTCATACGTTCTCAAGCAGCAATTTCCTGACTTTGCCTGCCTGTACATTTCAATGATCAGCAGTGGAAATGTTTTCCCTTGGTTTGTGTGTGTGCAGTGAACTAGACGGTTACACCCTAAAGGGTGGGTGGGTGGGTGTGTTTTTCTCTCCGTGCTCCCAAACCCCGGGGGCTTGTCTTGACTAGGAAAAGCAGATCATGTAAGGCGGAGTTAAATCAGATGTGCTGACTAAGCCTGCTTGAAACTCTCTCACTTTTCCTAGGCAGGACAAACCCTGCAGAGGGCCAATTATTCCTGTAGCCGTGAAATCCGCTTGACTGTTCGTCTGCTTCTGGCACGTGTGTAGCATCAAAGGCCACTAAGTGGCGCTGTGTATAAATGCAAACTAGCCATAAGTGCGTTTGGGTCCTAAAAAGGGAAGTGCTCATGCTAACAGGCGTGGACGCGGAATGTGGTCCCTGTCTTTGGAAGACTTCCCTGCTTGCTTTCAATTCATGGCATTCGTTCCTGTGCATCTATGTCGTAATAAAGCACTAGACACGCTTACGTCCCTGCTAATCAAGGGGCAAACTGTAGGGGGGGCGGGGGTTGGATTCCTGCGGTGACAGATTTAGAAACACGCCAGTCATCTGGTGTAGCAGACTAGGCTCTGGGTTTCTATACCAGATGACTGGTGTTTCTAACATGCGGCTGCCGTCTCTGTCGGATCCAGGCTCCAGGCTGCCTTGCCTGGGGGAGCGTGGCCTAGTCGCTCTCTCAGTGAGGCCCTGTGGTGCTTTTCACCTTTTGGCGAGGGCACCGGTCTTTCTGATTTTAAATAGGACACCGATGTGCTGCCCGGGGAGCAGCGTCTAGCGACTAGAGCAGGGGGAGGGATAGCTCAGTGGTTTGAGCATTGGCCTGCTAAACCCAGGGTTGTGAGTTCAATCCTCGAGGGGGCCATTTGGGGCAAAAATCTGTCTGGAGATTGGTCCTGCTTTGAGCAGGAGGTTGGACTAGATACCTCCTGAGGTCCCTTCCAACCCTGATAGTCTATGATACTGGGCTGGGAGCTATTCCTGGACCGGGCACTTCCCCTCTGTGCTTCAGTTTCCCCTCCCTTTTGTCTATTTATGCTGTAAGCTCTGGGGACAGAGACTGCCCATCACTCTGCGTCTTGCAGTGCCCAGCACAGTGGGGCAGGTTTGGGGGCACAGCAGCCCCCCACCCCACCCGTCATTCCATCGCCAGTCGCTGTCCCTTCGCTTCCCTTTCGCCCATCTCTCCTCTCTTTGCAGGTGGATATCTGGTCCCTCGGCGTGATGGTGATTGAAATGGTGGATGGAGAGCCCCCTTATTTCAATGAGCCCCCCTTAAAGGCAATGAAGATGATCCGGGACAACCTGCCCCCGAAACTTAAAAATGTGCACAAGGTAATGAACGTGTTGGTCATCTCCTCCTCTCCCGAGTTAAGTAGGGTCAGGAACCTGGATGGGAGACCCACAGGCGTGGTCAGCTTCCGCAGCACGTGGGCCTGGTTCTCCCTCAGATGGGCTTCCATGGGGGGCTGGGTATCTGCTCCAAACGCTTTAGCAAGCTGGCCTGGTGAACTGGGTTCCTTTGTATTTGGGGCCGGGGGGGGAGGACACCCACACAGACACAGACACACCCCCTGACGACGTTGATGTTTCACGGTGATTCTCTCACGTCCCGGAATGAGACGGTTGCAGATCCAGTCCCATGCGCGAATGCGCCCCTGGTGGGAGTGGCAAGAACCCGAGGGAGGCCGATTCCCAGCTCTGCCACCTCGCTGCCGAATGACCCTGGGCAAGTCCCTTCTCTCCCCGTTAGATTTCATGAAGCTGTCGGTACAGGGTGGGTGTGGAACAGGATAATGACAGGACCTACGGACGTGTAGCAAAACCCTCTGTCTGCAGTGAGAGAGAATATGCAACTATGACGTTGTGAGCTCACCATACACGTCGTGTACGTGATATACGTGTGCGCTCGCACACCTGCCGTTGGCTCTCCAAGTGAGAGCGTGGGTGAACCATTGCCGCGTCGTGCCTCGGTTTCCCCTCCCACTATTGTCCATTCTGAGCACTTCGAGGCAGGGACTCCCTGTATGCACACAAAGGAGCAGTTAGTACGTGATCTACTGAAGGGCTTCCCTTGGTCGCGGCCACAGCTGGGGGCAGAGCTCCACGGGCCTGCGCGACCTGCCCTTTTTTTGGCATGCTGAACCATGGAGCCTCCACTTTCTCACGGTGGTTGTGCCGCTGTTGCAGCGAGCGAGGAGTTAACAGCAATCACCTGTTTTACAGACTCGCTTCCGGCCGGGGGAGAGAGGTGCCCAGGAGAGCCGAGGCAGAGAGCTTTCTGCATTCTGCTCTCCCCTGGGGAACCCTGCCTCCATGTGCTCCGGCCCCCTCTGAAGGGGGGTGAGGGGGACGGATGCTATAAAACCCGAAGAGCAGAGTCACTTGTTAGCATGGGTCTCTCTGGGTGCATGGGGGAGGGGTGTCTCGCGTGCACTCGGGTTTGATGTCTGGGGATGGATTGCTCTGTGGGTAGGGAGATGTCTTCCAGGAACTGTAACATTCTCTGTGACTCATTGCCACCTGCCCTGTTCCGCATCTGACTTCAGCGCCCAGATGACTTGGCACTTAAGGCCTGGGGTGAAATAGGGCGAGCTCAAGAGGCCTGTGCCCGCGGGACGGAGGTTGTGCCAGTCCATAGCTTCTCCCCGTTCCCTTCCCCACCTCCAGCCTGTCCAGTCCCTGCCTGCTGCAGGATCCGGGTGGGTGGGTGGCCGACCCAGGGGAGTCAGCCTGCTGACGTCCTGCTTCTCCAGCAGTGGCTTCTCTAATTCCCAGTGGCACTCGCTCTTCTCAGCCCCTGAATCATGACTGCTCCTTCCTCAACAGGTTTCTCCTTCCCTGAAAGGATTCCTGGACCGCTTGCTGGTGAGAGATCCGGTCCAGCGGGCCTCCGCCAGCGAACTCTTGAAACACCCCTTCTTGGCGAAGGCCGGGCCTCCTTCCAGCATCGTGCCGCTCATGCGGCAGAACCGGATGAGATGAGAGCGCCGGCTGCACCGGAGAGAGAGAGAGAGAGACGCGTGCGCCGTCTAACCGCTCCCCACGCGGCCGGCCACGTCCCTGCCTCGTCCCCTGGCCCTCCGTTCTCCAGGGCGCCGCTGCCGTTCCCTTCGGCCGCCGCGGCAGGGACGGTGGGTCCCGACAGCCAGAGCAGCGGCAGGAGCGTCCGGCTCTCTCGGTCCCTCCGGGGTCCCGGCGGGGCCAGCGGTTCCGCTAACTGGATTTACAACTGTGCCACTACTGTTGTGACTGTGGCAGGAGCTCTCCTGCCCGTCGCACCATGCTGCTGAGTGGAGGGGGGTGGGGGGGCCAGCTAGGCGGGGTGGGGGTAGGTTTTTTTAAGGACTTTAAAATTTCTGATCAAAACGGTAGTTTTTACACACACACAGACAAGGCGGGGCCGGGAGCGACAGACACTAAGCAACTCAACACTGGAACTGGTAGCTTCGGGGTCTCCACCACACCGTCCCTCGCAGGAGACTAGAGGCTGCTGCTGCAGGGTCTCGATGCTGCCCCCGCGCCCCCCTCCCCGCTCGTTCTGCGTCGAGGTCTAGACGCGTGTTCCTGCTCAGTCCCTGGGATTGGGGAGCAGGGACCCGGCCCCCCAGCCTCTTTGCTTCACAGGTTCTTTTCCAGCCGAGTAGCCCAAAGTGCATGGCTCACCCGTCCCCCGGGGCCTCCAAAACGCAATCCACTCTGGCCCCCTGAGTCTAGACTGGTGGGGAGAGACTCTGATATCCCAGCATGCAATGCCCCTCCTTGATCTGTGCAGCCTTGCATGCTGGGATACCTGGCGTCTCTGCAGTGTGGGGGAGGGAGGTTCCCAATGCTCCCGGCCTCTTGCCCTCTGTTTTGGGCAGCCTGTGGGGTCAGAGAAACGAAGGCCTCAGCGGCCTACGGGGACCAGAGGGCGTTGTAGCTCTCTGGTGTAGTCTGGGCTTGGGGCTTGCTGGCTCATCCGGGAGAGATCCTGCCCGAGGGGGCTCCCCGTCCCTGGCAGGATCTTCCCCCTCAGCACGGCCCCTGCGTCCAGCTCAGCGCAGGGAGGAAGTGACAGGGTCTGGGCATTGGTGTGGGAAGGGAGCTCGGAGCTCAGCATTGGTTGGGGGCTGGCCTGAGCTGTGATCTCCAACACCAGCCAGGAAAGAGGGGCGGCTTCCCCACCCCTTAGAGAGACTTTTCGGTCCGAGGCTGGCAGGCCAGCAGCCCGCTCTGGGGCAGTGCCATGACGTGGCTCCGAAAGAAGAATCGCCCCGAACGTGGGCTAGAGTGTTGTTGCTTCTACTTTCCATTCTGCCAGGGGTGCCACGGGGGGGGGCTGCTCGGGGAGGGTCCCGCGTGCGGAAACTGAGCCATTTTGAGGAGGATTTCCCCCCCGCGACATGCAATGAACATGCATGATTCCTCTGCATGCTTTCTGGGGAGTGGGAGGGGCCCAGGGATGGTCTTCCTTTACGTGCTTTTAGATACTTCAGTTAGAACAACTGGTTCGCTGCCCTTTTTTCTTGTCTCCGGGAGCCCCTTAATGCAGCAGGAGTGGGCTGGTTACAGGCACAAGGGGATTGTTTGCGGTTATTTTACCTGGTTTCCCTGGCCCCTGGTTTCTTCTCTGCAGAACTGCCCATCAGTCATGCTTCTCGCTGCAAGAGAGAACTACAGGGCAACCTGCCTCTAGAGACTGATGGGGGAAGTGGGGGGAACGCCGGTCCAATCGGGTATTTTTAGTTGCTGGGCCTAACCCTGCCATGGATGGAAAGTGGGAATTGGCTCCCCTGAACTCAGAGGGGAGAGCGGAAGTTGGTCCACGTGGGAGCCAGCCACGGAAGTGGTGGAAGTCGGCTAATGCGTGAGATCTTCCAGAGCGCTCCGTGCCGGCCTAGCTCCACTCTTACTGAACCAGTGTCTTCCTGGGGTTTTTAGGGAGAGGAGGTTTGACTAGTGCTGCTCGGTCGGCCGCAGCCGTGACCCGTTCTGGCTGCCTGGGGCGACTCGGAAGCTGTCTGGTTCATGCTCTTTCCCCATTGGGCTTTAGCCTTCGTGTTTTGAAACCTATAAACTAGTTCACTAAAAAACCCTGGCTGTGCCCGGCAGCGTGCCCAGGATGTGGATTCACACCCACCCACAACTGACCACGAGGCAAAGCTCTCCGGCCCCCGAACCCGGAGCTCCACCCAGACGGATTTACGGTGTGGGGGTGGGTCTTGTTCGATACAGCCCCTCGGGCACCGCGCTGTACCTCGGCTCTCCCTTCTCATCCCGGGCCCTTCGCCCAACTCCTGCTTGGGCTCCTGGGGGTTTTCTCAGCTTTGACACGTTGACGTTTAAACTCCTGCCGCTTCTCAGCCTGCTTGAATTGTGGCGAAGCCCGGGGGTGTGAGCCAGTCCCGTGCTGTACAGGACACACAGCCTTGCCACTTCTCCCGCCCCCGGTCTGCTCTGACTTACTTCCCGCCCCCCCCCCCCCCCGCGTAATCCACTCCCCTGATCTCCCCACACGGGAAGGTTTAACCGACGTTTATTTTCGTTGGGGTTTTCAGATCAATGACCCAGACCTTTGCCTGTCTCTCTTGCTTCACCCGGTCATGATGTGTTACTGGGTGCTCAGACCCCTAACCTCTCACGGAGCTTCCCGGGGAGCGTGGGAGCTGGGGGGGGGACGGACTCAGAGACTGGAGCAGAAGGGCGTTGTGGGGCACACTCAACGTCCCTCTGGGCTGGCTCAGCATCTGGGGTCTCCTTTAAGCCAATGGGACCCGGGGTGTGTGGTCGAGCGTTCCTGGGGGCACGAGGACTGGGGGGAGGGGTTGTCCTTCCACTGGTGCTGGCGTTCGTCCAACTCCCCTCCTGGTTAAATCAGCCTCACGCGCGTGGGGCCTGCTCCCCAGCAGCTGTCGACCCATTGCGGGCCCCCAGTTTATATCAGCTGAGCATCCACTCCGTTCGCTCGCTCCTTCTCCGGGTGCCCCCTGCCACCAGCGCTGGGCTCCGGCCGAAGAACTACTGCCCCTTTTCTGAATCAGTCCCTCCCGCAGCGCCTGCTGCTGTGGGGAAAACCCCAGCGGCAGTTTGCTCACTGAATGACCGGGCAGTCCTGCTTCCCCACGCTACGGCAGTGCACGCCACCGGCGGACTTGTGACAATCAGCACCGGCTGTTACGCACCCCTGTAAGACACTAGCGCCCCCCTGCATCACATCGGCCGCAGGAGCCTTCCCGGTGCGCCAATCCTCTGAGAAACCAGGCTATAAATGCCGGGGGGGCGGAGGGGATCCTGGCGAAGCGAAGAACTGGTGAACTCTGTCTAGAAACAACTACTGATTTGTTTTCTTGTTACTATTTTTTTTAAAAGAAGCTATTTATATTGTCATTTTGTAACACTACAGTATTCCCGATTGGGGGGGGGCGGGGGGTTGTGGGGTTGGCCAGATTTGCCGTGACACTAAAGGCTCCCAGCACCGAATCAGCCACGGACTGACTTGTATAAAAGCGGAATTGGATTTTGTGCTGTGAGTTTGGGTTTTGGGGACTTTCTTGTTTTTGTTTTTGGTGGGCCTCAGCCAGGCAAAACTTTTCAATGAGTGTTGAGGTTAGTATGACAATTACAGGCTTTCTTTTTTTGGAGGAAAACGAAACGCTGGCCTCGTGTGGTTTTTGTCGGGGAGGGCGTATGTGCAGTTTCACGTGCTGCGGGGGCTAGAGCTGGGGGTGGGGGTGTGTGGCCCGTTGCTTGCTCTCGATATGTTACAGATGGGCTGGAAGTTGAAGCCAGAGTCCAATTAGAAAGAAGGCACCGCTTTATGATTACCCCTGGGCCCGAACTCCTGAGGGACGTACTGCGTTCTCCATCTCTTGCCATCTTCAAATCCAGGCTGGGGCCCAGACCCGCCAAGCCTGAGAGTTTTCACTGATTTCAATCGAAACTGATTTCGTGGGGGGAGAGTCTTGGGCTCCCCACGCAGGGGCCATGGGTGGAGGCCTTCAGCCTCTGATCTACAGGTGATCCGACCTGGCTCTTCCTGGCCTAGCTGGTGTCAGTAGCCGCCCCGTGGGGCTGTAGCGGCGTGGGTTGAACATGCAGTGGGATCCCATGCTGTCCTGACAGGCCTGCCCTAATCAGTGCTGCAGAGAGAGAAAACGGGGAGTAAGGAGCAGCAGCCCCCCCTTAAGGGGGTACAGCCCCCGCTCAGCATCCCAGACTTCTTTAAAACAATACAAGCGGCGGGGGAGGGAATCACACACCCCCAGTGCCCTTTTAAAGTCATCAATCCCTGGGTGCCCCCAGTGTGCCCTTTTAAAACAGAAAGTAACAGTCATCTTCAAAAATACCCTCCAGCCATCTGTTCCCCCACATGGCTGGGAGGAAGGAAACTACAGATTTCCCAACCAGCCTCTTGGGGGGGCGGGGGGTGTCTGCTAGAGGTCCGACGACACCAAGAAGCATATGGTAGAGAGGGTGTAAATGTCTCCTTACCAGGGAGCTGGGCTAAGATCTGGCTCTCGCCCACCCCAGGCGGGCTGGGTCTGAAGCCCCCCCCCCCCCCACCCCACCCGGGGGTCCGCGGCTGGGCCAGGCCCATCACAAGGGGCACAGGCGCTAGTCCGGCCGTCCCAGTTCAGGATTGTTTCGGCTGGATAGTGCCTAGCCCAGATAGCGGCTGGTCCGTGCCGCCTAGAAGCCAGCGGCGTCTGTGCTAACCCCCCTTGTAGAGAATCCGCTGAAGAGCGTCCCCACGCGCAGTTGCACCCAGCTCTGGTGAGTGCAGGACAACCAGCCACGGGTGGAATCACCCAGCGTTTCACCAGGACAAGGCCTAGGCACCGAGCTCCCAGCACCTGTTGATCAGCTAGATCAACCGAACCTGAAGAGCCAGGAGGCCTCTGGACAACGGAGCCGACAGCGCCTGCCCCAGTGGAGGGCAGGGGCCAGCACTGGGCTACAGCAGCCTCCCCCCACCACGCCCGGCCCCCTCTGTGTAGCCATAAGTCAGCCATGTGGGGCAGGGGCCCAGGGTGAAATCTATTCACAGCCCCCCGTGGCGTTCAAGCCATGCGGCTCTGTACCTAGCCGCAGGCCCCGTCTGCACTGCAAAGGGCTGGCTTAGCGCCGTCGGCCAGGGCTGCGATCGCTGAGCGAGGCAAACCCCCCCAGCACAGACGCAGTTATCCCAAAGTTATGCTTTCCCGGGGACAGCGTGTCTTGCTGGGCAGGGCACTAGAATGAGGCAGGCAGCCCATGCCCTCTTTAGCCAGCATCCGTAGGAGTTTTTTGCTGGCTTAATATCCTGGTGATGGCTCTGCGGGCAAAACACTCCTGGTGTAGACAGACCAGGTCAAATTCAGCCACTGGGTCAGCGAAGCCAGGGCTGGGCCCCGGGGCTCAAGGGGAGCGCGTTTGTGTGTAGACAAGGCCTCGGTTCTTGCAATTCTTCAGTCTCTTGACCTGCATGTTTCACAACGGCGCCGCGGGTCACAGCCTCCCATTCTAGACAGGAACTGAATTCTTGCGGGGAGAAAATCTGTCTCATGAGTCTGGGTGCAATCAGGGGGCCCTGATCTCTGTCGGGGTTTGTTCAGCACCTGGCTCCATGGAGGCCCTGAACTCCACTGGGGCCAGGAGGTGCTGCCAGGATAGAACTATCATCATCCTAAAAGGAGAGAGGCCGTTCCCTGACCCCCGGGATTATGTTTCCCTTTCAAAGGGAGCCAGATACCACCATGATGGGCCCTGGCTATTGACCTCTTTTGACTGGAATAATTTTTGTAATAACCTACCATGTCCTCACGGGGTGATTTTTAGCTGTAGGGTTACGGGGGGAGGGGAGGAGTGGGGAGTCAGGTTCTGCTGGGTTCTGTCCCCATGCTGGGAGGGGTGTGGGGGTGTATCAGGTTCGAGAGNTGTATTGGGTTCGAGAGGGGAGCTGGAAGCCAGGACTCCTGGGTTCTATTCCCAGCTCTGTCACTCACTGTGTGACTTGGAGGCTCGGAGAGGAGGAAATGACTTACCCAGTTTCCCTATCTCAGGGGCAATAATACTCCAGCTTGGGGACCCCGTGAGGATAAAGTCACGCCTGGTTGGAGAACTCTGGCTTTGGCTACAGCTCAGAGCTCCACAGGAACCTACGGGTTCTGGGTGGCAGCCGGAGATACCCTAACATCCTGTGCTGCCCGGGCCGGGCCTCGCGCTCACCTCCTACCCTGACGCTAGCCAGAGCGAGGGGATCCCCTGCTGCTCTGGGGGATTCACAGCAGGTAGGGTCCTGTAGCCCCTGACACACAGCGGGAGCCTTGAAAGCCCGGGGAAATTCTGACCACCTGAGGCTTTCCCCAGGCTAAGGAAAGCCCCTTTCTTTCCCCAGCAGCACCAGTAGCGCTGAGATCTCTCCCACCACCCTCACTCGCTTTAACACGCCTGGTGCTGTCCTGCCTGCAGGGCCTCGGGGAGATCACAATCCAAACCCACCTCCTGCAGCACCGAGGCCTTCGCTTGAAATTCCATTCCCCCCACTCCAGGGGTCCTGTAGCCCCCACCGCCGCCTCCCCCTATACCCGTGTCCCCCGTTTCCCCTCCCCACTAGTAGTAGTCATCTTTTTGGCTGGTTGGGGTCTGGGAAGTGCTGGGTCTGATGAGGGGGGGGGCGGGAAATGGGCAGTGCCCCGACGTAGGGCCCTAATCTTGGCCAGAGTCTGTGCAGCGCCTGGCGCAATGAGGGCCCTGATCTCGGGTGGGGTCCGGGCTGCACCCAGCACACCAGGGCCCCAATCTCGGGGACTTCAGGTGCTACCGTCATGCATGTGATACCCAATATTTTCATCACCTCAGGGGGCGTTTGGATCCTCCCCATGTTCCGGTCATGGCTGTAACGATCTGGGTTCAGGGTGGGAAAGGGGCCCTGCGTCCCAGTGCCTCATGGGGAAGGTGCCGCTGCGTGGGTTGCCCCGGCTCGGCTCCCCCGATGCCTCCCAGACCGAGGAACTGCTGGGGCCCAGTTGGATTCAAGGCAGCAGGTTTTGGCTCCTTGGCATGGAGCCCTGCCCACGCCCGCTGTCGCTCACAAGCGCCACCGGCGTCGGCACCTCGGGAAATCGGCGCCGGGCTGAAGAATTCCAATTTCTTTTCCATGTGAAATTTTGAAAAATGTGGGGGGTTCCCCGTTAAATTTCCCATGGAAAATTTTGGTGCTTTTTCAACCGTCTTCATTTTCAGTTTCCCCTAAAAGTTGTCAGTAACCACAGCCCTTTGAAACAAAACCCCAAGGATTTCACCGGGAAATCGCCCTTGTTCCATGACATTAAACCACCAGAAAATCGTCAGCTGGGACGAACAAGGGTCACCTCCATCAAAAAGCCATTTACAGAAAAAACTCCTCCGATGAACCGAACCTCATGGGGCTCTAAGCAGGACTCATGGGCTGTGCCCGGGCTAGACTGCGGGGCTGCTTTAATCATCCTGGGGTAACTTGAGGGTCTCACTGCCCCAGGTGTGGAGGCATAAAGCACTCACACCTTGTTAGCATGAATTACATTACTGTAGTGCCTAGGAGGCCGTTGTGCCAGGCGCTGTACGTTTGTATTGCTATTGGGTGTATTAGGGTAGCACCTAGGCGCCAGTCATGGAGCAGACCCCATCATGCCATGCGCTGTATATTATTATCACTATTTATTACGTGTATTATGGTGGCACCTAGGATCCCACTCACGGACACGGACCCCATTATGCCATGTGTTGTATATTATTATCACTATTTATTATATGTATTATGGTAGCACCTAGGAGTCACAGACATGGACCCCATTGTGCTAGGCAGGGGATACATTTTTACTGCTATTAGGTGAATTACAGTAGCACCAAGGTGTCCCACTCATGGTCCGGGACCTCACAGAGCTAGGTGCTCCCGTAATACACCTAATAGCAATACAAATGTACAGCGCCTGGCACCTTGGGGCATCTAGGTGCTATCGTAATAGACCTAATAGCAATATCCCAGTGCTGACACCCAGGCCCCTGCCCACCCAGGGGCAAGGCGTCAACCCAGCTCACTTCACACCCAGCGAGCTTTCCTAGAGCGGCCTGGCGGATCAGCCCCCCTTGGGGCACTTCCTGTCTCATTCTTCGCTCACCAGAGCGATTCCTGAAGGTGACGACGCAGCTCAAAATCCACCCTCCCCACTGCATGTCTGAGTCCGAGCCCAGATCTAAAAATAGCCAGGCAGATGGCCGTGACTGACGAAGGAGGAAACAACCACCCTAGAGCTCGTGGAAAAGAGCTGTGAATCAGGCGGTTGAGCCACCCCGCCCCATAACATCCCATTTCACCATATTTAGAGTCCGGGCCTCTACCGCATCCCTGCCCACCATGGGGCTCCGCAGCTTGGGCCAGGCATGTCGCAGCCAACAGGACAGCACGCTTGGAAGGTGCTGGGCACTGCTGGGGAGAGTGGCCCAGGGTTAGGATGTGAACCTGGGACTTGAAAGACCCTGGTTCAATTCCTTGCTCTGCCACAGACACCCTATGGGCAAGTCACTTAGCTGCTCTGTGCCTCAGTTTCCCCACCAGTACAATGGGCATAACAGCCCCACCTTACACAGGACAGTGTGAGGGGCTCAGAGATTAGGAGAACAGGGGCCAGGTAAGTACTTCAAATAATAATCTAGTTCTTATATAATAATCCCCAGCTCTAGTGCTTTACAGAGAGGTCAGTTGCCTCATCTGTTTTACATATGGGGAAACTGAGGCACTGGGTGGGGGAAGTAACGTTCCCAAGTTCCTAAGGGCAGTGGTATTGCTGGGGCTAGATCCCAAGATTCCTGATTGTCTAGCACTCTGTCTGCTAAAGGCAGAGGAGTTGGGGCCATCGATGACCCATGCTGCGAGTCTTAGACGGTCGGTGTTTTCCTACAGTCCCAGCTCCTGGAGACGTATTAATTCAATGTATTACGGTAATACCCAGTTGAGAGCTGTGTCTGTACCGCGCCTGGCACAGTGGGGCTCTGGGCCATGACTGGGACTCCTAGATGCTACTGTAATACCTATAATAAATAATACAGTCTAAACAGACCAGATAGAAAAAAAGAATTATTCCCATTCTCCAAATGGGGAAACTGAGGCACACGGCTATCTAAAGACTCAAAAAAAACCCACACAAAACCAGAGCGTCCAGAAAATTAGAACATCCCCCTGAGCTCTTTCCTCATCCCTCACCTTGCTTGAGATGTGACTCAACAATTCTCCTTGTTCTCGCGCAATGCATCAATTCTCTTCTTTTTAGGCCTTATCTCTGTGGGGGACCTTGACTGGCATAGGCTAGTCCGGAATAACCCGACACCGTTTTGTAAAGATGAAAGCAATAGACCAGTGCTTCCCTGGTAGGAGATCAACCTGTTATTCCTCTCCCGATTGTGGTTGGTTCAGAATCGCAGGAAATTCTCTGGTAGCATATTCACAGCCCATGCACCAATAAGCCAAGCTGCAAGGCAGAAGTTCTCCCTACCGGATCCCTTGTCTAGGGATAAGAACATAAGAGCGGCCAGACTGGGTCAGACCAAAGGTCCAACTCGCCCAGTGTCCTGTCTTCCAATGCCAGGTGCCTCAGAGGGAATGAACAGAACAAGGAATCATCAAGTGATCCATCCCCTGTCGCCCATTCCCAGCCTCTGGCAAACAGAGGCTATGGACATCATCCCTGCCCATCTTGGCTAATAGCCATTGATGGACCTCTTCTCCATGAACTTATCTAGTTCTCTTTTTGAACCCTGTTATAGTCTTGGCCTTCACAACATCCTGTGGCAAGGAGTTCCACGGGTTGACCGTGCATTGGGTGAAGAAATACTTCCTTTGATAGCATCAAAACGGGTCTGTTTATAGATGTTTAGCAAGCGCTCGAAGAATGTTTTGAGCTATACTTGGAAGTCAGTCTATAGCGATGTCTGTCAGGGGGATGATATTTTTTACCAGTCTAGCTATACCGGTATAGTCTGCTAGTCTGTGGGTGCAGTTATAGGGGGATATAGGTGCCTCACACCTGGATAGCTTATTCCTCGTCCCATATAGGAATAGTGCTACGCTCTAGCTGGTGGAGTTGCTTTAACTAGGCCAGAATAGTTCAAACAGGCCAACTTTAAAGCGCAGCGAAGCATTTCAAGAATGGAGCACTCTGTTATTAATAGCCCGAAACCCCGGTGGCTTAGTTATAAACAACTTACTAACTCACGGGGTCGAACTGATTGAAAACGCAATTTTTTAACTAAGAAAAATTGGGGAGGAAATGAAAACTGTTTGGTTTCCATAACAAAACTTTCCTAGACTTTTTTTTTTTTTTTTTTTTCTCTTCTCAGTTTTCGGTGGCCAAAAACTGAAGAGAGGGGGCAGTTGGAAGCCAAAAAGATGTTAGTTTTTTTGCCAACAAAACCCCCCAATTTTGTATTTTATTTATTTATTTATTTGGGGGTTTGGCTGATCGAAAAGTGACGTTTTTAAAGGGCCGGAAGCCAAAAGCGTCTTAGGGTTTTCTTCCAAAACCAGAACCAAAACGCCCAAAAGATTTTGAGGGAAAAAGGACAATTTCAGGGAAACAAAAAGTTTCTTCCCCCCCAAAAACCATGTAGGGGTGAACAAAAAATGTGGGAAAGAAGAAACTAGCATGAAAGGTTCATAGACCCACTGTGCTCATCTGGTCTGACCTGGATAACCCAGGGCCTAGGACTTCTCTGAGTGAATCCCTGTTCAAACTAGGCAGCTCTTTTAAAAACCGGGCCGGGTGGTGGGTTTTCTTTTGCCAAAGTGTGTCCCACCCCAGCCCTGATTGCCCCTAGGGATGTCCTGTCCAGCACTCTCACCAACCCCAAACCTGGACGGGTTAGAACTTGCCCCGGGAGATGCCCTTTAGTTGCTCCTTGGGGGCCTTTCCTGGCCTCTTGTCCCCGTGGGAAGGGCTGAGCAGGGAGGGAACGTTTCGCGGCTCTGCAGGTCGGGGCGGCTGGCACCTCCTGGATGAGTGCTCTGCCAGCTCGCCCGGGAAGTGGGTGAGGTGCAGACGGGCCACAAGGGGTGGCGGAGGTGGGTGGGGGGAGCCAGGACACAGCTCTCCGGTGTCTTGCCACAGGGCCAGCCAGCCACCTGTCCTAGGCACCTCGCCATCGGCTCTGAATGCCTCCCGTTCCAGGCTTCCATGTCTAGACCAGCCTTCTGCAGGCACCCAAGATTGGCAGGCGCCCCAGGGAATGGGGCGCTGGGGATGGGCAGGGTTCCCAAGGGACACTGGGCATTCTGGGTAACAGAGAATGGTCTGGTCTGGGTGGGCAGGGGCCCTGGGGGATTCTGGGTAATGCAGGTGTTAGGGCCCAGGGCATTCTGGGTAACAGGCTGGGTGGGGTGGGCAGAGGACCCAGGGAACTCTGGGTAATGTAAGTGCTAGGGCCCTGGGAGCTCATTATGCCAAAGCAGTGTACAAGCTGGGGGGCAGTAGGGGGCAGGCTCAGGCGGGCAGGAGAAGGGGGGTAGTAGGGGGCTGGCTCAGGCGGGGAGGGGAGAAGGGGGCAGTAGAGGGCTGGCTGAGGCTTGGGGGCAGTAGGGGGCTGGCTCAGGTGGGGGGGAGAAGGGGGCAGTAGGGGGCTGGCTCAGGCAGGGGGGAGAAGGAGGGCAGTAGGGGGC
>NC_048313.1:3347328-3394632 GCF_013100865.1 Trachemys scripta elegans
GGGGGACCCCTATGGGGAGCAGCAGGGACCCCGGCTGGGGCAGAGGCGAGAGACTGGGGGGTAGAATCTCTAGGGGCGCGGGGACCCCGGCGTGGGGTCTCCTGGGGCGCAGATGGGGGACCCCAGATGAGGTTGGGGTGCAGAAGTTGGAGAGGGAAAGAACCTTCAGGGGTGCAGGGACCCCGGGATGGGGGGTGGGGTCTCCAGGGGCGCAGGGATCTATTTGTCCCCATTTGAAGAGAAATGCCTGACCCCCTCCACTCCCCCGAGCAGCGGGCTGGGACCGGGACCCTGGGCATATCGGGGTGTGTGGATGCCCCTTGACAGTGGGGTGGGGGAATCGCTTTAGCTGTTGCTGGCTGGATCCCCCTTGAGACGCCTTATTGGCCCGGGGCAGGGAGAGCCCTTTGGGGGCGTGGGGGGGTAGCCTTGAGTCCTGTCCTTAACTCTGGCCCTGAGGCTAAGTGGCTCCTGGCATGGCCAGCCCTTTTTGGGGGGACCTGGGTCGGGGTGGGTCCCTCCTGCTCCAGGCCGTTTTGAAAGCTAATAACCGGTGGAGCCCATGGCTGCCCCCTATTCCCCTGTGTCTCAGAGTGCCGGGAGGGTGGCCAAGCCAAAGGGGAGATCTGGGTGCTCCCTGCCCCCCCGGCTGCAGAGAAAGGAGCTGTGACTTACCAGGGCACAGGCTGGCGAGTAGGGGGTGGCAGGTGGCCCCCATGTCCAAATCCAGCCCCAGCTGCTAGAGACCAGCGGTTATCAAGCCCCTTTTATCTAAAGCATTTTTGATGAACCTCTAACTAAACCAGGGGTGGGCAAACTTTTTGGCCCGAGGGCCACATCTGGGTATGGAAATTGTATGGCGGGCCATGAATGCTCACGAAATTGGGGTTGGGTGTGGAAGGGGATGTGGGCTCTGGCTGGGGGAGCGGGCTCTGGGGTGGGGCCAGAAATGAGGCGTGCGGGAGAGGGCTCAGGGTGGGGATAGGGGGTTGGGGTGTGGGTGGGGGCATGAGGGCTCTGGCTGACGATGCGGGATCTGGGGTGCAGGAGGGTAGGACTGAGGGGTTCGGAGGGTGGGAGAGGGATCAGGGCTGGGGCAGGGGGTTGGGGTGATGGAGGGGGTCAGGGGTGCAGGCTCTGGGCGGCACTTACTTCAAGCAACTCCCGGAAGCAGCGGCATGTCCCCCCTCCAGCTCCTACGTGGAGGCACAGCCAGGCGGCTCTGCACGCTGCCCCGTCTGCAGGTGCCATTGGCCGCGGTTGCCAGCCAATGGGAGCTGTGGGGGCAGCACTTGGGGTGGGGGCAGCATATGGAGCCCCCTGGCTGCCCCTATGTATAGGAGCCGGAGGGTGGACATGCTGCTGCTTCCAGGAGCCGCGGCATGTGCAGAGTGGGGCAAAACCCAGACCCCACTCCCTGGCAGGAGCTCAAGGGCCGGATTAAAACATCTGAAGGGCCAGATGCGGCCCCCGGGTTTGCCCACCCCTGAACTAAACCCATTTCTCCAAAGCCAGTGGATGTGTCCCTCCAGGTTCTGACCCATAGCTTGATACTGGGAGGGAGAGAGGTGGTGCTCACTTTGTAAAATGGATTATCAAGTCATACAGGATAGTAACATGTTGGCTTATTACAGCTGGTTCTGCAGCTCTGGGCAGAGGCTACCGGTGAGATGGTGAAGGCGCCGGGATGTCCCGGGCTGCGCCGGCCCTCGGGTTACCTCCCCACGGCTCTGTTCTTCGCGGCGCTCTGCGGCTCTGATGCTGGCCTCAGGAGGAAAGGTACTGGCTGGTTCTCACTTTCCAAACCTGCTCGTCTGCCTTTCCCTCCCCACCTGGGTGAAACCTTCCCATCAAAATGTTTTTGATGGAAAATTGGGTATTCAACAATCGGGTATTCGAGAATTTTTTGGCAAAAAAAAATCTGCCTCCCCCTGGAAAACTTGGATGTTTTTTTAACTGAAGAACTGAGCACCTGAAAAGCAGAATATTTTCATTTGGCTAGGCTGCTGTGGGACCTCATGGGAGTTGTAGTCTGGGTGTCCCCTGCTCCTGTTCTCCTCTATAGGCCAGTTAGACTACACTTCCCATGATGCAACATGGTGTCCGTTCTTGGACACTGGAGGTGGTGAATGATGGGCGATCCTGGCTGTGGTGTATCATGGGAGTTGTAGTCCGGTCAGGCAGCCCGGCCTATAGAGGAGAACAAGGAGCGTGAGGCACGTGAACTACAACTCCCATGAGGTGTTGCAGTAGCATTTCCGAATTGAAATATTTGGGTGCTTGAATCAAAAATGTCCAGGTGGAAAAACCCATTTCCTGACCGTCTCTGCAGCCTGCCCCATAGCTCCTGCCTTGGTCCTCAATGCCGCAGCTCTAGGAATAGGGGGGTGAGAGCTGGGCTGGCCGCTGGTTGGTCTCCCACCCCTCCCGCCGTAGATCGAGCCAACCCCGTAGCTAAGATGCCAGCACCTGGCTGAAGTTAGGTGCAACGGCTGGTGCTGGGGGGAGCTCTCGGGAGAGAGCTTGATGGAGATGAGGAACGTAAAAGCCCAGACAGCTTCGCCGTGGGTTTGCGGGCAGCAGGCATTTCGCGGTTGGTGAGTCACTACTTCTCCATCCCTTCCATGGAACCAGGAAGCCCCCCGCCATGCTGGTCTTGTGGCCAGCCCGAATCAGGCTGAAATCTGGAGCGAAGCTGGGGCGGGCGGGCATCCTTCCCAGAGCAGCCAGACGCCGCAGGGAGCGGCATGGGGGACTCGGCGCCTCCGGATCTAACCTCTCTCTGCCCTGGGGGAAATTTGGGGTGAGGGGAGACGATCCAAGGGCAAGAGGGAGGAAAAAGAAGGGACTGAAGCATGCTGGGGTCCGGAGGGAGGGGAGAGAGAAACCAGCACGCTGCCCTTTGCTATCCCTGCGAGATAAGATATCCCCATCCTACAGAGGTCATAGGTCACCAGTGACTCTGCCGGGGAGAGATGCCCCATCCCCTTGCTCTAACCTGCTGGATCCCCCGTCCTCTCCCCTCCCAGAGCTGGGGAGAGAACCCAGGAGTTCTGGCTTCCAGCAACCCCCCTGCTCTAGCCACTAGTCTGCATCATGCTTCCCTGCCTTCTTACCCCACTGAGGGGCTCCTGGTCCCCCTTCCCCCATTTTAACCCTCGATGTGCCTGTTCGTCCCTTCCAGATTGCCAGTTCCCGGACCCTTCCGATCACACTACCTACAGGTGCGCGTCCCCGGCGTGCAAGCTATCTCTGGGCAGCGGCGCGTTTAAGGCTGGCTCCGTGGTGCAGCATTTCTGCGAAGCCGGCTACACCCTGGTCGGCCACCCTGGGGTCTCTGTCTGCAAGGGCGGCCAGTGGAGCGTGTTGAAGCCGGTCGTCTGCAAGCCCCTGGAAGGTCAGTGCGTGCCCAGCCCGGCTGTCCCTCTCCTGCTGCGATGGGCAAGGACCTCTGCCAGAGATGTGGCACCTACTGGACCCCTGCAGCAGCTCGCAGGGCCTGTTTGCCCAGCCCGGCAGCAGCGGCTAGTGTAGGCAGATGTGGTGCTGCCCTGGTGCTGAGAAATGGGTGCTGGGGGAAATGCAACCTCTGTGCCGCTTGCTTCCTCATCTGTATTATCATTGTATATTGCAGTCGCACCTAGGAGCTGCCATCCATGCCCCTGGCTCCCATTGCGCCAGGCGCTGTACGTTTTTATTGCTATTAAGTATATTCCGGCAGCGTGTGCCTGCCCCAGTCATAGACCACATTGTGCCAGGCGTGGTACATTTTTATTGCTATTAGGTGTATTACGGTAGCGCGTAGGCCCCCAAGTCATGGCCCAGGTCCCCATTGCGCCAGGCGCTGTACATTTTTATTGCTATTAAGTATATTCCGGCAGTGTGTGCCTGCCCCAGTCATAGACCACATTGTGCCAGGCGCGGTACAGTTTGATTGCTATTAGGTGTATTACGGTAGCGCCTAGGCCCCCAAGTCATGGCCCAGGTCCCCATTGCACCAGGCGCTGTACGTATTTACTGCTATTAGGTGTATTACGGTAGCGTGTGGGTGCCCCAGTCATAGACCACACTGTGCCGGGTGCTGTACAGTTTGATTGCTATTAGGTGTATTATGGTAGCACCTAGGACCCCACATGGCCCAGGTCCCCATTGTGCCAGGCGCTGTACAAACACCGAACAAAAAGAGGGCCCGACAAAGCCTAAAATCCCGGTATTAGCCCCATTGTGCAGCTGGGGACTGGAGGCCCAGGTTTACCAAGGTCCTTCGATGCCCGACTCCCGTGTAAAATCTGAGCCTTAGAGTGACTCGCCCCAGGCCAGCACCCTCCCCCACTGTGTCCCGTCTCTGAACCCGGACCGACGGGCGCTAACCAGAGCTGTGGATTCATTCAGGCTCCGGCAGGAGCTCTGGCTCCCGGGCCAACCACCTCCCTAGGCGTCAGAGCCTGAGCTGTTATGTCTACACGGCTGCATTTAGCGCCGGAGCTCCAGGCCGGGTCGGAGTGGGGTTCTGAGACAGGCTGGGTAGACGGACCCACCCAGGCGCGCCTTTGCCTTCACTCAGGAAGCTGCGTCCCGCAGTATGTGGGCGTCTCCCTGTGGCCGGGCTGCGTTTCCTCTCCGTTACGCTCCTCTTCTGGGGGGGCGGGGATGTGTGAAGCTGCTGGTGGAAACTTCCTCTTGCTCTGTGAGGGGGGTACGCAGCCCGTGTGACGCCTGCTGGGTGGGGGGGGAGGGGGGATGGTGGACGCACAGAGGAGACCCCCAGCCATCACGGCCCCATCTGCCCCTGAGCTGTTCCCTCGCCCCCTGCCCTTGCTGGCATCCCCATCTCTGTTCCAGGAGGGACGCTGCTCCCTTTTGCCCAGCACTGGTTGGGACGAGGCGGGTGAAACCCAGCCACGGTCAGTCATGTGAGAACACCCCTGTTTAGTGCCCAGCCCACGGTGCTGTCCCTGCTCCAGACCACTAACCTATTAACTAAAGAGAGGCTGCGTGGCCTAGTGGATAGAGCACTGGGACGCGGGAGACCTGGTTTCTGTTCCCGTGGCCAGCTGGATGACCTTGGACAAGTCACTGCATCGCCCTGTGCCTCAGTTTCCCCACCCACCCTTTGTCTATTACACTGAGCTGTGAGAGACTGGCAAGTGGGGGCGGGCAGTGTCTCTGGGTCTGGGCAGCACCTGGCACAAGAGGGGGGACCCCCATCTTGGCTGGATTCTATGCAACCAAGGTCCCCCAGATCTTGGTGTTGCCAGGTGTGGTGGGATTTCCCTCTATAGAGGCACCTGCCTTCCTGGCACCTGAGCGCCATCTAGGGCCTGGAGGGTGCATGTCTCCCATCTGGGTTTCGAGTCCCTCTGGCTGCTTGTTGTTTAATGCCTCCCCTTGGGGGTCAGGCTCGAGTTTGAGGGGGCTGGTACCTGAGATCTGGCCGCCTTGAGCTGCAGGTGGCTGTGAAATGTCCCAGCTGCTGTGTGTGACCCGCTGACCTTCTCCTCCCCCCCAGGATCCCCGGTGCCTCACCCCGGCTCGGTCATCACTGTCTCCTCCATCCCCATGGTGGCTGCAGCCTCGGTGACGGCGTCCGCCCTGCTGCTGGTGGCCATGGTGTGTGTCCTGGTGGGGCCGAAACCCTGCAGCCACAGGTGCTGGAGGTGAGCTCCGCCGCCTTTCTGGGGTGGGGGGGGCTGCCCCGTCTGTAGCAACGATGCTGGGGGGGCAGGTGCAAGCCTGTGCTCCCTACTCCCATTGGTTGATGCTCCCCCGGGGGTCCAGCCCCCACCCTCTGTCTCTCCCCTTCCTACCCAGCCCCTCGGGACGCGTGGGTCTGACTCGCCCTCGGGCCTCGACTCATCTTGGCCCGTTCGGTCCGTGTGACCCCGAGGCGGGACTAGGGGGCACCACGCTGCAGGGGATGGGGCTGCGCAGAGGGTGCTGGGGAAACTGACGCTCACCGAGAAGGGAAGTGACTTGCGCAGGGTCAGTGACAGGACCAGGGCTCCCAGCTCCCCTGCGCTAACCACTAGCCCCCACACTCCTCCCAGAGCCAGGGAGAGAACCCAGGAGTCCTGGCTCCTAGCCCCTGCTCTAACCACTAGACCCCCTTGCACCCTACCCCCACTACTCCCTGTTGTCATGGCAGTCCTACCCCCCCCTTGCGGTGGTGCCCCAGCGAGGGGGGGGGGGGAAGGATCTGGGGCCCAGGGGCGCAGCTGTGAACTTGACGAGGTCTCCCCGTCCCTGAGCAGGTGGTACGAGCCCATGGAGGAGTCCGAGGTGAGCACCGTCGACAGCTGCCCAGTGCTGCTCCCGTCTTACGAGGAGGCCGTCTATGGCTCCCAGGGGTGCCCCGTGCCGCCCGCTCCCCACACGCCGACGCCCCTCATCCTCTCCAGGGGCCTGGTCCTCCCATCGGAAACAGCCGAGCCCTGGTGGAGTCCGGAGGCCGCCACCCCGCCCCCTTCCTACCAGGAGAGCCAAGCGGCAGCTGCGGGCGGCCCCGGCCTGGCCCGGCCCACGGCGCCCCCTGCCCGGTTCCTGTTCCCTGGGGCTGCAAAGGACCCACGCAGGTAGCCGGGGGACTGGGGGTCCCCGGCAGGGCCCCGACACTACAGCAGAGACGCCTCATTTGAAGCACACGCAGCCTGCTCCATCTTTTAACTTGCTGGGTGGGGGGGAGAGGACCATTCCCCCCCTCCCCAGTTACTCAGCATCTCGTGAAGCTGATGGGACCGAAGCAGCCCCCCTCGGAGGGGTGTGTGCAGCCTTCCGCCTGGATGGGGGCCCCCGGGGCTGAGGGACCGGCCTTCTGCCCCCCCCCCAAGCTAACGGCTCTGTCTCCGAGGGGCCGACCTTTGCCAGCCAGCTGGTAGCCGGCGGCTCAGCGTGTTCTGACCTCTCTGCACTGCCGCCCCGTGGGATCCCACTTTTCCCTGCCCCCCCACTCCCACCAGGGTGTCAGTTCCCAGCAGAGCCGTCCAGGGTTAACTCAGGGTAGGCTGCCACCTCCCTCCAGCTGTGAGGATGGGGTGGGGGGGCAGATCCCCCCCCCCCCCAGGTTCCTAATGCTCTGGCGGACATCCCCTGGGCTTGTTCCATTCTTGGGGGGGCCTCCCCTGTGGTCAGCAACTTCCCCCCACCCCCCAAAAAGAGACCCTGCTCCCCCCAGCTTTCCTGTGCTCCCCTCCCCCCCCCCCCGCCACCGTCCGTGGGTCCCTGCTGCCCCCTGCTGGAAGGAAGGAGCCCTGCCCTGTGTGTGTGTGTCTGGGTCCCCATCTATGACCTTACTGGAGGGGGTGAGCCCTGCCCCCCCCCTCCCATGTCCGTCTATCCAGCTCCATGCACTTTGTGTGTGTGTGTGTGTGTGTGTGTGTGTGTGCGCAGTTGCACCCACATCCCAGTTGGGGGTGCCATAGGTGTGGTTTAAATAGCTGCACCCCGCCTCCCTAGCGCTCCCCTGGGCGGGTGGCTCTTGTCTCCTTCCCCCTCCCTGTTCCTGCCCTTCCCACCCCCATCACCCGTGCTCCCTGGCTTGGCTACAGGGGGGTGAGCTGGCACCCCTGGTGGGGGGAGCGGAGCGCGGGGGGAAGCGGCTGCAGGTTTGAATCCCGGCTGCCCCCCAGGCCCATCCCACACAACAACCGCTGGGTCCTTGGCGGGTGCTGGGCAGGGGTGAATCTTGGGCTATTCCTCGACGGGGGGCCTGGCTTCCTGTCTCTTTCCCCCCCCCCCCCAGCCCTCCTCTCCCCCTCGTCACGTCACAAGGGGGCTTGTGGCTGCAAGTGGCCCAGGGGCCCAGGGGCCAGGTAGCCCCGCGAAGCTCCTGTTGTAGCCGGGTCAGGTGCTAGGGCTGACGTGCCTACACACGGGCACAAACACACACGCGTGCCTGCCCGCCACGGGGCTGGTTTTGCACAAGGTTGATTGTTCTAGGTTGGTATTTAATGACTCTGGGTTTGTTTTTCTTTGCTTTGATGTATTTAATGGGGGGGGGGAGTATTTCTCAACACCCCCCCCCCCCAATTTGTGCGCAACTCCCCCCACCCATCTGTGATGCTGGGACGGGGGTTGTGCTCCTGGGGGCTGTGAAGGAGCCGAGGTGCTAATTAAAACACTCACCCCGCCTGCCCCTTGTCTCCCATGTCTGGTTTTGTGCAGGGGAGGGGCCGAGTGTTAGAACTAGGAGTGTGGGGGGTATAAGCCCCCATTTGTCCTTCTGATTGCCCCCCGCCTTGTCCCCCTATACTCCCAAAGACTGTTGAGCGCTCCCCTCCCCCCCGTTGGCCTTGGTGGCGGGAGGCAGGTGCTTGAAGTTCGGGGGGAGGGATGTGTGTGGGGGGGGCCTTGACTTGGCCTCCTGCCTGGTTGTATGTGCCGGAGGCTCAGAGAGGCAGGGCGTCCCCTCTCTGCCACCCCCCCAATTCCAGTCAGAGCCGGTGGGAGCTGCAGCTCTTAAATCCGGGCTGGCCGAGACCCCTGCTAGGCCTGTCACCCCTTCCCTGGTTCCGGCCCCCCTGCTGGGGAGCAATGGGGCTCCCAGCTCGATTTCTCCAGCCCCACCTGCCCCCCTTTTGTGGTGGGACAGGGCCCTCAGGCCTTCCCCCCCGCTTGGGAGGAGGGGCAAGTCCCCTGTGCTTAGCGTTAGCCCTTTGATTTCATCCCAGCTGGTCCCTGCTCGTCCCCTCGCCTGATGGGACACCCCCTTCGAAGGGCTGCTGACCACCCTGGCCCCTGGCTACGGGAACCGGGGGGTTAAATCGACCCTGGGGCTGCTCAGTCCGGTGGGGCCTGGCCCCCTCTCTGCCCTCCTGTATGTGGCCCAGTCGCTGTGGCTGCCGCAGGGGTCCAGTGGGGGACCCAAAGCTAGGACCCCCACACCGGTGCTGCGGCCCCCCCGAGGGGCTGCTGGGTGATTCCAGCTCCCCCCCTTGTGCCCGTGCCAGTCGCATTAAATCCCTTAGCAGGAAGGCTGAAGCGCCGAGGCAGGCCCCCAGTTAGTTGGGGCGCTAATGTTAGCTGTGACGTTCCACCCCAGCCCTGGCTGCATCTCTCGGCGAAGGGGCTGGAAGCTGCTAGAAACAAGGATGCTGTTGCCTCCCACTGGCCCTTTGTCTGCGTGGGAGGGAGCGGCCCCCAGGGCCCAGCCGGCCACAGGAATCGGGTGTCAAGGAAGAGACAGTGGGAGGCACCGGCCCGGCCTGTCCGGGCGCCTGGCTTCCTTTGTTGTGCTGGGGCTGAGCCGACAGGTTCTGATCCCTGCTCTGGTTTGTTTCAAAGCGCTTCCTGGTGGAGGGTGCAGGGCCCTTCCCCCATGGAGCTGGGCTTGGCCCAGGTCCCATCAGCACCCCGCTCTGCCCTTTCTCTTCCTAGCTCTGGGCAGGAGTGGCTGGGGGAGGGGAGAGGCTAGGACTCCTGGGTTCCTGTCCCAGCTCTGGGAAAGGGGGGGTGTTGGGGGAGAGGGGTGGGGATTGAGAGCCTCAGCAGAGTTGGGGAGCCCGGGGCTGGGCGAGGGGCCCCGGCAGAGCTGGGGGGCTGGGCCCCTCCGGCGCTGCAGAGCCGAGCGCTCTCCTTGGGGCTGCGCCTTTGCGGCTTGCACAACAAGTGTGTACGTGCCCCGCCTGCCCACAGCCCGTGTCATCACCTCCCCACCCCCAGCCCGGCTGGATTCCCCCACCCCACGGTTGCCCCACAAACCTTCCTGTTCCTCCTCCCCTCCCGTGGCCGCGGCCCGCCCTGGGCAGGGATCCCAGCTCCCCAGTCTCCCTCCTCCAGCCCCGAGTGCCTGCAACCCCTCGGGATGGCGTCCCAGCAGCTGCGGGCCCAGACCCTGCCCCTCTCCCCCGGGGCCCAGGAGCGGGGCTGGCAACAGCAGTTCGAAGGGGCCTGGGAGCTGGGCCGCAGGGGGGTCCCCCTGCCCAGGGACCCTGACTGGAAAGCCCTGTGCGAGCGCAAGCCCTTCGAGAGGAACCTGCTACAGAGCCCGAACCCCGAAGGTAACGTCTGTCCCGCCGCGAGCGAGCGATCGATGCCAGCTGCCCCCCCACACACCTGCTCCAGCCCCCGGGGCAGGGCCTGGCTTCTCGGCTGAGTCAGCCCCAGCTGGGGGGAGAGCCGGGGGGGACGGGAAAGTGGGCTGGGAAGGAATTGGGGGGGAGGGGGGTATATGTACGGTGGTAACAGCCGGGGTCCCGTCGTGCCAGGTGCTGCACACCCTCCCGGCCCTGAAAAGCTCCCAGTCTCGCCAGCCAGGGTGGGGAAGGGAAGGGGGAAGGGCATGAGCCCGGGGGGCATCTGGTTAATAAACCCTGGGGTGTGCCTGGCGAGTGGAGGGTCTGCGCAGGACTCGGGGGCGGGGGGGGGAGTTCCCCTCCTATGGAGCTATTTTGAAAGGTCCCCAGATCCATCCCCTGTAGGGTGACCAGTCTCGCCAGCCAGGGTGGGGAAGGGAAGGGGGAAGGGCATGAGCCTGGGGGGCACCTGGTTAATAAACCCCGGGGTGTGTCTGGCGAGTGGAGGGTCTGCGCAGGACTTGGGGGGGGGGGAATTCCCCTCCTATGGAGCTATTTTGAAAGGTCCCCAGATCCCTCCCCTGTAGGGTGACCAGATGTCCCGATTTTATAAGGACAGCCCTGATTTGTGGGTCTTTTTCTTATCTAGGCTCCTATTACCCCCCCCCCCGACCCCCAATTTTTCACATTTGCTGTCTGGTCACCCTGGCCCCCTCCCCCCAGGGCCTAGCCGGCCGCTGGGCCAGAGCCAAGTGTGGGTGGGCTGGAATGCGGCCGGGGGAGCCCGACCAGCTGCGCCTGCTACCCCACCCATGCGCCAGGCATCAGCCTCGCTCGCTCCAGTAACTGGCCCACTCGCCCCAGGGCCGCTCCAGTACTGTGCGGCGTGGGAAGGGTTAATCAGTGCTGCTACCCTCCCCCACTCCAACAGAGGGGTCCGGGGTCAACAGCTGTCCCTCCCCAGAGGTGGCTGCGTTTCAGCACTGGGGAGGGATCTCTGTAAACAGCAGCCGTGCCTCTCCCCAGAGGTGGCTGCATCTCAGCACTGGGGAGGGATCTCTGTAAACAGCAGCCGTGCCTCTCCCCAGAGGTGGCTGCATCTCAGCACTGGGGAGGGATCTCTGTAAACAGCGGCCGTGCCCCTCCCCAGAGGTGGCTGCGTTTCAGCACTGGGGAGGGATCTCTGTAAACAGCGGCCGTGCCCCTCCCCAGAGGTGGCTGCGTTTCAGCACTGGGGAGGGCTCTCCGTGTCAACGGCTGCTCTGCTCCTCCCCAGAAGTGGCTGCAGCGTATGGTGTTTCGGTGCAGTTGATGGCCTGCTACTGCACCCTACTCCAGAGGCAGTGGTGGGTGAGGGATCCCTGTGTTAACAGCTGCCACCTCCCACCCCAGAGGCAGCTGGTTGTCAGTGCAGGGTGAGGGATTTTGTATAAAGCCCCCCACGTCCCACCCGAGAGACAGCCGCATCTCGCTGCTAGTTGAGGGATCCCCGTATAAACAGCGGCCGTGCCCCACCCCAGAGGCAGCCGCATCTCAGGCGATGTGATTTCCTGTTTGGGATGTGCTGTGGGATCCCGTGGGGGTGGGGGGTTAACGTCTCGCCCAAAGGCAGCCCAGTCTCCGGGGAGGTTTCTGCTGCAGGGAAGGAGGCTCGGGGGCCTGTTCCAGCTTGTCTCTCTGGAGGAAAGGGATTTCGCTCCGATGCCAGGCCCAGCCCATTAGAGCTGCTGCTCTGGGACTGCTCCAGCAGCTCGATGAATCAGCAACCCTCCCCCCGCCCCGCTTACAAATAGTTCTCCCCGTGGCGCCTTCCAGAACTCTCCCCGGCTACTCTCCAGGGGGGGAAACTGAGGCACCGAGCAGGGAAGGGGCTTGGCCAAAGCCACGCAGAGAACCCAGGAGTCCGGGCTCCCAGCTCCTCCCACTAGCCCCCGCTCTGTGATGCAACCCAGGCGTCCTGACTCCAGTTCTAACCACTGAGCCACGCTGCCTCCCTGAAAGAAGGGCAGAGGAGCGGGGACGGGGGGGGAGCTGCGGGGCTGGGATTGTGCAGGGCTGGGGGGTGTCGTGCTTAGGCTGGAGGGGTGACTATGTTGTGTGTTTCATTCCCCCCCCATCAGGTGTGAACATTTCGGAGCCAGCTCCTCGCCAGCCACCCAACAGTCCCCGGGGGCCGCTGGAGTCCTTGGGTGAGTGCAGGGAAGGGGAGCCTGGGGCGGGGCTGGTTGCCAAGGAACCAAATAGCCCCCCTCCCCCTCTGTCCTCCTATGGGGCACTGAGCAGCACAGGCATTGGGCCTGGCCCTGCTGGAGAGCGGGGGGCTGGGAGCTGCCTTGTGTGTCCCAGGAGGGGCAGCATCAGGCAGGAAAGCCCGCCTCTGTGTACTTCACCCCTGCTTCACGGCCTCCCCCCACGGGGCTAAGTCGGGTGCCCTTCGATTTCCCTGGGGGCAGCTGAATCCCTATATAAACCGCTGCCACGTCCCACCCCAGCATCAGCTGCATCGCCGCTCCGGGCGAGGGCTCCCTGTATAAACCGCTGCCACGTCCCACCCCAGAGTCAGCTGCATCACCGCTCCAGGCGAGGGCTCCCTGTATAAGCTGCTGGTCCTCCCTAGAGCCAGCTGCATCTCTTGTGCTCCTGGTTGCTGTCAGGGAGGCTTTTTTCTGCTGCTTTTAACCCTCCTTGTAACCCTCCCCAGGTAATTTCAGCGGCTGGGCCATTAGCACCGAGGAGCTCCCTCCCCAGACGGGCGACAAGAAGCCCGGCTCTGCGGCTCCGCGCTTGAGGTGAGCAGCCGTCCCGGGCCAGCCTGGGGATCTGGCGGCTACTCGTGACTGGGCCATCGCCGTGGTTTATGGCCCTCCTGTCACCCCCTGCGCCCGCGCAGCTCAAGCAGGAGATCTGGGCGCGCTGGGCACGTGCCTCCCTGGGCTGGATCCGAAGAGAGGGCGCTGGGCATGCGTCTGGCCGGCTAGTGCAGCCCCCCTCGGGGGCGGGAGGAGGCCTAATTCTGGAGCTGGTTGCTTTACTCACCTAGCCAGTGGCACCCCCCGGGCGAGGTTAGGCCAGGGTGTAGATCGCCCCGTGTGGCAACATTGGGTGGTGCAGGCTTGAGGCAACAGGAGGGAACCAGAGAGCGGGTCTGAATCCAGCAGCCTCCGTGAAGAATGATGAGTCTTATTTATTAGCTGGCTTACCGTGGCACCCAGGCACGCCAGTTATAGACCAGGCCCCCATTGCGCCAGGCGCTGTACGTTGTCGTTGCTATTAGGTGTATTACGGTAGCTCCTTGGCGCCCCAGTCGTGGCCCAGGCCCCCACTGCGCCAGGCGCTGTACATTGTCGTTGCTATTAGGTGTATTACGGTAGCACCTCGGTTGCCCAGTCGCGGCTCAGGCCCCCACTGTGCCAGGCGCTGTACGGACACAGAACAGAAAGATGCTCTCTGCCCTGTATGCCCGTCCCCTGAGGTTCCTGGCTGCCCTGCTCCTCCCTGATCCTTTTCCTTCCCCCTCCTTGCAGCTGGTGCATCAAACAGCAGCGGGTCGACCTGCTGGCCGAGGGGCTGTGGGAAGAGCTCCTGGACTCCTACCAGCCGAACATCACCGTCATGGACTGGTACTGGCTCTTCTTTGGATGCTCTGGGGGGCGGGTCCCAATCGCTGCCTCCACATCTCCCCTCCCCCAGGCCAGATCTGAGCCCTGTCTTGGATCCCATGGGGGTGCTGGCCAGGGTGCAGTCCCTTGGTTGGGCAGAAGGGGGGGGGGCGCATCGTCCTTTCCCACGCCCTGCGCAGAGCCATGTCCAGGCTATGGGGCAGGAAAGACCGTAGGGCAGCGGGGATGGCACTCGGCTGAGAATCAGGACACCTGGGTTCCATTCCTGGCTCTGCCTCCTGGGCGACCGTCCCTTCTCTTGTGCCTCAGTTCCCCCACCTGTGATAATTTGGGAGTCCTGGCTCTCCATCCTCTCTGCTGTAACCACTAGACTCTACTTCCCTCCCAGAGCTGGGGCGAGAACCCAGGAGTCCTGACTCCCCCCAACACTAACCACTAGACCACCACCCCCCCGCCAGAATTGGGGACAGAACCCAGGAGTCCTGCCTCCCTTTAGCCTAGGCTTCACCTGTAAAATGAGGATCATGAAACTGCCCCCCTCTGGGGGGCGCTGTGAGCTCTGCTGTTGAAACACTAGGTCACAGCTGTTCTATTTGCCAGAGAGAAATGGGATTTCTTGAGCTTCTTCCCTTAGAGCATCCCCCTCCCGCCCTTCGTTCCCGCCCGGTAATGGGGACCAACTCCCCCCGGTTCACCCCAGATATGGGCAGCGGGGTGGGGCGGGATGGCTGCTGTTACCTGCCCTCTGTTCCGGTGCAGGTACGAAGACAGCCGTCTGGCCGAAACCGTGTACCAGCTGCACGTCCGGCTTCTGTCCGCGGACGGGCAGACGCCCCTGCGGGAATTCCACCACCAGGGCCCCGAGCACGGGGCATCCCAGGAGAAGAAGAACTGGTGCCATGTAAGGGAGACGCCCTCCCCCCCCCGGGAAGGGAGGGGGGCAAGACAGCTCAGGAATAGCAGGGGTAGGGGTGACTTGGATACACAATGTCTGGGCTAGGTCTCAGTCTCCTTAGCGTGCCAGGCCCCAAGGACCCCCTGAGGCAGGCCCATAACTTGAGGGAAACTGAGGCATGCATCGGCATCATGCAAATATTACAGCTGCTTCCCACTTGGTCACAGGGGGATTGGACCTTGCCAGTGCAGTGGGCGGTTAGCTCTCCTGGTTTGCACTTCTGATTCTGTTGGTGACACTGAGTCAAGGCACGTCAAGTCTGTGCCTCAGTTTCCCCAGTTGCCCAGTGGGTGGTTGAGCACAGAGGGAGATGGGGACTGGGATGGGGCGCCAGGGGTGGGGAAGATACAGCGCTGGGTCGGGCTCGGTGTCTCTTTGGGGCCGTGGGCTCAGGTCCTGATGTTTTCCCCGTTTCGAAGGTTTCCCACGTTTTCCATGACTATGGCCCGGGAGCGCGCTACGTCCATTTCCAGCACCGGACCTTGGACGCCGAGACGCCGGGTGGGTTCTGCCGCACCAGAGCGACGGACAGCAGCGTCTCCGTGCAGCTGCGGGACTGACGGATGGGCCGGCAGCCGGGGGGTGGGGGAGGGCGCGGTTCGGTTTCTGTTCCCCCGGGGGCTGACGGCAGTACCTGGGCAAAAGCCGGTGCTGGATTCACTGGGAGCGGAGAGCCGTGTCCCCTCTCTGTGCCCTGGGGGCAAAGCGGGGGCTGGGTGAGGCCTGTCAGGTCAGTCTCACCGTGAGGGGCTGGGAGCCAGGACTCCTGGGTTCTATGCCCAGCTCTGGGAGGGGTATGGGGGGTCTAGTGGTTAGAGTGGGGGTGGGGCAGTCTGGGAGCCAGGACTCCTGGGTTCTATGCCCAGCTCTGGGAAGGGAGTGGGGTCTCGTGGTTAGCCCTCCTGGTTTGCACTTCTGATTCTGTCTGTGACACTGAGTCAAGGCACGTCAGGTCCGTGCCTCAGTTTCCCCAGTTGCCAAATGGGGTGATAGTTGCAGGGGAGCTGTGAGGCTGCATTCAAGATGGGACCTGAGCAGTGGCATTAAAGAATTTCTGGTGCTTCCTGTGAGCCTACAGCCTGTCTTCTTGGCCTCAGCCCCCATTGCCCCTTCCCCTGTGGTATACCAAAGCCAGTGTTTATTGAGTGCTACCCCGACCCCAGAGGTGGTTGCAACCTAGCATCGGGTGAAGGTTCCCTGTATAAACAGCCGCTGCACTCCACCCCAGAGGAGCTGCATCTCAACTCCAGGCGAGGGATCCCGGTGTTACTTGCTGCTGTGCCTGCATCCCAGTGTCGGGTGAGAGAGCCCTGTATGAACAGCTGCCACGCCCCACCCCAGAGACAGCTGCATCTGAGCAGCTGGTGAAGGATCCCTGTTTAAACAGCCCTGCCCCAGCTGTCCAGTGGTTTGGGCTCCCAAGCTCAATTTCTTATACCAGCAGAAGCCTGTCATAGCAGATAGAGCTTCTCCCACTTCACCAGTGAAACAAGCTACCCCCGTGTGACACTCTATACCTCAGGGGAGCGCCCTATAAACCCCGTAGTCCTCATTTATAGAGAATTGTGATATTTCACTACCGGCGTCGGCAGCCCTTCAGAAGTGGTGGACCGAGTCTTCATGTATTCACTCTGGCTGAAGGTTTCACGTGCCAGTCATACATTTTAACCTTTCTAGAAGTCTAGACTATAGAACTAAACTAGTGTATGTAAAGTCAATAAGGTTTTTAAAATGTTTAAGAAGCTTCATTTAAAATTAAATTAAAATGCAGAGCTCCCCAGACCGGTGGCCAGGCCCTGGGCAGTGTGAGTGCCACCGAAAAGCAGCTCGCGTGCTGCCTTTGGCACGGGGGCCATAGGTTGCCTACTCCGCTCTAAAGCAGGCCTTGGGAGGTATCACGGGAAAGGTTACGATCTGCTGAAAGCCACTGTTCTCTCTAAATACGGATCTCACGGGTGCTTATGAAGTTATGACCAAGTGCTGTACGGTGGTCACTAAAACATGCCGTGAGCTGGGGAATCGCCCAGATCTTAACCCCCCAGGGAGCGAACAAGGAAAGTAACCAACGCCCGGGCGGGTGTCGAACAGCCATGGTCCAGCAAGGGAACTACAATGCAGTGACTCACCCCTGCATGAGGCCACCCCAGGGGAACTGCTCAACCTTGCCTGGAGAGAGCGGGACCAGATGTCCCGATTTTATAGGGACGGTCCTGATATTTGGGGCTTTTTCCTATATAGGCTCCTATTACCCCTCACCCCCATCCCGATTTTTCACACTTGCTGTTTGGTTGCCCTACCTGGCGACTCAGCCATGCCCCCCAGCCATGCCTGGACTTGCGTTCTCCAAGCACATGGATTTAGGGTATAAAACAGAGCACAGGGGTCCCGGGCTTCACCTTTCTCCTTCCCCCACCCACCCTGCAAGCAACAAGAACGCTCAGAAGACTGAAGACTCCAACAGGGGGGTCTGGCCCAGGTTTCAAGGGGGAAATCTGTGTATTATGAACTGGGCCATCCAGTGGGGTGAGAAAACTGCTTGATCGAAATCCTGCCCAGTGTCTCACAGGTTTAGGATTGAGATTTCCTTGGTAACTAACTCTGACTTTTTGCCTCTCACTTATAATCGCTTAAATCAGTGGCTCTCACACTTTTGTACCGGTGACCCCTTTCACACAACAAGTCTCTGAGTGTGACCCCCCCCCCTTATAAATTAAAAACACTTTTTAATATATTTAACACCATTATAAATGCTGGAGGCGAAGCGGGGTTTGGGCTGGAGGCTGACAGCTCACGACCCCCCATGTAATAACCTCGCGACCCCCTCAGGGGTCCTGACCCCTAGTTTGAGAACCCCTGACTTAAATCTCTCTTTTTGTAATCAATTTACTGTTTCTCCTTCCCAGTGAGTTTAGACTGGAGTGGTTGGTAAATCTGCTCCAGTTTCCAAAGGCCGGGGTATGTCCACTTTCGGTTGCTGACGTGGTGACTCAATGAATAAACTCACCTTGCTCGAGAAAGGGTCTTGAGCAGTGCCAGATACAAGGCTGGGAGGATTTGGCTGGTGCCTTTCTCTGGGTGATTCGTGAGTGGCTCCAGGATTCATGCAATCTAGCTGGGTGCAGGACTCCACATGCCATTGTACTGAGTGTTAACAGCACCTGGCGCTTGCTACCAGTAAGGCACTGACAACCCCCAGGATAGTGAGAAAAGGGGGCACAGTGGGCCCACCCCAGGGATCCCCTCACACCCGGTAAAAGGGCATTTACGCTGATAGCGCTGTGTGGACATGGGAGCCTTTGCCACTATAGAAATTGCACCCAGCCACCACTCTCCTCACCGGCATTGCCAAAACTTCCTGCCGCAGACCGGGCCCGAGTCACTCTGTGCCTCAGTTTCCCCAGCTGTACAATAGCGAGCTTTGACACTCAAGTACCGACTGAGACAGCTAAACCCTGAGTGGGAAATGAGAGAGACAGCGTGGCCTGGCTGGATTCTATCCCTGGCTCCGCCACTCACTGGCTGGGTGACCTTGGACAAGTCACCGCCCCGCTCCGTGCCTCAGTTTCCCCATGTGTGAAATGGGGATCGTGCTACCGCCCTCCTTGGTGCAGCGCGTTGCGATCGGCTGCTGGAAGAGCTAGCAATGACTAGTATTGTCTCATCAGCACAGTTATGTTTATTGCAGGGGAAGGCGTGATAAAAGCTCGGGGGTGGGGGAGAGGGTTTGATGAGAATCGGATCTAGGGGGTAAAACCACGCTAGGTCTACGTGCTCGAAGATTACCGCCGCCGGGAAGTATGAAGCAGAGCATTGAACCTCTCTGGCTGCTAGATGGATGCTGAATTAGGTCGCTCGGACCAGCTAAAAGCTGAAGTTTGTGATCTATTTGTTAATATCAACTGATGGTTATTTGGTACTGCCGAGAATGCGGTAGGTGCTGGATAAAGTTCAGATTGACACAGCCGCCCCCCAACGGGGTTTGAAATTTAAAGGGGAATTTACCAGCCGCTCTCCACAGCTCCCTGATGCCGAGATGCTTTTCCAGTGGCGTGTTCTTGCCGGAAAATCACCCAGGTTTCAGACAAACAGCCCACCTGCGAAAGCTGGGCTAAAGCCATTCCAGACGCCTCAGCCCGAGGGGGCTGGGGACGTGGGCGCGAACCCATGGTGCTGTGAGCTGGCAGCAATCACTCAGGCGCTGTGGGATAGCTGTTCCTGGAGGCGGACAGCATGGTGGTGTGCAGGCACTGAATACCAAAGCTGTCAGGGATGCAGGTTGCCCAGTTAGAGGTTTGGTGTTAGCGGTGGGATTAAGGATTGGCCCAGCTGGAGGTTTGGTGCCAGCGGTGGGATAAAGGCTTGGCCCGGCGGAAGGTTTGGTGCCAGCGGTGGGATAAAGGCTTGGCCCGGCGGAAGGTTTGGTGCCAACGGTGGGATAAAGGCTTGGCCCGGCTGGAGGCCTGGCCTCACTGCTTCTCCCCTGGCCTCGCCTCAGTTGCACTTGCAGTAGTAGGCGGAGATGGAGTTGTCCCAGTCCCCGAAGAGCCCCTTCTTGATCTCCCGCAGCCGATATACCACCCCACTGTTGAACTTGCGGCTGTAGCCTTTCTTGCCCTTCCTGGACCAGACGCTGATATCGCAGCGCGGCGCCACCACCAGGGAGGAGATCTTGTCGTTCCAGCCGAGCGGTATGTAGGGGACGTCGTCGCCGGGCTGCACCTGCAGCACGTTGCCCCCGCAGCACTGGGCATAGTAGGGGCTGTCGTCGGTGTACAGTTGGGCACAGATCTTGCTCCCGTCCGCGTTCTTCAGATCCGCCGGCGCCGGGCACTGGGCCCAGGCCAAGGCCAGGAGCAGAGGAAGGAGGAGCAGGGGGTGAGCGGTGGCCATCGTCCCGGTGCCGATGGGGGAGCCGCCACAGCGGTTCTCGTTTATAGAGCCCCACCCCCTTCCGAGGCTGGGGCCCTGCCGAGGGCGGAGCCCAAGGACACCAGAGGCAGGTGTGATAAGGGTGGGAAAAGGAAAAGCTGGTGGCACAGCAGAGCACCGTGTGTCCTGCCAAGGGAGCTCCCCCAGCCGAGGCCTCACGCAGGCACCTGGGGCGGGGGCAGCTAATGGGGGGGGGACTGCTCCCCCTGGAAAGGTGGAGGTCACTCACCGCTGCCCCCCAATGGGCTGGGAGGAGTTGGAAGTGTTATTGTCCTCCCCCTATTTTATAGCTAGGGAAACTGAGGCGTGGGAGGGCCCGGAGGTCATCCAGGAGTCCTGGCTCCCCAAACTGGTTGTGCTGTAACCACGAGATATCACTGGCAGTAGAACCCAGGAGTCCTGCCGCTGGCCTCCACTTGCTCTAACCATTAGACCCCGCTCCCCTCCCAGAGCAGGGAAGAGAACCCAGGCGTCCCGGCTCCCAGTCTGTCCTGCTAGTCAGGACGCCTGGGTTCTGCTCCTGGTTGTGCCACGTGACCTTGGGCGAGTCGTTTCACTCGCTCTGTGCCTCAGTTTCCCTGGCAGAGCGGAAATGAGCAACGCGATCCCCTGGCCCCAGCGCAGGGCTGCTCCGGGTACTCCCCAAGCGGCCGCCACCTGCCTTCCCTGCAGCCCTAGGACGCCAGGGTTCCATTTTCACCCCCCAGCAGGAGGGAGAGCAGTTCCCCTTCCTCCCACCCCCCCCCACTGGGACCGCAACATGCCAAGCTCCCCCCACTTCTGCGGCAGTGACAGGTGTGTGCTTTCCCCCGGCCATCCATCCCTCCCCTCCCCCGGATCACGGCCCCGAACCGAGTGGGGAGGGGAGAGTCTGATCCTTTCATCCGCTTCCAGCCAAGTTCATTCCCAAGGACGTGGCCTTCTCCAGGCAGCTCTGCAAACATCTGCAAGATCGGCTCCCCGCCTGGGGACGCCGGATCCTTTCCAGAGCTGAGTGGACGAAACTTTGATCTCTACCAGCAGGTAGGCCCCTAAGGACACCAGGAGGCACCTAGGGGGATCCTCGTGAAGTGCCTAACTGCTTTCTGTGCCTAAATCCCTTTGTAAAATCCAGCCCAATGCTCTCTGCTAGGGACCCGGTATTCCCTTGGGAATAGCAGGGACAGAGGAGGGAAGTATTGTTACTCATTCACTTATTTTTGAAGCCCTTCTGCATGCAAAGAAGACCAGGCTGGTGATTAGGATGCAGGCCTGGCTCTCTGGTGGCGCTGGTTCCAGTCCTCGCTTTTCCAGCAGTGACTTTGAGCAAGCCATCGATGGGGGGGCGGGTACACCGGTGGCGAGTCGCTACTCACTGTGAAAGTTGACCCCCCTCACAGTAAAATCTCTGGGGGTGTCTGTTTCCTTGGGAGAACAGCCTACCTTTGTCTATAGAGGCCTTGTCAAGGTTTCTTCCTCACTCTGAACTTTAGGGTACAGATGTAGAGACCTGCATGAAAACCTCTAAGCTTCTCTACCAGCTTAGATCTGGTCCACTGCCACCACTCCCAATGTGGTGACTCCCTTCCCTGGGTAGCCTTGAGAGACTCTTCACCAGTTCCCTGGTGAATACAGATCCAAACCCCTTGGATCTTAAAACAAGGAGGAATTAATTATTCCCCCCACCCTTCCCTTTTCCCCCACCAATTCCTGGTGAGTCCAGATCAATCCCCTTGGATCTTAGAACAAGGAAAAATCAATCAGGTTCTTAAAAAGAAGGCTTTTAATTAAAGAAAAAGGTAAAAATCATCTCTGTAAAATCAGGATGGAAAATAACTTTACAGGGTAATCAAACTTAAAGAGCTCAGAGGACCCCCCTCTAGCCTTAGGTTCAAAGTTACAGCAAACAGAGATAAACACCCTAGCAAAAAGGTACATTTACAAGTTGAGAAAACAAAGATAAAACGAACACGCCTTGCCTGGCTGTACTTACAAGTTTGAAATATGAGAGGCTTGTTCAGAAAGATGTGGAGAGCCTGGATTGATGTCTGGTCCCTCTGAGTCCCAAGAGCGAACAACCCCCAAAACAAAGAGCACAAACAAAAGCCTTCCCCCACCAAGATTTGAAAGTATCTTGTCCCCTTATTGGTCCTTTAGGTCAGGTGTCAGCCAGGTTACCTGAGCTTCTTAACCCTTTACAGGGAAAAGGATTTTGGAGTCTCTGGCCAGGAGGGATTTTATAGTACTGTACACAGGAGGGCTGTTACCCTTCCCTTTATAGTTATGACAGGCCTTGTGGGGGAGTCCCCGGGTGGGGCTGTCAATCCTGCAAACCCCTCGCCTTGGCGGGCGAGCTGCCTCTGGAGAGGTGCTACGGGGTGGTTACTTTCCTGGCATGGTTCCCTTCAGGTGGGAGGAGCCTGGCAGAGTGGGGCGGGGCTTAGCCCCTCACCACCACCTGGGACTAACTAGTGGCTTCCCAGGTGATGGGTCTTGGGTAAGAGGCCTTGGGACAGCTCAGGGGACGGGGAGAGGAGGTCACCCAGTCGCCCCACCTCGCTTACGCGGAGCTGGTCTGATTTGGAGAAATAAACCCGTCCCCGGAGAAAATCTCCTGACAAGTCTGGGAGTGCTGCGTCTGCGCGGGCCGGTGAGTCAACCCCACTGGTTTACAGGGTGCGGGGACCCCCTGTGCAAGTTGGTGCTTTGTTGAGAGGCCGAGGATCCCGGTGGTCTGGAGCCGCTTGGGAGTTTACAGCAACTTGAGAGCGCGTTAGCGAGGCCCAGCGGGGCTGGAGGCCCTGGGGCAGGGGCTGCATGGGGAGATCAGGATGGCGGTTTCTTTACAAGGCTGCGCCCAGCCCTCGGTGTGGGGAAAACCTTGACCGTGCCCTGCCTGAGCCTGAAATGAGCTTGGGAGAGGCATGAACGGGCCCGTTCCTTCTCGCTCTAAACTGCTGCAATCCCATGGATGGGGGAAGGGGACGGCCCACATGTGGGGTGTGTCATGGGCCCTGCATGGCCTTCGTTGGGGGTAACTGGCTGCTGAGTAGCTTAGAGGGGAGGCCGGTGCGGGTCAGCAGAGCGAGTCCAGAGGAAGGGAGGGAACAGCAGAGCCAGAATCCGTAACCTGAGCAAGTGTAACATTGACAGACCCCGGTCATCAGGATCGAACCTGGGACCTCTGGCGCTTCGCTAACGCTGTGCAGCGGCCTCGTTTGCTCTCTCGCTCAGTGGTCTCGGTGCGGCTGGATGGGACACAACACCACACCCAGGTGTGTGGGTTACACAAGGTGCTTTGCTCCCAGCTGCTGTGGGCCTAGTGCCCGGCCCCTGGCCTGGGAGGCAGGACGCCTGGGTTCTCTTCTTGTCGCTGGCCTGCGGGTCTGACATTGCGCGAGTCGAGGCCCGGAGAGACCCTAACACAGCCCGAGCTCCCACAAGAGAATGTGGCCCATCCCCCGAATGCCCTGGGAATGGAACCCAGGAGTCCAGGGTCTGCCCCACCAATCCTGCCTTCAAGGACCCACATGTCTCTTCGCAGGTGGCTAACGCGACATTAGCCAAATGTCCCGGCAGGAGGTTAAGGACACCCCCGAACAGGATGAGAGTTGACAATGCTAGAACTATGGGAAACTGGTCTGATGAGTTTGCTGGCATGGAAGGCCATCGCCTAGGGTGACCAGACAGCAAGTGTGAAAATCGGGACAGGGGGTAGAGGGTAATAGGAGCCTAGATAAGAAAAAGACCCCAAAATTGGGACTTCCCTATAAAATCGGGACATCTGGTCACCCTACCATTGCTAGGATATGGTAACGCAGTGGGCTGTTGTTCCGGATGCCTGGGTTCAGTTCCTGGCTCTCGGCATAACTCTGGGCAAGTCGCTTTCCCTCCCTGGGCCTCAGTTTCCCCACAGTTTCCTGTAACGCGGGGATGATGATAATCCTGCTTTGTCCACTGGACGCTCTTTGTCTCTCCCCCGGGTCTTGTGCACCCTTGGAGCCTGGGGGTGCTACCGTAATACATGTAATGCTAGGTCCATTTCCAAAGGTTGTTTTGTTGTCTTCAACCCTGCTGCGTTCTGGGGGGCTCTGCCGTGGGGCTGTCGTTCGCTCGCCCTGGGTTCAGAGGGGATGGAAAGGAAAGTGAAAGCGAAACGGTGTCGGAGCCGGGAGGAATTCCCAGGTTGAGGAGAGAGAATTTGGGCGCTACATTAAATCAAGATTATACAAGAGTCCCAGCCCTCCGCTTCTCTGGACGGATCCCAGCAGCCGGGGAAGAGCAGTACATGATTAACGAACCCGGTGCCCTCTTAGGAGTGGAATCTGTGTTCACTCCTGGCGGCGCCCTGTCCCTGTCCCGTGGTGGCTGTAGTCTTGGCTACATTGCCGGGGCCTTGTGCATGGGTTCGAGCCCCGTGGCTGGGCCTTGCTGGGGCCTTGTGCATTCATGGGTTCGAGCCCCGTGGCTGGGCCTTGCCGGGGCCTTGTGCATTCATGGGTTCGAGCCCCGTGGCTGGGCCTTGCTCTAGCGCGGCAAGACCCAGAGCTGGTGGGTTTGATCCCACCATGTCTTATTCAAAGCTGCCCCGTGTCCTTTCCTTCAGCAGCTGCTTTGGGGACGGCGTTCGAAAGCCCCAAGAATGATGCAAATGGAACTGCTCTTCCAGCCCGGCCCAAGCCCTAGGGCGATGCAGATGACAAGAAATACGTGGGCTTTTTTATTTTTTAACCAGCCTTTTTATTCACCCTGACATAAGGCACAACACAGCGATAGGAAAGTTTCGAGGACAAAGCGAAATGTCTCCATCATCGCTCAAAATGATACAGTGCAGAGAGCTCAAATTCTCCCTCCCCATTCTGAAATCACAGGCTCCCTGCCATTCACATAATAAATAATTATTTAAAAAACCCTCCATTAGCAGTACAGGGCACATGACACATGTCTGAGCAGTTCTCAATCCCCCCAGCAGAGGGCGGCATTGCATGTACACACAAGTTGGCTCCTTGCACCATGTCGGACGGAAGGTCTCTCTTAACAGATGATCTAAGTCATAGACGACGAACCGTGAATAAATAAATATCGAATGAAACTCCAGTTTCAATAATTACCCCCCTGATTCAGGGATTGAAAATAAATTACATAAATAAGACACACATCCTGTAACATTGCTGCAGTCAGGGACGGCAGATTGCACCGTAAAACACGAATGCAGAATTTCTTCGGCTGGAGTGAAATTCACCCCCTGGATAGCCGTGCGCTCCTTCTACACAGGGTTGAATTTCTCTCACTAGTGAGCAGAAACCAGCACCGTCTACGTGAAACCGCTGAGAACTATTGGAAATGTCAAAATCACGAGTTTTGAAAATTCAGCAGTTTGGAAATCCAACCACGCTGTCCACCCGCTTCAGAGTGAGTTTGCAAATCAGGGATAAAAAGCCACGAAACTGGCCACGCGGATCGCGAGTCCCTTTCGAAAAGGTTAGGCCTTAATTTCTTAAAGGAGAGGAAATTAGCCAGGGGAACGGCTAGTAAATCTCTGAGGAGGCCGGCAGGAGGCAATCTGAGGGGTTGACATTGACCTGAGAAGGCGAGTCGGGAGAAAGCTACATCGTGTGACTGTTTTCCAGCCAGTCATGAGCCAGGATCTTCTCCTGGTATGTAACAAATACAAGACTTAAAAATATATAAGGTCCCACCCACCCTTTCTCTCTCGCTTCCCCCCCCCCCATTTCAGTTCTGTAGATGTCCGGTCTAGAGGCAGCAGGGCCGTAGACGGCGACAGGGTTTCAGTGGCAGGACTTGTTGAACTTGTGGGCAACATTCTGCAGCTCGTTCAGTAGGCGGAAGAGGTTGAAGATCATAGCTTCCTCCAGGCATCTGGCAGACCCCTAGGACCAGAGAAATAGCAAGTGGGCTTTACAGCTTGTCACAGCCGCAGGTTCAAAGCCCGGCACGGAGCGCTGGGGGGTGCGTGGCGGCGGCAGGGGATAGAACTCGGGTCACTTGGGCTCAAGGAGAATCGCCACTAGCTGTCAGCACCAGAAGGGATAGGACACAGGGTTGTAGTGTTGTGACTCGAGCCAGCAAGTACAGATGTGCACAGAGTTCACTACTATCCCAATGGTGTCTTTCCTTCTCAGCGGCTCAGGGTGCCCCTCCCCATCTCATCTTAACTGGCCCCAATGCCCCAGGGTGCAGCTGAACAGGGATTTATCTGCAGTGGCCTTAGGGTAGCACCTAAGAGCCTCAGTCACGGAGCAGGACCCTATTCTGTCAGGTGCTGTACGTTCTTCTGCTTCCAGGTTTAAACTCATCTCTGGGATGAGTTCTTATTGCTACTAGGTAAATTACGGTAGGTTGCCATGGCAGTAGGTGCTGTACACCTGTATAGCTATTAAGTGTATTACGGTAGCACCTAGGCACCCCGGCCATGGAGCAGAACCCCCTCTCCCCGTGCCAGGTGCTGTACATTTGTATTGCTAGTAGGTGTATTACGGTAGCATCTAGACACCCCGGCCATGGAGCAGAACCCCCCTCTCCCCGTGCCAGGTGCTGTACATTTGTATTGCTAGTAGGTGCATTACGGTAGCACCTATGCGCCCTGGCCACAGTGCAGGATCCCCCAGACGCCAGGCGCTGTACAAACCCAGACCCACAGGGCAAAGGGCCGTGGCACCGTCCCGCATCCTCACCTCGCTTTTTCCGGCGTGGGCTTTCCAGAGCCATCTGGCGAGGACGGGCTGCTGCGCAGCAACGTCGCCACCCAGGCCCTTCAGCTGGATCTGGAAGACGGTGCAGAAGGCGTTACGAACGGCCCCCTCTCTGGCGTGCCGAGGGCGGGCAGCAGCTGCGCTCGGCCTGCCGCTCGCTGGGTGGCACCAGCCTCACCTTTATGGAAACGTCTCCCACCCAGGGACTCCCCAGGCTCCGGCTGGGCGTTTGCGCCTCCGGAAAAGCCAAACCACCGGCTTTCAATTCCCTCCCGGCTGGCTCGCGGCACGTTGGATTTCATTGGGGCCCAGCGACCGGAGCTGCTTCCCCAGCTTGGGCGTAAGAGGGTCTGGGCCGGCATGCAGCAGGTTGTGGGGTATATTAGAAGGGAGCAGTAGTTGTGAGTTGCTTTGTGTGCCTGTGTGTAAATATAATCCAGATACTCATTGCAGTGAAAGAAGCTGCCTTCAGCTCACCTTAAACTGATCTAAAGAAATACGTTTTCACGTGACGGGCAATTGGCCTGTGGAACTCATTGGCACAGGAAGTTGGTGAGCTCAGTGTAACGGGGTGGCCTGCCCCTTTAAGAGCCTGGGGCCACCCAACCCTGGTCTATGATCAGCCCTGGCTGGGAAAGGCAGGTGTTTTCTGGAAAAGCTCATGGGGGTGGGGAAACTGAGGCAGCAGCTAGCCTGAGGCGAGACTGGGGAAGGTGGTGATGTGCCTGGCAGGAATTTAGCAAGCTTTAGGAAGGGATGTTTCTACGGCGCACAAGAATCGCCGGTGTTATAAGAGCTAATGCTAATTTTAAGATTTTGGGCAGGGAAACTGAGGGTTCTGCTTCCAGGTTTAAACTCATCCCTGGGCATTCGTGATCAGGATGCTGGCTGCTGTCAGAGAGGGGATGCCGGGTTAGACCGTCCTCAGCTCTGATCCATCCTGGAGACTTCTGTGTTCGTTACGAACTGGATTCTGTGCTCCGTTAGGCTGTGACCCAGAGGGTGGAACCTAGCCCCGAGTTCAGGAATCCACGAAACCCTCCGCGGACATGCAGCAGCCTCTGCGGTGGGGAGCGAGGTGAACAATCCAGAGCTTGCTAGATCCCATCCAACTGCAGGGGCACGTGGGGGGAGAGAGAGGGCAGCTAGGCTGGGACGGCCGTGTTAAAATCGCTGAACCAACGCAGCGGGGCTGCATCTCAGCGCTATGTGCGGGATCCCTGTATACACAGCTCCTGTGTCCCACCCCGGAGGTGGCTGCATCTCAGTGCCGGGCAAGAGATCCCTGTATAAACAGCTGCCACGTCCCACCCCAGAGGCGGCTGCATCCCTGTGGTCGTCATCCGTGCTGATACTCACACAGCTCCTCAGGTCCTCCTGGATACTCGCCAGGATCTCCAGGGGCTTGGACGCGTTCCTGACCAGCTCGGGATCGCTGAGGTTCTGAATGACCCTGATGGTCACATCCACTTTCTTCTCCAGCGCCAGCAAGTTTTGACATTCCTGGGGGGCACAGCAGAGGGATGTCTGTGTGAGACCAGAGGGGGGCAGCAGGGGGCCCTCAGGGCTGGGGTCAGAGGGCAGGTCTGGGGGATCGCCCAGGCATGGGGTGGGGAAGAGGGGGGGGAGAGGGAAGGGTAGGAGGAAGGGAGGGGGAAGGGTGGGATGGGGCAAAGAGGGGGAGAGGGAGTCGGGTTGGGCGTGTGTCTCCGCCATGGGGTCTCTCACCGACAGCTTGTCCAGCTTCCGGTGGAAGATCCTGGCGGAACAGTCCGCAGCAGGGTCCCGGAGCATCTCATTCTGTGGGGAAAGGCAACGCGGGTGGTTAGTTGTTCCTTGCCCACGCAGCGAAACGTCTTCCATTCGGGCATCAGAGCAACGCAGGGTCGCACTTTCCCCTAGAGTGACTCCATTCTCGGCAGCCACCCATGAGATGCAGCCGTCTCTGGGGTGGGACGGGGGACTGGGCTCCCTCACCCAGTGCTGAGATGCAGCCACCTCTGTGGTGGGACGTGGCGGCTGTTTATACCACGATCCCTCACCCAGTGCTGAGATGCAGCCACCTCTGGGGCAGAACGCGGCAGGAAGTGGCAATCACTTCCTCCTGTATCCCACTGAAACTACCAGGGGCAGCATGAAATGTACAGTTTGGCTCCAGTACTGGGGTTTACCCCCACCCCTTGTCCTAACTCTTCAGTTCCCGAGGGATCGGACAGCGGTTTTGCATCACGTCCGAGAGTTGCCTCTACTCACGTATTTATCCCTGAAGTCCTTAAAGGCTTGGTTATCTGGGGGGGAAATGGATTTGTATTGGGAAAGTTGGCAATTCTTTACTGGAGCTCCTTCGGCAAAAGCGTCCACCAATGCCAGCAGGAGAGCTGAGACTAGCAGCGTCCGGCTCATAGTGACTGCACCTGGGAAAAAAAACAATCTCCTAAGTATGGTCTTTTCCCCACACAACATTAGGGCAGAGAGAAATTTTTCAGCCAAAACTTTTTGGGGTGCGGGGACCTGGTGACCCCAAAATGTTTTTGCCAATTTGTGTCAGCTCGGTCGAATTGATTTGGTCAAAAGTTTTGAGGGTATTTTTGGTTTGGCCTGACTTTGTTTTTCAAATATCCTTCAGTTTTATTTCAAGAGCAATCAAAACTGAAAGGAAGCCTTTTGTTTGACCCCAAATTAAATTGTTTTTATTTTTTTAGACTTTTCGTTAGGCTCCAAATTTTGAAAAATTTCCTTTTCGGTTTGACCTGAAACTATTTTTTTTCTTAGTTTTAAATCCCGCCCCCCCAACAAACCAACCCACCCCCACCATTGTTCACACAAGGGAGCCCCTCTGTTAATCATGCTTGGACTCGTCCAGATTGCTTTCACTTGAGCTATCCGCAGTCCTTCTGTGTCTGACTTTCCCGTAGTATCTGAGCAGCACCCTCATTGATCCTCACGACACACGCGCGAGGTAGGGAAGTGCTGTTATCCCCTTTTATAGATGGGGAAACTGAGGCACAGAGCGGCTGCGTGACTCCTCCAGGGTCACATTGGAAGGGGGTGGCGGAGCAGGGAATTGCATTCCAGTGTCACACCCTTTTTCTGTACACGGCCCGCTAAGGTGAGTCTGTGGGACCCGGGCTTCTGGCCTTGGGGATTTGAAGCCCACGCTGGCGTGTCCACACTGCATGGTAAACCTGGACTCGCAGTTGCTGGACCCGGGTCTGGCAGCCGCGGTAACGCATCCACACTGCACTACACGGACCTTCTGAGCCGGCTCTGCAGTCTGAGCTGCGTCCACACTGCAAAAGGCCAGGGCTGGGACCCGAGTCCCAGCAGAAATGAGCTTTGACCCACCCTCCTATCCAAGGGCCTGGAGCCTGCGTGTTTGCTGACCTGAGTCAGACAGGTTTGTGTGTGGACGGGAGGCGGGCGTGGGCTCCAACACGAGTCAGAGCTTGAGCTTCGCGAGCAGTGTAGACGTGCCCTGGTGGAGTGACATCATTAGCAAGAGGTCGTTGTCCTCTAGCAGAACTAGTCACTAGAACCCGCGGGGGCTAAACTGCGGTGGGGGAGGGGGTGTACCTACCCCACACTGGGCCGAAGGGGGTTAACCCCAGGCTGTGGGCCGAGGAAGCCACACACCTCTTTGCCCCTGCTGGGCATGCTCCCACTGGGACCAGCATAGCAGAGGGAACAGCCCAGCTCTGGCGTGGCAGCCAATAAACGCAGACTGGATTCTGGGTTGGAACCTCAACAGCCCCCCAGCTGGCCGCCGGTGCCGAGGGACCCCCGCGTTGGAAGAAAGGGGAGGAAGCGACCCGGGGAAGGGGATGACCGAGACTGAGCAGCGAGGACCCTGGGTCAAGACCCAGTGGAGAAGGATGGGCCCGGGTCCCCCTGCCCCGTCCAACCTGCCACGGACACCGCCGACGGGCAGGGAGGTGAATTGGGCTGTCGAAGGCCATTGCATAGGCTTTGGCCTTTAGGCCGTATTGTCCTGAACTCTGGGACAGCCCTTTTGATTCTGGCCATGGGGCTGTACCACCCTGGGAAGGACGGCTACTTAGGCTTTGACCACTAGGCCTTACTGCCCCAAAGCTCAGGTCAGCGATAGCGACTCAGTCTATGGGGCCAGACTGCCCTAAGGGGCTGATGGGGTGAAGCTACCCTGCAACAGGAGGGGAAATGTCACAATTAGTCATTTATTTTGTATTCTCCTACCACCAAGGAGCCCCAGGCTTGGACCAAGACCCCACTGTGCTGGGGGCTGTACATTTTATTGCTATTAGATGTATTACGGTAGCGCCCAGGCTCCATTATGCCAGGTGACCTAGGAACACACAGAACAAGCCGGTCCCTGCCACCTCGCTCCCTTCTTGCACTGCGCGGGAATATTCATGTTCCGTAATGATCTGCCGACTGGCTTCCCCTTGGCTTCGGGGTGTCCGGTTTCTCGCTCTTGAAATGCACCTGACCCCTGGCATTAGGTGATCTCACACACGCTGAATGCCAGGCCCACCGCGAGCGAGTTTCCCTGTGTGGCCAACTTCACACGTCTCTGGGACGTCCACGGAGAGCGTTCGCGTCACAGATGGGGGCGACTCGTGTGAGTCAGTCTCTGACGCCGGCGTATAATTAAAAATCCAGCGGGGTTCCACGGATCTTAAAGAATGCTTCCTCGGGAAAAGGAACAATTTTGTCGCCGCTAAGCCGGCTTCATCAACACTCTGCTTCGTTTGGTTTCTAATGAATACCAACGAGGCAGGATTGCTTCACTCCTCGAGCAGCAGCAATTGAATTGGCTGTTTGCCTTGTGTGTTATGGTCGTTCTCCATCCCGCGTGGCAGGCGTTTGCAGCACAGAAATTGCGGGAGTACGATCATTCGGCTCTAAGAACGAAATGGTCATTTTTGCCCAAGGACCTAATGATCGGAGTTGACTTCTATTGAATTTCAAGGAACTGAAGGGGGCGGGCGGTACGTGGATGGATAGATGAGTTTGTGGGGAGGGAGGGGTGGATAGCTAGAAGGGAGTGTGTGGGGATGGATGGATGAATACACCTTGAATCCTGCATGCAGCACGGGTCGCCCCATCTCAAAAAGATATAGGAACTGGAAAAAGTCCAGAGAAGGGCAACAAAAATGATTAGGGGATGGAACAGCTTCCATATGAGGAGAGTATCAGAGGGGTAGCTGTGTTAGTCTAGATCTGCAAAAAGAGTCCTGTGGCACCTTATAGACTAACAGACGTATTGGAGCATAAGCTTTCGTGGGTGAATCCCCACTTCGTCAGATGCATGTAGTCATATGAGGAGAGATTCAAAAGACTGGGAGTTTTCAGCTTGGAAAAGAGACGACTGGAGGGGGGCGGGATATGATAGTCTATACAATTGTGACTGGTGTGGAGAAAGTGAATAAGGAAGTGTTATTTACCCCTTCTCATAACACAAGAACTAGGGGTCACCCAATGAAATGAATAGGCAGCAGGTTTTAAACAAACAAAAGGAAGTATTTCTTCACACAACACACGGTTAACCTGTGGAACTCCTTGCCAGGGGATGTTGTGAAGGCCAAGACTATAACAGCATTCAATAAGAATGAGATCAGTTCCTGGAGGACAGGTCCATGAATGGCTATTAGCCAAGATGCTCAGGGATCTAACCCATGCACTGGGTGTCCCTAAACCTCTGACTACCAGAAGCTGGGAATGGATGACAGGGGATGGATCACTTGATGATTCCTTGTTCTGTTCATTCCCTCTGAAGCACCTGGCATTGGCCACTGTTGGAAGACAGGACACTGGGCTAGATGGACCGTGTGGCTGTTCTTCTGTTCTGTGTTCTTATGATGAGTGTGTCCAGGGCAGGATGGTGGGAGGAAAGGAGGGGTGTCGTGGGGTGGATAGGAACAGAAGGAGCAGAACGAAGCTCTGTTTTTTCCAGGCTGTATTTGTGTTTACTCCCAGGCAGACGTAATTGCATAATTACTGTATCGGGAAGCTCAGATAAATAAAATAGTGGATGTGCTTGTGGCGAAAGCCTGATCCTTTTCAGAAACGCAAGAAGATAATTATGGGACTTGCCGGAGTCTGCCAAGCGAAGTCGTTCATTGCCAGGCGCAGTTTGGATTTCAATTATTTTTTAACAACATTTACATCAGCAAATTGAGTAATGGGGTGATTAGCACAAGGCAAGAATCTGGTCCGGGGCTACTATGCTGCCGAAAAGAATCACGATGGCTCGGTCCTATCTCAGTGCTACTGTGTTACTTGGGCGCTGAGTTGTGTCACTGTTCAGTGCCTCAGTTTTCCCTTCTCTAAAATGGGTTAATACTGTCCTGACTTTGTAAGGCCAAATCACCAGGGGGTGGTAATTGGCCGTAACTCCATTGAAGTCAGTGAGGCCAGCTTCCCAGCTGGTATAAATTCAGCCTCTTCTCCACAACTTCAAGGACCCGAAACTTTCTTCATTTGAAGTGAGAGAGAGATTTTCACCCAACAATATCTGAGGCACCAAAAGTTGGCCAAACCATTTCAGCAGCGTATGTTTTCACCAGGTTGTAAACAACCTAAAGAAATCTATTAGCGCTGGCTGGAAAATAGAGGGTTTTTTTTTCCCTGCGGAAAATTTGGACTTTTTGTTAAAGAGCAGAAACCCGAAATTTTCGAATCAAAAACTGGCGAAGGCCAAAAAGATTTAGGCCAAAAGCTGCCAACACCTGAAAAGTTTTAGCTGAGACTCCGAACGGTTTAGGCCCAAAACTGCCAAAAGCGAAATCATTCTAGACCAAAAGCAGATTTATTTGGGGGGGGGGCAGAAATTAAAAAATTTAGGCCAAAACCCTGAACGTGTTCAGAAGAAAATGAGAAAAGTCGAAGCCGGAAATGAAAAAAATTTGCAGCCCCGAAAAATCTGGTTGGGGTTTTCCTGAGAAAACGGGAACGTTTCTGTGGAAAACGGGCACCTTCTGCGAAAACTTTCATCCGGGCAAACCCTTCCTCCCCCATTTTCCCATCACACGGAAGTTTCGACCCTAAAGCCATACCTGTGAGAGCGATTGCCCGGATGTCGGTTCGGTTCCCCTGGATGCTGGGATCTCTTTCCGCCTGCTTTTCGCTGCTGATTGTGTGTCTGCTGCTCCATCGCTATGGCTTTTATGCCCCGGCTGTTTTCTGTTTGTAACCTTGCAAAAAGAAAACATGGTTTTGCTTTTGGTGCCCGTTTGGAAAGAGAAAATGGAAAGGTTGGGCAGGGGTGTGCAAGCAGGCCGGGTTGCAGGGGAATGATCTTTTGGAGAGGAAACTCTAGGTGGTATCCTGGCTAAGTGACGTAAGATTTGGAGAGGTTTTGTACAATGTTAGCATAAGCTTGCCCCTGTGGACATGAGGTCTCGACCAATAGGAAACCACGCCAGGAAGAACTAAAAAGGACTTTCCCCTTGCTCACGAAATCCCAGGTCGAGTTTGCTTTGCTGGGTGGTTTTCGCTCTGGTTTGCACCGAACCGGCGGGAGTCACGGGGGCTCAAGTCTGTCGGGGGCACACGAGAAAACTTTCTGCTGATGCCAAGTCAGCAAGGTGCTGGAGGCAGGTTGGCCAGAGTTTGAGCCGCGGCAGCTGGGGCCAGGCCCCGCTTGTTTGGGCCAGAGGTGCCGGGAGATCTGAGGTTCGGAGGGGTGGGGATGGGTTTGGCCTCTGATAGGGACCAGGAATTGGACATGAAATTAGGGTCCGGATGCCAGGGGCCAGTTTTGTGCGTCAGCTCTACTTTATACAGATCCAGGAGATGCTTTATATCAGGAAGGGGGGTGGAACAGCAGCCGGCACTGAAGGTTGAGAGCCAGGACTCCTGGGTTCTCCCAGCTCCAGGGGGCAGCAAGATCTAGTGGTCAGTGCAGAAGATTGGGAGCTAGGACTGCTGGGTTCGAATTTCAGCTCTGGGAGAGAGCAGGGCCTACTAGTTAAAGTGGGAGTGGGGGGCCTAGACTGCTGGGTTTATTCCCAGCCCTGGGAGGGGAGTGGGGTCCAGTGGTTAGAACAGGGGGGGCTGGGCGCCAGGACTCCTGGGTTCTATCCCCAGCTCTGGGAGGGGAGTGTGGTTTAGTGGTTGGAGCGGGAGCGGGGCTGGGAGCCAGGACTCCTGGGTTTTGTCCCCAGTTGTGGGAGGAGAGTGGGATCTAGTGGTTAGAGTGGGAAGGGGGCTGGGAGCCAGGACTCCTGGGTTCTATCCCCAGCTCTGGGAGGGGAGTGTGGTTTAGTGGTTAGAGTGGGAGGGGGGGCTGGAGCCAGGACTCCTGGGTTCTAATACAAGGACTGGGAAGCAGCACACTCACACCTCGCTCAGAGTTTCCTGCATGGATAGGTTTGGGTGCATTCCCCGGAGCTGGGTCTCTGTCACGCATTATGTCCCACCCCACCAAGCCTCTGTTATACAGTCCTTGGCCATTTCAACCCCCGACTTCCAGGCCCCAGCTCAACGTGGCAGAAAATCCATGTCCAGGCCCTAGCAAAAGTGCGGGATCTTCTGGAATCCGGGAAGTTTGGGAATATCTGAGCGATCTGAGATTATATTTTTCTGCATGTGGGATATAAATTATTGGAAGAACAAATATTGACTGATAGGGGTATTATGGTAGCTCTTAGGCACCCCGGTCATGGCCTAGACCCACATTGTGCCAGGTGCTGTACATTTTTGTTGCTACTAGGTATATGACAGTAGCCAGGATCCTGCTGTATCAGGTGCTGTACAAACCCAGACCAGAAAGACAGTCCCTGCCCCAGTGAGTTTCAGCCTTGGTTTGTGGCTCCTCTAATGAGTCAACCTGGCCCCATTTCGAAACGTCTAAAGCAGAAACCACCCAGCCAAGGACCCAGAGAACAGCTGGGTCCCTTTGTCACCTGTGCTGTGTCCTAAGCTGCAGGGTGTGGGAACCGCCAGCAGGGGGCCCTGCAGCACCCATCAAAAGGGCTTTTCAGTGGAATCGGGAACCATCTGGCATCCGAAGGGGAAGATGCCCAGTAAAACAGGCCTGAGATGTAGATTTTTATTTTTTTTTGTAAACTTAAACAACAAAACAACCTAACCCCGCTCCCCCCAAAACCAGCCCCCCTAAAATCCCCCACCCCAAACCAATAACATCCCAACAGAGATTAAAAACAGAAAATCTGAAGGAAATAGTTGCCTCTAAACTGGTAAACTGTCCCCACCCAGACATGGCCAGATTGAAGTTGATGGAAGGAAGAGCTGTTTTGTTTTGTTTTTTAAACACCCAGGCCAAATTAGCCTGGGGAACTCCTGGCCGCAGGCCGAGAGAGGGACAGGAGTCCTTTGAAGCACCTGGGACCAGCCGCTGTCAGAGATGGGCCATTGGAGGAGCTGGGCCTGATGAATCAATTCAGAGGTTTGAAGGTGTGACGAAGTGGGACTGTTCTTAATGTTTCCTCTGAATACTGTAGGGGTGCCTCAGTTTCCCCTATGCATTTCTTAAGTCTCTAGGTGGTGGGATAAAGGCCAGTGTGCATAAATGGCCAACACTCTGTCTCCTGGCAACTAATGGCCGGGGCCCTTCCCCCCTGCAAGGGCATAGCTAAAGGTTCGAGAACAAAGAGATCAGGTGACCTCCTGGCCCAGGAAAGAGACAAAGGCCAGAGAGGAGGGGCTGGAGGGTGAGTCAGTTTGGAGCTGGCTGAGGACGGGGAGTGAGGGCAGACGGGGTTGTCTGGCTCGCTGCCCCCCCCCCAAAATGGATCCGGCTGAGGGGTCCTGTTCTCTGTACCTACAAGCTCTGTTTTAGACCCTGTTCCTGTCATCTAATAAACCTCTGTTTTACTGGCTGGCTGAGAGTCCCGTCTGACTGCAGAGTGGGGGTGCAGGACCCTCTGGCTTCCCCAGGACCCCGCCTGGGCGGACTCACTGTGGGAAGCGCACGGAGGGGCATATGCTGAATGCTCCACGGTCAGACCCAGGAAGGTGACTTCTTGCCTGAAGACAGTCTGCTCCGAGAGGGAAGACTCCCCCAGAGTCCTGACTGGCGGCATTGCCCGGGGACTCCGTGACAGAAGGCCAGAAGGGGTCCAAGATTTGGTCCGTATCATTTGGTTTCAAAAAGAAATGTCTATAAATCCCAGAGCAGGAAGGCAGGAAATGCACCTGATGCCAGAGTCTTCCTTTCTAGGCGGGTAGATTTGTAAGGCATGAAGGGACTGTTGGATCTCCTAGTGTCTGACCCATGGAACCGATCAGAGACTTTCATTCCGATCCCTTGGTGCTGAGTTTGGCTAACGCACGTCCTCCAGACAGGCAGCCAGCCGGGATCTGACTCCAGAGATGGAGAATTCACCCCTTCCCCGCCGTGTTCATTGCAACGGTTAATCGCCCGCACTGTGAAAAATCGCGGCTTGATTTCCAGCAGGAATCTGGCTGGGTTTGGCGTCCAGCCATTGGCGCGACTGAAGGGCGGTTTTAGTCTCTGATAGGTTTCCCCCCGTGGAGGTGTTTAGACATCGGGATTGACTTACCTCTCTGACTCTTCTCTTTGACTGACCTCCTAAAGTCTCTCCCTGCCGGGCAATTTCTCCCGCCCTCAAAGAATTTTTGTGGCTCTGCCCTGCCCCCTCACCAGCTTTCAACGTCCGCTTGAAAACACGGCCCCCAGAGCTGGTCACATTAGCCCAGTATTGGTCTCATCAAGGTTGTACACAGAGGTGAAATCCCCTCGCTACCCTCACGTATACATCCCAGGACCGCATCGGCTCTGCTAGCCCCAGCGCCACCCGGGGACCTCATGTGGAGCTGCTTGTCTGCCATGATCACTAAACCTTTTCTGGGGTCCCTGCTTTCCAGGAGACAGAACCCCATTCTGGAGGGACGAATGTCGGTTTCAAATCTTGCAAAACCTGCCTACAGGGTAGTTCTTGCCCAGCTAATAATAATCCCTTGCTCGTAGCAGCAGGGAGATCTCAAAGCACTTTACAAAAGAGGCTGGTATCAATATCCCCATTTTACAGATGGGGGAAACTGAGGCACGGGGGGGGAGTGAGTGGCCCAAGGTTGCCCAGCAAACCAGTGGACTAGAACCCAGGTGTCCCGAGTCCCAGACCAGTGCTCTGTCCAGTGCCTCCCTCCTAGGAGTGTGTCTGTTCCTGATACATTTTTATCCTCCCTGACATACCTATGGGTGACCCTGCTATCTAGGTACATGTGTAGCTCTTGCTTCTACCTCCCGTGCTGTGCATGGCGCAGCAAGGACATAAGCCTGCTCTATCTGCCAGCAGGGTGGGAGTGATCAGGAAGTTGCCCCACAGTGCAGTCCTGAGGATACCAGCTCTCTGCCTCAGTGACATCTTGTGGCGGTGAGTTCCACAGGTTAACGGTGTGGTCCTTCGATCAGTTGCCTTTCAATTTCCCTGGACAGCCCACGACTCTAACCAGTGATCAGGGCCTTGTTTGACAATAATCCGAGCCAACAGGGGCACTCGGCTACCTTTCTGGATTGTACACGCCTCTAGCCACGTTCCTTCTGATTTCTTCTCTCCTGGAACGGCCTTGTTCTTTTCAACCTCTCTTCATTTCATCATAGACTATCAGGGTTGGAAGGGACCTCAGGAGGTATCTAGTCCAACCCCCTGCTCAAAGCAGGACCAACCCCAACTAAATCATCCCAGCCAGGGCTTTGTCAAGCCGGGCCTTAAAAACCTCTAAGGAAGGAGATTCCACCACCTCCCTAGGGAACCCATTCCAGTGCTTCACCACCCTCCTAGTGAAATAGTGTTTCCTAATATCCAACCTAAACCTCCCCCACTGCAACTTGAGACCATTGCTCCTTGTTCTGTCATCTGCCACCACTGAGAACAGCCGAGCTCCATCCTCTTTGGAACCCCCCTTCAGGTAGTTGAAGGCTGCTATCAAATCCCCCCTCACTCTTCTCTTCTGGAGACTAAACAATCCCAGTTCCCTCAGCCTCTCCTCATAAGTCATGTGCTCCAGCCCCTAATCATTTTTGTTGCCCTCTGCTGGACTCTTTCCAATTTTTCCACATCCTTCTTGTAGTGTGGGGCCCAAAACTGGACACAGGACTCCAGATGAGGCCTCACCAATGTCGAATAGAGGGGAACCATCACATTCCTCGATCTGCTGGCAATGCCCCTACTTATACAGCCCAAAATGCCATTAGCCTCCTTGGCAACAAGGGCACACTGTTGACTCATATCCAGCTTCTCGTCCACTGTGACCCCCAGGTCCTTTTCTGCAGAACTGCTACCTAGCCATTCGGTCCCTAGTCTGTAGCAGTGCATGGGATTCTTCTGTCCTAAGTGCAGGACTCTGCACTTGTCCTTGTTGAACCACATCAGATTTCTTTTGGCCCAATCCTCTAATTTGTCTCTGTATCCTATCCCCACCCTCCAGCGTATCTACCACTCCTCCCAGTTTAGTGTCATCTGCAAACTTGCTGAGGGTGCAATCCATCCCATCATCCAGATCATTAATTTCATCATAAATTTCTCTTGCCCGATCTCTGCTCCGGCTCCCCTCTTGCGGAGCGAAAGCAGGCTGCTGTGTGTGTGTGTGGGGGGGGAACGGGGAAGGACGGGGACGGTCTTGCTATGCCCATCTCTGTGATGCTATCAATATCACTTTCAGCCCCGCCGCGTGTCCCTCCGGCTTTCGCGATGCCCATCGAGCGGCTGCGTCGCGCCGAGCTGTCAGCGAGATCGTTTTCCCCGCATGCTCACTTTTTATTGAGAGCTCATCAGCTCGAACGCGAGGCTCCAATTGCCCTTTGCGATGAGCAGCCCCTCGCTTGCACGTCAGCAATCAATTCCCCGCCGGCATCGCTTAGCGCTCGCTAAAGTAAACATCTCATTTCGTGTCACCCACTCGTTTGAGTCCGCGCCTTCCCGACGTTGTTCATAAAAACCCGCCGCTGCCGCGGCCTCCCAGCAGAACCACAGGGCGGCCGACGCTTAACCTTTCGCTATATTGAAAATTACCGGGCTCTGTCTCAAAGACGCCGATTTCTGACCCAAGACAGGGCTTCACTTCTCGGCCCTTTGGCAGGGAGCGATTTTCTTTACTAGGCACGTGCTGTGCGGGGGACGGCGCTGGAACGTGGGTGACTTGCTTCCCCTACTCGATGCCTCAGTTTCCCCACAGTCCTCGTTTGTAAAGCGCGTTGAGATCCACGGCTGACAAGTGCTAGGCGGTGGTGTTTATTAGGTGTATTACGGTAGCACCTACCGGCCCCGGTTGAGAGTTTGGCCCAATCCTGCACAGGTACAGAGTGAGAGATAGCCCCAGCCCCCCAAGAGCTTACAGTCTCAATAGACAAAGGGTGGGAGGGGAAACTGAGGCACACAGTGGGGCCTGGATGTGTCCAGTCGCTCACTGGCTGGAAGAGAATCCAGGTGTCCTGAGTCCCGTCCAGCACCCTACCCGCTTCCCTGATCACTTGGTGCTGAGTTCCCACCTCTAAAAAACTGACGAGAGAGACGCAGGATGGGCAATGGGAAACTGAGGCCCAGAGACAAGAAGTGAGTTACCCAAAGTCTGACACCCCCTCTCCCCCATCCTTCCACATGCCTGATATTAACCGGTTTGTCTTTCCCCTTGTCTCATTGATGCCCACGAAACATACAAAGACATGGCCAAGCGTTCTGGTCTTTTCTTCCGTTTATTCTGTCAGTCAATTTTCTGGAAGCGTGAGCTGCAATTCTGAGAAAGACCCCCAGGGCATTTCTACAAGCGAGCTACAGGCAGACAGCATGCGTGAGACAGAAACCATGGCCAAGCGCTGAGAACGGCTCTCGGGGAAACACATCCAGAAGAATTCAGCACCAGGAAAAAGCAGGTTCAAACGCGCTGACCACAGCCCAGCAGTGCCAGGGTTAATTATCATTGGGGTTAGGTAATTATTAAGGAGGGGAAACTGAGGCACAGAGCCGAGATGTGACTTGCCCAAGCAGGCCAGTGGTAGAGACAGGACTAGAACTCAGAGGCCCAAGCTCCAACCCTGAACAGCTGGGCCCCACAGCACTATGGTCCAACTGTTTGCTGGCCTGTGCATCATGGGTGTGTAGATGTGAATTCACAAAGGCAGATTCTGATCTCAGTCACTCCGGAGCGACGCCGCTGCCATCCAGGAAGGTGTTCCGGATTTACACTCGTCTGTAACTGCAATTCCACTCTGGCTCCTACTCCACTGAAGTCAGCGGAGTATTTCCCTCCCCCAGTGTAAATGAAATCTGGATCTGGCTCCAGGAGCATTGGTGTGAATGGAGAGAGAATGGGTGTGAATGGAGAGTGACTCTGGATGTGCACCACAGTGTGAATGAGGGCAGGAGCTGGTCCAGAGGGCATTGACGTGACTCCAGGTTGACCTCAGCATGGAAGACATCTGGGTCTGGCTCCTTCCCTCCCTGCCCCGCTCTACACTGGCCGTGGGACAGCACGGAGCTTGTAGGAGAGGCCCTGGCCGCGGAAAGCCCTCCGCAGCGAGGCCAAGTCGATGGCCCCGGGGTCCGTGAGCAGCTCCAGGGTGAAGCTCTGCAGCAGGGTGGTTATGAACAGGAAGATCTCTGCCTTGGCCAGCCCTTCCCCGGGACACACGCGCTTCCCTGGAGCGGGGGACAAGATGACAAGCCCGTCAGTTGGGTCTCGTCGGGCCATGCGGGGGCTGCCTCCAGCACCCAGCTGAGAACTGCAGCAGCCCCCGAGAAGGAGCAAGTCGCCTCTTTCGGAGACGCTCCATCTCTTTCCATCTCGCCTTTTCTCCAACCCGCGGCGCCTTTTAGGGGCTCTTCTCAGTCCCCTCTCCAGGGGGGAGCAGCAGTTTTAGAAGGCAGCTCCTGCCCCAGCGAGCGCCCAGTTGAAACAGGCAATGGGGGGAGGGGAAACTGAGGCACAGAGCGGGGAAGCGACTTGGCCCAGGTCACTCGGCAGAGCAGAGGATAGAACCCAGGTGTCCTGAGTCCCTGCCCCGGGGGGCTGCTGTGTTCTGTCATACGTGCCCGGAGGAGGACCCAGTAGAATCACAGAAGAGCCGGGTTAGAAGGGACCTCAGGAGGTATCTAGTCCAACCTCCTGCTCAAAGCACGACCCACCCCAACTAAATCATCCCAGCCGTGGCTTTGTCAAGCCGGGCCTTAAAAACCTCTAAGGAAGGAGATTCCACCACCTCCCTAGGGAACCCATTCCAGTGCTTCACCACCCTCCTAGTGAAATAGTGTTTCCTAATATCCAACCTGGACCTCCCCCACTGCAACTTGAGATCATTGCTCCTTGTTCTGTCATCTGCCACCACTGAGAACAGCCGAGCTCCATCCTCTTTGGAACCCCCCCTCAGGTAGTTGAAAGCAGCTATCAAATCCCCCCTCGTTCTTCTCTTCTGCAGACTAACTAACCCCAGTTCCCTCAGCCGCTCATCATAAGTCATGGGCTCCAGCCCCATAAGCATTTTTATTGCCCTCCGTTGGACTCTTTCCAATTTTTCCACATCCTTCTTGTAGTGTGGGGCCCAAAACTGGACACAGTACTCCAGATGAGGCCTCACCACTGTCGAATAGAGGGGAATGATCACGTCCCTCGATCTGCTGGCAATGCCCCTACTTATACAGCCCAAAATGCCGTTAGCCTTCTTGGCAACAAGGGCACACTGCTGACTCATATCCAGCTTCTCGTCCACTGTAACCCCTAGGTCCTTTTCTGCAGAACTGCTGCCTAGCCATTCGGTCCCTAGTCTGTAGCGGTACATGGGATTCTTCCATCCTAAGTGCAGGACTCTGCACTTGTCCTTGTTGAACCTCATCAGGTTTCTTTTGTCCCAATCCTCCGATTTGTCTAGGTCACTCTGGTCTCTATCCCTACCCTCCAGTGTAGATACCTCTCCTCCCAGTTTAGTGTCATCTGCGAACTTGCTGAGGGTGCAATTCATCCCATCCTCCAGATCATTAATGGAGCTGTTGAACAAAACCGGCCCAAGTGCCGACCCCTGGGGCACTCCCCTTGATACCGGCTGCCAACTAGACATCGAGCCATTGATCACTACCCGTTGAGCCCAGAAGTAGTGATGTCACCCCGTGAAATCCCCTGGCTGTAGGTCAGGCGAGAGGCTGGCAAGGCATGCGTGTGTGTGTGTGTGTGTGTGTGTGTGTGTGTGTGTGTGAGAGAGAGAGAGAGAGAGAGAGGAGGCGAACCCGTGTCCACATTACCTGCAGAGAACGGCATGGCCGTGTCTCTCTTCCTGAATGCTCCGTTCTCATCTAAGAAATGACCCGGGTTAAAATCCTCCGGGGCCTCCCAGCTGGCTGGGTCAAAGTGCACCGAGGCTAGGAGAGGGATGATGGTCGTACCCTGGGGTGGACGGGGACAAGACACCGACAGCGCGAGGTTTTAGGCATTTTACAGTAATAGGAGTGGAAAGAAAATAACAGCCCCTGCTATGTCCCTTTCCCAAAGAGGGAAACTGAGGCACGGGGCAGGTAAGGGATGGGTCCTAGATCACACACTGGACAGCGGAGCGGGGAGGAGACTCCGGGATGTCCTGCTCCTATGCTGGCCGAGTAACATTTCATGGCCAAGCTGGGTAGGGGATCCCTTCTCCCACCACTGAAAGGCAGCCACCTCTGGGGTGGAACGGGGCAGCTCCTCGCCCAGGCGTCCTTTGCTTGGCGCTGAGATGCAGCCACCTCTGGGGTGGGACGGGGCGGCTCCTCGCCCAGGAGTCCCTTGCTTGGCGCTGAGATGCAGCCACCTCTGGGGTGGAACGGGGCAGCTGCTCGCCCAGGCATCCCTTGCTTGGCACTGAGATGCAGCCACCTCTGGGGTGGGACGGGGCAGCTGCTCGCCCAGGCGTCCCTTGCTTGGCGCTGAAATGCAGCCACCTCTGGGGTGGGACGGGGCAGCTGCTCGCCCAGGCGTCCCTTGCTTGGTGCTGAGATGCAGCCATCTCTGGGGTGGGAAGTTTAGTGGCCCAGCAGCTTGGGGAAGTGAACGTTATAAAGGGGCAGGGTGGCATTTCCTCAGCTCGACCTGGGCCAGTGAACCCCCCGCACCGCATTGGGGCCAGCACTGGCTGGGTGTGGGGGGGGGTCTCACCTGTGGGATGAGGTACCCCCGGAAGGGGGTGGGACGGGTGGTGGTGTGCGGCAGGCTCGTGGGTACCACGTCGACGTAGCGCTGGAGTTCATGCAGCACGGCATTGGTGTAGGGCAGCCGTAGCCGGTCCTCCAGGGCGGGGGGCCGAGCCCTGCCCACCTCCCTGTCCAGCTCCCCATGTACCCGCGCTGCAAGGAGACACAGGTGGCCCTGGCATGCCAGGGAAGGGGGGGCTCCCCCCCCATGTGTGTCCCCCCCCACTTCCATCCTCCCCTTCTCACCCATCCCCCCCAATGTCTCTCCCCACCCCCAATGGCCAGCCCCCCTGTTCCAGACAGCAACACATTTCCCAGGATGCTTTGCATCACTTTTCCTGCCCTCCCCCAGGTTGATTGGCCTCCCCATGATGGCTCGGGGTACGGGGTGGGATGGGGAGAGCTCCTACCTCCTTCTACCCTCCCACCCGCCTGGCTGGGGGCTCTGCCCCTGCACCCCCTCCCCTATGCCTCCTTCTCGCTCCTTGGACCCTGTTCTTGTGGCCTCCACCCTGCCCTTGGGGACTGGGATGGGGGCGGGGGCTGTAAGTCCCCTTTGTTCTCCCCTTTGCCCAGTGCCCGATGTAATGCAGAGCAACCTCAGGGCTGCTCTAATTCATAGGACGCCCCCTATGGACCCTGGGGGAGCAGAGAATTGCCACAGTGCAGTGTGCTCTGGCCACGCCCCTGATCTGCCCCCTATGGGTCCTGGGGGTCAGTGAATAGCCACAGCGCAGGGCACTCTGGTCATGCCCCCTATCTGCCCCCTCTGGGCCCTGACTGGGAGCAGGGTCCTTGCATCTGCTTCACCCTGACTGGGGTGGCCACCCTATGCGAGGGATGGAAGGGTGGGATCCTCAGGGGCGGGGGCGGTCCCCCTCCTTTTGAGAGCCTTTTACTGCTGCCTGAGGATGGAGCTGTCTGTCTGGTGCCAGCCGGGGTGCCCCCAGCAGGGAGCGTTGGGGATTATCGGCACCCTGGGAAGGAGCCAGCGTGTCTCGGCCGCTCGCACCCACCTTGCACGTCCGGGAACTTGCCGATCACCAGCAGGGCGAATTGGATGGTGTTGCTGGTGGTCTCTATGCCGGCGATGAACAGGGAGCTGACCAGTGCCAGCAGGTTCTGGTCCTCAAACTCCGTCTGCTCCTTCCCTCGCTCCTAGCACAGGGCCAAGGGGGACGGGGATGGGACCCCAGTGAGGCACAATCCCACCCCGCCACCGCAACCCGGGGCAAGGGGCGCCCCCGCCAGCCACCGCTGCCCAGCTCCCGGCCCCAGGCCATGGGGAGATGGAGGGACGGTCGGCCTGGCTCCAGGGGGCTGGGAGGACCCAGCGTCGGGGCAGGAATCTGAGTTGGAGGCGAGAGGACCTGAGCCCAAGTAGGGTGCCGAGTAGAGTCAGTGACTGGCTAGATAGCTAGAGGGGTGTGTCTGGGGATGCAGGGGTTGGTGGATGGAGGGGTCTGGGGATGCAGGGGTGGGTTGATTTAGGGGTTTCCATGGGGTTGGAGGGATGGGTGCAGGAGTGGGGGTTGTCTGGGTTGAGAGGTGTCCGTGGGGATGGGTGGAGGATGGGTGGGTTGAGGGGTGACCATGGGGATGGGTGGGGGGGTGGAAAGAAGGGGGGCATGGTTGGGAGGAAGGGGAGTGGGGGCATGGGTGGGGCTGTGTGGGTTGAGGGGTGTTCATAGGGATGGGTGGGTGGGTTGAGGGGTGTCCATGGGGATGGATGGGGTGTGTGTGGGAGGATTGGTGGGGTGTGTGGATTGAGGGGTGTCTAGGGGGATGGGTGGAGGATGTGTGGCGGGATTGGTGAGGGTGTGTGGGTTGAGGGGTGTCCATAGGGATGGATGGGTGAGGGGGTGGGTTGAGGGGTGTCCATGGGGGATGGGCAGGGGGATGGGTAGATTGAGGGGTGTCCATGGGGATTGGGGTGGGTTGAGGGGTGTCCATGGGGATGGCCGGGTGGGCGGAGGCATGTGTGGGGAGGGGGTGCAGGGGTATCTATGGGGATCTAGCTGCAGGATCCCATCAACCCCCCCAGTCAATGGAACTGAATTCCAGCCGCGGTCCCCTCCTCTGCCGCTGACTCCTCCTGTCCCCCAGGACGCCCCTCACCTTGGCCTGCTGCAGGAAGAAGTAGTCGATGAGGTCGCGGGGGGCGCTGGGGTCCAGGCTGCGCCGGTGGGACTCCATCTGGGCCTGGATGAAGGCTCTGAAGCGCTTGTATTCCCTGAAGATCCGCCAGTGCTGGCCGGGCAGGAAGTGCACGATACCCGGGAAGGTATTGTACAGCTGCGTGGGGGGTGGGGGGGAGCACAGAGATGGGGCAGAGATGGGCAGAGATGGGGAGGAGGGGGTGACGGTTAATAGCAAGCAGGGAGAAGGGAGGGTAAAGCACTGGGTTGGAATTCAGCAGCCCTGGGTTCTCATCCCACCGCTGCCACTCATCTGCTGGGCGTCCGGGTGCCCAGGCACCGCCCCTCGCTGCCTCAGTTTCCCCCCGGAGGCTGCTGAGCAGAGCTGGCTGGGAAATGGCTTTCCCCTCTGGTGAGCAGCGGAAAAAATGTCCTGCCCTCAATCGGGATATCACGCAAATCCTCACAAACCCAAACCGGGGGCGAGAGAAATTCCGGCACGGGGCCGTCGAAAGGTTCATTTCGGTGCCCGCCTCGTCTGCGTTTGCTTTTGAGACAAATTCACAGAGGCTTGGCAGCGAAAAGTCATGTGGACGCAAAACCCTGGAACTTTTTCCTTTCGAAAACCGTCCGCGCCGGAGGGGACAAGTTTTTCGGAAGTGGGGAATTCACCAAAACGGGCCCTTTCCCCACACTGGGGAATCGGCGTTTTCCAAGGGGAAACCGGTTTGTCGAAGAATTCCCGACCCGCTGAAGGTACGTCCCGGCCGCAGGAATGGGCTAGTGGCTGTGCCCAGAGAGAGGGGGCCGCAGCCCAGCGAGCGGCTGGTTTGGTGGTTTGGGGCTGGGAGCATTGGGCCCCTGGGTACCTGCGCCGGGAGGGAGCGGAAGTAGCACATGTAGGACATGATGAGACGCTGGAGCTCCTGGAATTCCTCGTTGTCGCTGCTGAATCGGGTCCCCATCACCACAGAGCAGATGACGTTGGCGACGGCTCGGGTGAGGTCGGGCACTGGGTCGAACGCGTGCCCTGCGACGGGGAGGGGGGGAAACAGACAGCAGGGAACAAGCCCCAGATGGGAAGACCAGAGAGCGTCCAGGAGTCCTGGCTACCACCCCTCCCCCAACCACTAGACCCAACTCCCCTCCCAGAGCTGGGATAGAACCCAGGAGTCCTGGCTCCGCCCCACCCCGAGCTGGGGATAGAACCCAGGAGTCTGGACTGCGAGCTCACCCAGTTCTAACCACTAGACCCCACTCCCTTCCCACAGCTGGGGAGAGAACCCAGGAGTCCGGGCTCCCAGACCCTCCTGCTCTAACCACTAGACCCCACTCCCCTCCTGCAGCTGGAGTCCTGACAGCTCCTGCTCCCTGCTCTAACCACTCTCAGACACTTCCCTTCCAGAGCCAGGGCTGCCAGGACTCGCCGTCGGGTGCCCGAGGCTCACTGGCGGGGGCTGCTGCTCTGTGCCCGTGTGGCAGCATCAGGCACGCCGCTGCTCACCTTGTTTGTCAGCCACAGCTTGGGCGAGGTGCTGCGCCTCCTCCTGCACCCGCTGCTCCAGCGGCCTCTTGCCCATGCCCAAGTTCCGGAGGGTGGTGAGGGTGAACCGACGCAGCTGCCTCCAGCGCTCTCCGTTGGTGTTAACGAATCCTGCCACAGCACCGGGGGGGACGTCATCTAATGTCGTTAACAGAGGCCCCGGCTCCTCTTCCAGAGCTGGGATAGAACCCAGGAGTCCTACTTCCCACCCACCCCGGCTCTAACCACTGGACCCCACTCCCCTCCCAGAGCTGGGGAGAGAACCCAGGAGTCCTACTTCCCACCCACCCCGGCTCTAACCAC
>NC_048313.1:3394687-3417235 GCF_013100865.1 Trachemys scripta elegans
CCCCACTCCCCTCCCAGAGCTGGGCTAGAAATGGGGGAGGGATAGCTCAGTGGTTTGAGCAACCCAGGGTTGTGAGTTCAATCCTTGAGGGGGCCACTTAGGGATCTGGGGCAAAATCAGTACTTGGTCCTGCTAGTGAAGGCAGAGGGCTGGACTCAATGACCTTTCAAGGTCCCTTCCAGTTCCATGAGATAGGTATATCTCCATATTTAACCCAGGAGTCCTGGCTTCCAGCTCCCCCATTCCCACTCCCAGCTCTAACCATTAGATCCCCAACCACTGCGTTAGGTTAGCATGGGTCACACAAACAAGCACTTCCTGAGGTTAGTTGGGAAATGTGTGCTCCTGGCTGTGAAAAGAGAAAGAGGGAAAAAAAGCAACCATTTTTCTGGACACTTATTTGAGGTTTTTCATCATCTCTCGCCCCCTCCCAAAAAAGGCCAAAGAAGGTGGTGGTAATCGCCAGTGACAGGCACTCACCGTACCCCTGCGTCAATTGCTTGAGCAAAGGGATGGGTGCCCGGCCGCTGAATTCCTCGCTGTGCTCCACCAGGGCGTCGTGCACCACCTCGTACCCGCACAGCACCACCGTGGGCCTCGGCCCCAGCCAGACGGTGAAGATGGGACCGTACTCCTGGCAGAGCTGGGGGTGGGAATTGCAGCGGGAGGGGGAGGGTAAGACAGCAAAATGGGGCATGGGAGGGAATTAATCAAGAAATAGGGGGACCCCGCTGTTTCTACCTATGGCGGCTTTAGCCTCAGTTTCCCCTCAGGGCAGAGATGAGGGGCAGAGATCTCTTTGCTTTGCGCTTCTTGCACCATGCCTGGCCCCCAGTGTAATTTAGAGCAGCCTCAGGGCTGCTGTAACTCGTGATCCACCCCCTATGGGCCCTGGGGGGCAGAGAACAGCCACAGCTCAGTGCGCTCTGGCCACACCCCCGATCCGCCCCCTGTCGGCCCTGGGGGGACAGAGAACAGCCACAGCTCAGTGCGCTCTGGCCACGCCCCCGATCCGCCCCCTATGGGCCCTTGGGGGGCAGAGAATAGCTGCACAGTGCTTTGGCCACACCCCCCGATTCAACCCCCCCCCTCCCCCCGGGCCCTGGGGCTGCCAATTTTGGTTCTGATTTCTGGAGGACTCATCACATGACCCAATTAACCTTTAATTCCTGCAGACTCCAGGACAAGCCTGGAGGGTTGGCAATTTTAGGCTGGCTAGACCGTGGGGAGCTGGCGGGGGACGGGGAGCTAGATCGAGGAGTGGGGATGGGGATGGACAGAGGGGTGGGCAGGGCAATCGGTAACTCCATTGCACCTGCAGATAGAAAGCAAGACTCCTGCCAGACTGGGTGGGAGCCGCCTTTGGCCCCGGCTGTTGGGCTCCAGCCCCGGCGCCCGGGCCCAGCCCCTTTCCTTACCCAGCGGTAGGATCGGTAGAGCGGGAGGACATTCTGGGTCAGGTTCCCCAGCACGGGCAGGGGGGCTGGCCCCGGGGGGAGGCGCCCTGGCCCCTGGCCCGATGGGGCTCGGAAGAGGAGGAGGAAGAGGAGGAGAAGAAGGCAGCCCGTGATCAACACGGCCCCAGGCTCCATCCTCCTCGGCTGGGGTCAGCGCTGCCCGCACGGCCCGGCTGCCTCAGGAGGTGTCCGGCAGTGCCCTGCGGCTAATGGCACCCGGGCCTTATAGCTGGCCACAGGCTGCCTCCCCGGTCACTGATTAACTCGCTGGGCTGGCCCCCGCCACGGCACTTGTACATTGACCTTGGCAGCCCTCCGCAGCCATCAAGGGACTGTAGCCTCCCGGCAGCCTCCCCCCACCCATTCCTGCAGCAATTCCTCCCAAATGAACCTAACTCCCTCAGTCCCCAGCACCCCCCAGCCTGGGCAGGGTCGGTCCCTGCACCCTCGGCCCCACAGCAAGGGGCCGCGATCAACGCACGTAGGGGTTTATCCGTGCAGTCACGCACCAAGGGCCCCGCTCTGCCTGGGAGCTGCCCCGGTGTCCCGCTGCCCGTGGGGTGGGTAGATTTGGCACGGTCCCTCGCTGACCTTTGGGCTCTCGGCTTTCTCCACCCCCTGGGGGCATCCTGGGATGAACAGCTCCATAGCAACGTGGCAGGGCTGCCCCCTCCCCGGGCATGCTGCCATCACCCTAAAGAGGAGAAATCTTTAACTCGTGATCCGCCCCCCATGGGCCCTGCGGGGGCAGAGAACAGCCACAGCTCAGTGCGCTCTGGCCACGCACCCAGGGGGGGGTCGGTGTGGACTGTGATCCCAGCCTCAGTGGTGCGGCCTAGTGGCTGGAGCGTTAGAGTGGGTCCCAGGAGGCCTGGCTTCTCTTCCAGCACCGGCACTGGCAGTGTCTGCTGGGGCAAGTCACCCCCCTCCCCTCCCTTCGTGCCTCAGTTTCCCCATCTGCACAATAGGGACAATGCCGCTGCGCTCCTCAGCGAAGCACATTGAGATCGCTGGGGGGGAACAGCCGGGGATTGTTACTAACCTGGGCCTAGGCACACCTTGCCTGCCGGCCCCAGGGTCCCTCCCCCTTTCCCTCTGGCTTCGGGGGTGCGGTGGTATTGACCCCCCCACATCTCCAATGGCGACGACCATAATTAGCGTCAGAGCTGCAGCTGGGGGGTGCTGGAGCGGTGCTAAGCCGGGTATTGGAGGAGTGTGTGGAGAGGAAAGGAGGCAGCTGCATCTCTGCACCGGGTGAGGGGTCCCTGTATAACCAGCCCCCATGCTCCACCCCAGAAGTGGCTGCATCTCTGCACCGGGTGAGGGGTCCCTGTATAAACAGCCCCCGCACCCCACCCCAGAGGTGGCTGCAATTTGGCCCCGCTCAGGTACACAAAGGCGCGGATTGTGTTAGGCAAATCCAACCCCTGGCATTCGGGAGCCGTGTTTTCTGATCAGAATGAATCGATGCAGGTGGACACATGGAAATGGGCAGAGAGCCTGGAGCTAGCCAGGGCCTGGCTCACACAGAGACCTGCCTCAAAAGAAATCCATTCAGCAAAGCAGCCACTCCTGGATTTGCTTTGACGTGCTGGACTCTTAATTCGCCTTACTTGTTGTTCCCTCCTCCACCCACCCTGTTCGCCTGCCCCGCCTCCCCCTGGTATGTACCCAGAGAATGGTTCATTTGGTAGCTTTTTCACCATTTTTTCACCATGTTAATTCCTGGGCAGTGTTAAAATAAAAACCGCGCCCAAAGGGGCCCCGGCGTGTGTGCACACCCTGTTACGCCTGGAGCCATGCTCAGACATGCCCGGTCCCTGCATGTGAACTCAGCGTGTGTCGCACTTTCTCCCTTGCACGCACATGCATGCCCGCGGCCCTTGGTTGTGGCTGTACGGCGCGAGGGGGGTGGGGACGCGCCGGAGTGAGGGGTTAAAGAGCCCTGGCCCCCCACTACACCTGCAAACCCTGGAGAAGGGGCCCCTCTGATCTGGGTTTGCTGGAGCGCCTGACCCGGCCACTCCTGCAAAGAAGCCACCTGGGGGAAGTGAGGGGTCTGGTGGGAAGCAATCTAAGGGGTAACCATGTAACGTGCCCAGGGGCAGGGATCCGGAGTGGAGTCACTCTGGATTAAACTGGTGTCAATCCGAGCAGAATTTGGCCCCCACATAAGGGGCATGAGGGGCCAAGGGCAGATCACCTGGCACAGGGTGGCGCCAGCCCCCGGGGATGCAGAGGCCTCTGGTGCCAGCCATGCAGGGAGCAGAGCAGGGGGGGGGCACTGGCAGGGAGGGGGCGTCACGTGGCAAGATGCCAGGGCTGTTCAGGGGAGGAAAGCCCAGATTCTCAAGGGTAATTGGGCTCCTCACGTCTGTTGAAATCAAGGGGACTCCTGGGTTCTATCCCCAGCACTGGGAGGGGAGTGGGGTCTAATGGTTAGAGCAGCAGGGGCTGGGAGCCAGGACTCCTGGGTTCTCTCCCCAGCTCTGAGAGGGGAGTGGGGTCTAGTGGTTAGAGCAGGGGGCTGGGAACCAGGACTCCTGGGTTCTATCCCCAGTTCTGGGAGGGGAGTGGGGTCTAGTGGTTAGAGCGGGGGGGGGTGGGGGGCGGGGAGCCAGGACTCCTGGGCTCTCTTCGCTGCTTGTTCAGTGCCCTTGCTTGAATCGATTCACCTGCCCTGCGGCTCAATGCGGCTCCCGCTCTCGGCTCTTTGAGGCCAAACTGGCGGGTGGCGAATTTCCCTCCTCCCCTTTGCTATGGGGAGAGCCAGGAGCCTCCCCGAGGAGCGAGTCCCGGCTCCAGCGTCTCCCCTGCCGCAGGGTGTGCGCGGCTTTTGGCTGGAAGAACCGTCCCAGTGACAGCTTAATTATATGTCACAGCCCAGAGGCGTCGGGGGGAAGGGGAATTATTGCTTCAGAAGAAGGAAAATCCTCTATGGTGCTGGCCTTCTCCTTGGGATTTCCCCTCTCCCCCCAGCAGGGTTCCCCGCTGACTGATTTGTTAGGATTATAATAATGAGCTTATAGTTCACCGCTGCCTCGCAGCCAGAAAGAGTCCCAAGGCGTATGAGACGCTGCATGTAAAAATAGCTAATGGATGAGATGCAGCCACCTCTGGGGTGGGGTGTGGCAGCTGTTTATACTGGGATCCCTTGCCCAGGGCTGAGATGCAGCTACCTCTGGGGTGGGGCATGGCAGCTGTTTATATAGGGGTTTCGCACCCATTGCTGAGATGCAGCCGCCTCTGGGGCATGGTGTGGCAGCTGTTTATATAGGGGTCCCTTGCCCAGGGCTGTGATGTACTGACTCCCAGCCCCCTCCTCCCCCCCCCGCTCTAACCACTAGCCCCCACTCCCCTCCCAGAGCTGGGGGTAGAACCCAGGAGTCAGTTGGGGTCTGTGCAGCTCCCAGCACAACGGATGGGGGAGGGGGAGCTTGCCGCCGTCCAATCTGTCCCAGGGGAATCTGTGCAGCCTGGTTGCGCCTCTCTCTGCTGGGGCCGCCCAGCGCTGGGCTAGCAGGTCGGGAGTGAGGGGCACTGGCAGAGCTGGGGGGACAGGGCCGGGCTGGCAGGGGCTGCAGGTCGGGAGTGAGGGGCACTGGCAGAGCTGGGTGGGGGGCAGGGCCGGGCTGGCAGGGGCTGCAGGTCGGGCATGAGGGGCACTGGCAGGGCTGGGGGGAGCCCAGGGCCGGGCTAGCAGGGGCTGCGGGTCGGGAGTGAGGGGCACCGGCAGGGCTGGGGGGTCTGGGGGTTGGGCTGGGCTGGACAGGGCTAGCAGGGGGCTGCGGGTCGGGAGTGAGGGGCACCGGCACAGCTGGGGGAGGGATCCCACGGCTCAGCTAGCGGCGGGAGGGCAGCAGAGATGGGGGTCACCGGCTCCATCCCTAATAGGGGTGGAGACTCCTGGGGGCAGGCACCTGCAGGGCCCTTAGGCTGCCCAGGAGCTGGAAAGCCCCCCCTTGCAGACGGACAAAACAAAACCCTCACAGATCCACCTGCCTCCCCTCCCCCAGCCCGAACCCCCCTGGACCCAGCAAGATTCCCACGCAGCCCAATTCCCAGCTGCTCCGGCCTGGATCGTGGCCTAAAACCTCTGGGTGCGTCTGTCTGGCGCTGCCTGGGGGTGTCCCGCCCGCCCTGGCCGGTTTTGGGGAGCGCCGCTACCCCCCTCCCTTCCCCCCTCCCAGCATGGTGGGATCGGGGCTCCCAGCCTGGGAGATTCATTTGCTGCTCCCCCACCCCCAGGCCTCTGGGGCTCTGAATGGTTAACTAGTTAGATGTTAATGAGAGAGTGGCAGAGGCTGGGGGAGGGGAGGCTGCTTTAGGGGAGTCGGGATTCGCCCCCCACGGGGAGCGGTTCAGGGCGATCGCAGGCCGGGAGAAGGGTCAGCTGCCCAGTCCTGGGCTCCCCCCAACCCCAGCCCTGCCAGCACCCCTCACTCCCGACCCGCAGCCCCACCCTCCCATTCGCTCGGTTGTGGTGAACGTTTTTGGGTCCCTTGTGATAAGACTCTAGGCTAAATGACTTGCATGCCTGGGGGTGCCCCCTAGCCCGGGAACAAGGTGGGTCCCGTGGTTGGGGCTGGGAACCCAGACTCCTGGGTTCCACCCCTGACTTTCCCAGAGACTCCTTTTTGCTCTTCCGCCTCCCTGTGCCTCAGTTTCCCCTCCCTCCCTTCCTCCCGCTGCCCTGCACAGGGGACTGGGGTTGTTCCTTCATGCCCAAGAGGCAGGGAACTCTAGGGGATTCGAACAAGGAAGGGATCAGAAGGGGGAAAAGGGGCTATGAAATGACAGGCTAACTGAGGAGGGCAAGGAAAGGGTTAATCCCAGCCGCGGCCCCAGGACCAAGGCTGGGCCGTATAGTTATTGACAGCCTGGTGCAGCCAGGGTGTGAGGACTTGCTGAGAAGCAGCGATTATTGAGGTCAGGTAGGAAAGTGGGGGGGGGGAGCCCGGGGGGAGCCATAACCTACCTTGGAAAGTAGGCCACAGAAATGCCAGCTCGGCACTTCGGGGGGGGGGGGGGGGGGGGGTGGGGGCCCCGGGGAACGAGATGCGGGGGGGGGGGGGGGGGGGGGGGGGGCAGGGCAGCGGAGTCTGACAACGTGCAGAGAAGGAGGAGATTCTGGGCATGAAGGAGGAAGGATCCGAACCTTCAGCTGGCACCACTGGGCCTGTGTATGAGACCTGGTCCCCCATCGCGCCGGGCGCTGCCCAGGCCCCGACCAAGATCTGGCCCCCATCGCGCCGGGCGCTGCACAGACCGTGACCGAGATCAGGGCCCTGTTGCGCTGGGCGCTGCCCAGACCCCAGCCAAGATCTGGCCCCCGTCGGGCCGGGTGCTGCCCAGACCCAACTGAGATCAGGCCCAGGGCATTGGCAGTACCCAAGAGTCCTAACTCTAACCATTGGACCCCACTCCCCTCCCAGACCTCGGATAGAACCCAGGAATCCTGGCTCCCCGCCCCACTCTAACCACTACACCCCACTTTCACACTTCCACATACATGCCTGGCTCCCTGCTCTAACCACTAGCCCCATCCCCGCCCAGACTGCGATCGGGGGCCCCCACTGCTCCCGGCGCTGCACACGCACACAGAGCGGGACGCTGCCCCTTCCCCAGATGGTTCATGCTGTAACCACGCAGCCGGGTTAACGTGTCCCCTGAGGAACCCACAAACTCGTGTCCCGAGTGACTCCAGCCCCGCTTGCTGAGTACAGAGCCGGCAGCGCTGATCATCTCACAGCAACAGGTTCCTGACCATCCCAGGTCAAGACTGCCATAGCTAGACAGGTCCCTGCTGCCCTGTCACCGTCCTTCCCCGGCTCCTAGGGAAGGCACCCGAGGGCTGGTCTGACAGCACGGAGCCAGAGACAGGGAGTGAGTGGGGCAGCTGGGGGACGGATTGGCAGGGAGACCAATGGACAAGGCCTGGGGGTAAAGAAAGAAAGAAAAGAAAGAAAGAAAAGTCTGATCATAAAGAAAGAAGAAGAAATGAGAGGAAAAGAGAAAGAAAAGAAAAAAGAAAGGAAAATCCAATCAGCAAGAAAGAAAGAAAGAAAAGTCTGATCAAAAAGAAAGAAAGCAGAAGAAATGAAAGGAAAAGAGAAAGAAAAGAAAGGAAAATCCAATCAGAAAGAAAGACAGACAGACCCACTGGCCCTGCCCTTTCTCCTCAATCTCCCACCAGCTGTCCCCTCCACACCTGCCTTTCCCACCCTCTGGCTTCCACCCCCACCCCATGGCGTGTGCGCATAGGGGTGTGCTCACTTGCCCACGCGAGAGCCGTGCGTCAGCATAGGCGGCGTGGGCATTGGGGGGCGTGCGAGGCCGGGGGTGCCGGTGAGCAGGGGGCTTTGCACGCGTGTGCGTGCACATGCCGGGACTGTGTGCGTGGCCGTGTTCTCACGTGTATTCTGGGTGGGACACCCCCCAGCTGGGGCAGGGGGTTGGGAATTGGAGCTGTGACTGGCTGTAGGACAGGGCTGGGGAATTAGTGCATTGGGCATCTCTGCATGGGACTCCTGCACAGGGAAGTTTGGGGTGAGGGGGGCGCTGGGCTCCCCAGAGACCCTCCCCAGCACTGTGTGGCTGGCAGAGGGGCCATGTGTCCATGGGTGAGAGAAAGAGGCAGAGTGGCCTAGTGGAGCGACCACCAGACTGGGATCTAGGAGTCAATGTCACTGCCTCGCCCCGTGCCTCAGTTTCCCCTCCTGCCTCTTTGGAGCGGGGACTGTGTGTCTTCAATGGGGCCACGGGCTTGGTTGCTAGTGTGACGCCCAAGAACAACCCCAGCTGGATGACTGAGGACGCGGCCAGGAAGGGGCCTTGGCCGTCTAGCCGCATCCGGCCCTTTCACGAGGTTGCCCAGCCAGGGAGTGCTCAAATGCAGTCTCTTCTGGGGTGGAGCGGTGACAGGAGAGGGAGTGAAGGAGAATCCAGGGGCTTTTGGCTGCTGGAGCATAACAAGGATTTGACAGTAACACCCTGCTCTGGGGACGAGGCCCACGCACCATTTGATGGCCAGTGACAGCGAGCACTCCAGTTTTGGGTTTCATGGGGATTGTGGGAACTTCAGATGCCCGGCGCCCGTGTGCAGCACGATGGGGCATTGGGATCAGTCCTGATTGCCAGAGGAGAGCGCCTCCTACTGGCCCCCGGCTCCCTGCAGCACAGCACCCCCTAGCGCCCCACTGGGGTGGTGGAGTTAGAACGGTTTCAGAGGGGAGCGCGCCCCCTACTGGGCCCCTGCCCCACTTCCTGCAGCACAGCGCCCCCTAGTGCCGCAAAGCCATTAGGGCAGGTTCAGTGGGCATCGTGCTACCATTTCACCCCGGCTCTGGCACGAGGAGACCTCGTGGCCCCGGGGAGTCCCATGCGGCTGCGGCTCCGGCAATGACATCTCCGCAGGCCCCGGAGCCTCTGACAAGGACAAATGTCTGCAACAAGAAAGTAATGACTAAGCAGGATGTAGAGTTTAAATAAACTGCAATCCCGGCAGCTGCGCGGACAGAGAACTGACCGGGGCTTGAGCTGCCGGCTCTGGGGGGAACCGGAGCGAAACCTGAAACCGGTTAATTCCCAATATAAACAGTCTGCATCAAGAGGCATCGTTCATCCCCCTCCAGTCGCTCTGGGGGCTCGGCCGCTGGAGCGATTCCTGAATAACTGCCCCCTTTACGTTTGCTCCCGACCTAGAATCTGAATCTGTTTCCCAGTGTAGACACACCCCTGTGTGCTTCAAATCACGATGACTAGGAACAAGGCACCCTTGTCACCAGAACATGAGCGTCTCCCAGTGGCGTTAATCAGGAACAGTTAATCGGCTTTAAATTCCCACCTGACCTTAATCCGGATTAATTTTCCTGTGTAGACAAACCCTAAATCTCTATCAATTTTCCTCCAGCCACGCTCATTCGCTGTTAATTCTTCCTTCCCTATTCAAGCAACACCATCTGCCTTTATCTGTTGGGCCAGTCCCTATTTGCCATTAATTATCCATTATTCTCCTGGCAGATTCGTTTCTGGCCTTCGGATGTTACACAGCAAATAACCACGCTGGGCGCTGCTTGAGAAATCTCTTCTTTCTCCTGCCTTCGCCAGGTGCCCTGGCTCAGGAATCCCTTCGCTCACCCCAGGAGACCTGCGGCCTTCCATGGGCTGCCTGGCTGCTCTGACCGGCCCTATCTCAGCCCTGGTGAATGCTCGCTGACCCCCTGACAGCTGCGGCATGGGGCAGTGGGTCTAGCATCAGGATGCCTGGGTTCTATTTGAGGCTGTGCTACTGGGTGACCCTGGGCTAGTCCTGATTCCTCTCTGTGTCTCGGTTTCCCCCATTACAGTAATGGGGGCCAGCTAGGCCTGGCTAGTAACTAACCAACTCCTGGCAACTCCACCAGCTTCTCCCAACACTTCTCATTTCACCCTCTGTCAGTGCCTCAGGGGCCCATCTACCCCGGCGTCTTACCTCCAGACGTTGCCCCCAGTGGGTGACGATACACAATGAGAGACAGTCCCTCCCACAGCTTCCAGCCAAAATAGGCAAGGGAAGGATCATTTCCCCTGTCTTCCAGAGGAGCCCCAGAGAGATGAAGTGATGTGCCTAGGAACGGACCCGAGATCTCTTAACTCGAGTCGCTTGTTTTGTCGGGAAATGGGGGTTTATCGAAATTGAAACGTTTCCTGGGAAAGGGCCTTTTGCCAAGGCATTTTTTTTTATTGGAAGCAAAAAAATAAAATCCACTTTTTCGGCTGGAAACAACTTTGTTACTTAACAGTCATCAGAATAAAATAGAAACAGTTGAAATTGAAATGAAACAGTCGGGCCCGCGATACATTTTTTTTGCTGTGTTGAAAACGTTCCGCTGGATGGGAAAACCCGATTCCCGCCCAGCTCCCAGACCACCCTTCCTCCCATCTCTTGGACCCTTGTGGCAGTGAGTTCCACTGGTGAGCGACATCACACGGTGTCGCTTTTGCTTCGCGATTGGCCAGCCTGTGTAACTAACTGGGCAGTGTCTGACCAAGTCTGGATCTGCGTCGGGCTCAGCGTGGGATATCTCTGGAACAATTCACCCTCCCGCCCTGTTTCCAGCTCGGACACGGAGCCAGACAGTAGATGTGACGGAGCTGGGAGCAGGGCAGATTTGACCTGGGAATGTTGCAGGGGGATTGCAGTGGGGATGTGGGACTTCCCTTGAAGGAAGCTACCTGAGCTGTAACCTGAGCCAGGAACGGGGGTGGGGAGAATTAACACCTTCTGCCCGGGAGACTGAACAAAGGAGAGGAGCAGCGGGAGGGGCTGGGAGTTTAGTTTCGGTTTGGGCTGGGTGGTGCAACGCAGGGAACCCCAAGCTGGGGTCTAAGCTCCCTGAACCTCCCAGAGGGACCTAATTGAGGGGGTCTGGTCGTACCTACACGCTCTGCTTGAGACTGTGTTCCTGTCCTTAAATAAACCTTCTGCTTTACTGGCTGGTTGAGAGTCGCAGTGAATCTCGGGAAGAGGGGTGCAGGGCCCTAACTCCCCCACAATCCGCAACAGTAGCACGCACCCAATGACGAGGAATGTCTTTTACTGGGCCAACTTCTGCTGCCGGAGGAGACCAACTTTTGAGTTCCACAGGGCCTGGAAAGCCCCACCAACTCTGCAAAGAAATCAGCAACTGTTTCAGGGTTGGGCGCTTGTTTCTGCCTGGGGTTGGCTGGCAGTCAGGCCTGTTTACCCAGGCAGGTCCCAAGGAGAAATGTCAGGCCCCGTCCAGCTCTGCCTAGAACACAGCCAGACATTTGCTTTCCAGGCGGCCTCGTTTTTTGGTTTTTGTTTTTAGTTGAAAGGAGAAAATCTCAGCGTGGGGCTAAACCCTGCTGTGCGAGGCCTGAGGGTGAGGTTTGCTGGGGGACCGGGGCCTAGGGTGGAGGATCTCTCTCTCTGGATCTATTCCTACACCGTCCTTTGAGCAGCTGTGCATGGGAATGGCTGAGAGAGAAGGGGTGGGGGGGATGGCCCAGCAAAGCTGGCACCCTACAGGACTCCTGGGTTCTATCCCTGGCTCTGGGAAAGGAGTGGGGGTCTAGAGGCTAGAGCAGGGGGGGTCTAGTGGTTAGAAATTGGGAAGCTGGGAGCCAGGACTCCTGGGTTCTATTCCTAGCACTGGGAGGGAAGTGTGGTCTACTGGTCAGAGCAAGGGGGGGCTGGGTGTCAGGATGCCTCACTTCCATCCCTGGCTCAAGGAGAAGGGGCTAGAGGGGGGGTGGGGTCTAGTGGTTAGAGATGGGGGACTGGGAGCCAGGACTCCTGGGTTCTCTCCCCAGCTCTCCTAGGGAAGTCGGGTCTAGTGATTAGAGTGGAGGGCTGGGTGTCAGGTTCTGTCCCTGGCTCTAGCAGAGGGGGTCTAGTGGTTAGACATGGGGGGCGGAGACCCAGGACTCCTGGGTGAAATCCCTGGCTCTGATTTTGCGGTGACCCCTTGTCCCCTCTGGCTGCCTCAGTTTCACCTTCTGCAAAACCCAGCCAATGGTAGTGACCCACCCGAGGCTTACAAGCCTCCAGTCAGCAGCGGCTGTAGGACTAGAGGGGCCAGAGAGACCCAGCTCCCCTCAGCCGCTGGCTAGCAGGGTCGCCATGGGGCTGGCCCAGGGACGTTCAGCGGCACCAGGGGAGCAAGGGCCCAGACCCCAGCACCAGGGAATGGGGCAGGTGGGGGAAGCCACTGTCTGTGTGACACAGACATGCTGCCATATTCTTCTCCTCCCCATCCCAGATCTAGCCCAGCATCCCGCCCCGTCTCTGCCAGCCGGGGGCTGACGCATGGGCCCATCTGCCCCGGCATTGTGCCTGCAGGAGCTCAGTGGGGAGGGGAGGGGAAAGGGCACAGAGAACCCGGAGCGGTGGGAGGGGGAGCAGAGAGAGGGAACCGCAGCTGGGTGATGAGAGTGAGACCCCCCTGCAGCTCAGGAGGTGCCCCTCAATCCCGACCCGCATCCCAACCCTCGGCTCCCCACCACCCTTATCTCTGGCGGTGCCCCTCAATCCCGACCCGCCGCCCCCTGCTAGCCCAGCCCTGGGCTCCCCCCATCTCTGGAGATATCCTTCAATCGCTGCGTCTCCAGCCCCCACTCTGCACGCGGCCACTCCACCCCTGGCTGCGTGGGGGGGGGTTGGGGGGGCATGTTAAAGCCCGGCTTAGATGGCTGGAGGCCCCCCAGCGCCTGCCCCTGTCTCTGCTGATCATATAAGGACAGCGGGAGCCGTGCTGCAGCGCTGACCTTTAGAGACGCAGCCAGCGTGTGCATTCAGGGAGACACCAGCAGCCTCCCCCGCCCCAGCCCAATTCTGCCCCCCCCAGCCCCCCCTGATGGGCCCGGGGGTTGCACATGCCTGGACAGTCGGTGGCTCCTCTCAGCAAGCCAGGCTGGGAGTGCGGACGCCTGGGTTCCCTCCCCAGCTCTGGGAGCGGAGTGGGGTCTAGTGGTGAGAGTGGAGGGGGATGGTAGGTGGCCTGTTCTGCAGCACAGCGCCCCCTACTGAACCTCTCCCTGCTCCCTGCAGCCCAGCGCCCCCTGCTGAGCCCCCCGCCCCCCCCCCCGCTGCCCCGCCCCCCTTCCTGCTCCCCACCCCCCCCCGGCCGAGCCCCCGCCCTGCTCCCCACAGCCCAGCCCCCCCTGCTGAGCCCCCCGCCCCGCTCCCCGCCGCCCAGCACCCCCTGCTGAGCCCCCCGCCCCGCTCCCCGCCGCCCAGCGCCCCCTGCTGAGCCCCCGCCCTGCTCCCCACAGCCCAGCACCCCCTGCTGAGCCCCCCGCCCCGCTCCCCACAGCCCAGCACCCCCTGCTGAGCCCCCTGCCCTGCTCCCCGCCGCCCAGCGCCCCTGTGCTGTGCTGAAGCTAGTCCAGATCTTTCTTGCCAGAGGTTTGAGCAGTTCCCAGCTTACAGGGGTGGACGAGAATTGGGGGTTTGGCTGCTCCCCCACCCAGCTCCCTGGTGTCCTGTCCCCCTTGGGGGTGAGGTGTGCCCCCCATGAGGGGAGGGGGTCTTGCCTGCCTCTGCCCCTTGCCCTTTGTGGGCTGCTGTGGGGTGAGGGGCTGATCCAGGGGTGGTGTTTCCCTGCAGGATGTTTCACCGGGACTCTCTGCCCCGCCAGGCTGGGAGTTAGGGGAAGGCGGGGGATGGGGGGAACCGCAAATGCCTCAGGTCGATGGCCCCCGGGCGTGGCTCTGTGCCAGCGCTGGGAGCAGGGGCTGCTGCTCGAGCTTTGGGCAAACTAGGCCTCTGCCTGAGGCGGCAGGGGAGGCCCGGCCAGACCGGAGGAGTGGCACTGCCACCTGGCGCTTGGGCCCCTCCGAATCATCAGCAGACTGGCCGTGCCCCTCTGCAAAGCCCCACACGTTCGCCTCACGCATGAGAACTTCAGTTCTAGGGGGTAGGAGTTGTTTTGCTGGGTGCTGGTCAGGTGGTACAGCGGGGGGCTGGTTGCCAGGCACTGGTCATGGCAATGCCGCAGGGGACTGATTGCCAGGCACTGGTCACTGGGTACAGCAGCAGGGGGCTGGTTGCCGGGCACTGGTCACTGGGTACAGCAGGGGGTTGGTTGCCGGGCACTGGTCACTGGGATACAGCAGGGGGCTGGTTGCCAGGCACTGGTCACTGGGATACAGCAGGGGGTTGGTTGCCAGGCACTGGTCACTGGGATACAGCGGGGGGCTGGTTGCCAGGCACTGGTCACTGGGATACAGCGGGGGGCTGGTTGCCAGGCACTGGTCACTGGGATACAGCGGGGGGTTGGTTGCCAGGCACTGGTCACTGGGTACAGCAGGGGGCTGGTTGCCAGGCACTGGTCACTGGGATACAGCAGGGGGTTGGTTGCCAGGCACTGGTCACTGGGATACAGCGGGGGGCTGGTTGCCAGGCACTGGTCACTGGGATACAGCAGGGGGTTGGTTGCCAGGCACTGGTCACTGGGTACAGCAGCAGGGGGCTGGTTGCTGGGCGCTGGTTGCTAGGCACTGGTCACTGGATACAGCAACAGGGGGCTGGTTGCTGGGCGCTGGCAAGACGCAGGGGGGAGGGGAGCTGGCGCTGACGGAGGGGGACGCTGTGCCTTTAAGAGCGGGGCTGTGCGGGCCCTGCCCCCTGCTTTGCATATGCATGAGGCCCGGGGGCCGCTCCCAGCCTGGGCGAGCGGCCGTGCTGGGCTGCAGGGACCGGCCCGCCACCGCCACCGCCCCGCGCGGCTCCCAGCACCGGCCCTGCGGCGCCCGGAGAGGGCAGGGGGCTGCCCGGTCCAGCGGTATCCCGGCAACCAGCGGTATCCCGGCAACCAGCGCCCGGCTGTATCCCCCTGCCCGGGACCCAGCAACAAGCATCCTGCTGTATCCCAGCAACCAGCGCCCGGCAACCGGCCCCCCGCTGCATCCCGGCGCCGGGGACCAGCCTGGCCCCGGCTGGGGGGTTGCATTCGCCATCTGGACCTTTCACCCCGGGGAGCGTGGGGGAGGGTCTGACACCCCCACCACCACCCCCGTCCCAGGGAGATTTGGCCCGATCCTGAGCGTGCCCGCCCCGGGGGCAGAGCTGGGACCGTGTGTGTGTGGGGGGGGGGCCCAAAACCGGTACCCGGGCCCCCCCCCCCCCCAGGATGGACGGCTGGCGGATGTTGCTCCGAAACAGCGACCTCCCCCGCTCCTGAACGCCCCCCCTTCCCCGCGCCAGAAGCTGCTTTGGGGTCAGTCAGCCCCCCCCCACTTCCTGTATCAGCACCGAGCTAAAACCCTGGCCTGGCTCAGGCCCCTGGCTCTGGGGAGACGCAGCTACCCCCCACCCCCCATTGCCTGCCCCCCCCCCCCCCCGCACTGCTTTGAAACTCACCCCCTCTGACCTCCAATCCAGGCTGGATATTTGACACCCCACTTCCCAGCCTGGGACGAACCCCGGATAGGGAGGAGCAAGGCGCTGGCTCTTGGGGGTGCTGCCGGGGTACAGCATCACAGCAGCCGGAGGGGAGAGCCCCCGGCACTCAGATCCCCCTGATATTTTTTGGGGGGATTTACCTTAGCCATCCGGGCTCAGCCTCAGGACCCCCCCAGCTGGGAGGTCGGAACCAGCATGGACGGCTGAGTCGTGGCGTTAGCCAGCTTGGCCCCCCCCAACCCCGACCTGAGCCCAGACCCCCGCCCAGCCGGACACTCCTGAAGGTTTATGGCTTGCTGGAACCAAAGCGTGAGGTAGGTGAGCGCCTCCCTCTGGCTGTGACTTGTCGGGGCTGCCATCGCTGGGTGGGGGCCGGGCTGATGGGACGTGGGGGGGAAAGGCCAACTTGGGGAGACGTCAGAAAGGGGCACGAGGAGTCAGCTGGGAGCTTGGCCTCTTGTCGTTAGCCTGCGGAACTCACTGCCACAGGGTTTTGACTGGCGCAAAGGTGGTGGGAGATGTCTGTGGATGAGAGCGGCATCGTCTGGGGAGGGGGAGCCACCCCCAGGCGTCAGGGCACGGCTGTCTTGAAGCGGGCGGCCAGCATTGAGAGGCTAGTACTGTGGGGACATTGGGAGTGGACGGGGTGGGGAACTGTCCTGACGCGGTTCCCCCTCCCCCATCGCTGCAAAATTCAACTAAAATCACAAGCTTGTCATTCTGCCCTGGACCCCACCCTGGCGGCGCCACCCCCCAAGCTGAACTGGGGGAGCAGGGTGGCCTGATGGTGGGGGGAGGGGTGCTCACCCTGGCTGGAGGAAGGGCCAGTCTGGCTGCCCATCCCCCCCAGCTGCCCATCTCCCCCGCATCCCGCCTGGGGCTCATTGATTTCACGGTTTGTCCGTCCCCAGCAGAGATTTGAGGGCGGGGCTGTGTGTGGATGTAGTCTGGACCTCCCCCATCACCCATAAGTCCATGGGGCTGGGGGGGCATCCCACAGAGCACATGTGGGTCATGCCTGATTTGCCCCACTGCCCTGAGGGGGGGTGGGGCAGAGGATCTATCCTGGGAGCGGGAGGGGGCCGTTGCATTGGGACTCACTGATGCTTCCTCCCCTCTGGTGGGGGGTTGGAGGGGGGGGCACAGGCCAGGGGTTAAATCCCACCCCTGCACAGCCAGCTCCGAATCCCATGCACGGGGGGCGGGGTGTGTCTATGACCAGGGGTCGTGCCCCGAATGCCCCCCCAGCATGGGGGGTGGGTGAAGTGTGTTGGGACAGGGCGGCTGGAAGGGGCTGTCAGAAGAGTGTGTGTGTGGGGGGGGTAGAGGGCATGCAGGAGGGAGGTGTCAGGGCAGGGGGTGCTAGAGGGCACGAGGGGGTGACAGTGGGCATGTGGGGGGCCTGTAATGGGGCAGTAGATGGTGTGTTGGGGGAGGGGCAAACGGGTGTGTGTTGGGGAGTTTATTGGGGATGTGTTGGGGGGCATATGGGTGTTGGGGCATTGGCGGGTGTGGGGACCTGAGGGTGTTTGGGGGCGGGGCGTGTTGGGGAAAGGGGCGGGGTCAGGCCTGCCTTGCCCCAGGTCCCCGGTGGAGCAGGCCGGATGAGGGGGCAGCTGGCCAAGGTTACACCTGCCTGTTGCCTGCTCCGCCTCACTCCAGCCAGGAGGTCGCTGCAGACTCCCTGCCCCCCGCCCCCACTGCCCAGATGAGGGTCCCGGCTCCGGTGGGGAGAGACGCCACGTGGGAGGAGGGGCAGCGGCCCGGTCACATCCCACCACCAGGGGCAGCTGCCGGGGAGTGGTCACCATACCTGGGCAACGGGGTGGCCAGGCCCAGCGGTCTGATCTGTGACGGAGAGGCGGGATACCGGGTTAGATGGGCCCATTGGCCAGGGCCAGGAAGAGCTACCTGGGAGGAGATGCAGCTGGGAGCCCCTCACACCCAGCTGGGCCCTGGGAGCTGGGCCAGGCCCAGGAGGTGGCGCGGGGAGCTGGGCCAGGCCCAGGAGGTGGCGCGGGGAGCTGGGCCAGACCCAGGAGGCACCGTTGGGAGCTGCGGTGGGTTCAGGCTGTTGTTCAGGGTTCTGATCTGGCGGGACCCAGATTTCGGGCCTGGTTCCGGTGAGGTTTGGGTTGCCCCGAACAGCCGAGACTCCCAGCGTCCTGGGCCAAAAGCACAAGATATCCCCCAGAACCAGAACATCTATCTGGGTCCGAGTCCACCCCACAGCTGGACTGATGAGAGGCCAGCTGGGATCTCGGGACAGGAACCCAACCCAGATTGCAAGGGGGTCAGATATGAGGTTAGAGAAGCTCCCGGGAATCGGGGTGCCCAAGGCCAGGATACCTGGGGGCTGCAGGTTGGGATAGAGGGGCATTGGTAGAGCTGTGGGGCAGAGCCCAGGGCTGGGATACCTGGGGGCTGCAGGTTGGGATAGAGGGGCATTGGTAGAGCTGTGGGGCAGAGCCCAGGGCTGGGATACCTGGGGGCTGCAGGTTGGATAGAGGGGCATTGGTAGAGCTGTGGGGCAGAGCCCAGGGCTGGGATACCGGGGGGCTGTGGGTCAGGATTGAGGGACATCGGTGTGAATGAAGAAGTATCACTGAGATGCAAGAGCAGGGAAGGGGTGTCAGGACTCCTGGGTTCTCCTCCCTGCCCCAGAAGGGAGTATTACCAAGGGGTGACAGAGGTGGCATGGCCTGGGAATTAGGACTCCTGGGTTCCATTTCTGGCTGGGACACTGGGTGATGCCTCAGTTTCCCCATCTGTGAAATGGGGTGTGAGATACAGCCCCTCCCCTCCCCCTGCTGTGAAGGGCCCAGCCAGCCAGCCCAGCTGATGCGGGTCAGCCGCACCGGCATCCCGCACACGCCTACAATGCTGGCTTAGATCCCTGGCAGACCCTGCCGCCACCTTCCCCTATGTGGGCTGCGGGTGGGGGCGGCGGGGGCTGCGTCAGGAGGCTAATCAGCTTGGATTAGCCTTGGATTCCCGAATTAAACCCGGTGGGGGTGGGGGGCCTGGGAATCCAAACAAATCTGCAGGTTCCTGCAGGTGGGGGGTGCGGTGGGGGACACAGAACAAATCAGAGGCAACAGACTGGCTCAGAGCCCGGGGCTCCCCTCACTCCAGGTCTCCCAGTGCCCCTCAATCCCGACCCGCAGCCCCCCACTAGCCCAGCCCTGGGCTCCCCCCCCAGCTCTCCAGTCTTGTCCAGACTGACGTTGGCCGGGTTTAACTCTCCTGGTCTGGTTACAGCAGCACCACTCCTCTAGTGTGGCTGTGTTTAGAGGGGGATAAAGGTGCTTCTAGCAGTACGGCCGCTCCAGTGTGGGAAGGGGAATGGGTTCCCTTGAGCCGGCTAGACCTGCGTCCACACTGGGGGATTAACGGCTCAAGTCATCCAGCTTCCCTTCCCAAGCAGGAGCATTAGAACCATCTCTATCGTTACACAGGGCAGCGGGGGTCAGCTGGCCTCACGTGACCCCGAGCGTTCGATGCTCTGGAGCCCGGCCTCCCCAAAACCACGAGGCTGGGTTCAAAGAGAATCTGGAAAACGTTTGTTTCCTTTGCGTCTGAGCCGCCGCGGGGGCGTGTCAGAGCTTTGCGGCCGCGAGGGGGAGAACTGCGCTTTCTTTGAATCTCATGATTCCGGCAGCTGGGGCTTTGAGAAGAGACTGAAAAGCTGCAAGAGGCGCCGGTTGGCCGCCCGTTTGGCCCGAGCAAAGGAGGGGAAAACCCCCCGAGCTCAACGCCCACACGGCTCCTTCGAATGAACTCCCGCGCTGACGCTTCCCTGCTCAGCGCCACTCCGGAGCCGCTGTGAGACGGACTGTCCCTTGTTTGAACTTGTCGGAAACTTTCCGGCGTGCCACGGGTCCCCGTGCCGTTTAGCAAAGCCACATGGCTCCTAATGACGTCGTTAATTTGTTAATTAGTAGGCGATGGCTCCAGGTGCTTTCCGTCCGCCCCTGGATTTCCAGACCCCCGCTTGGCGGCGGTCTTGAATGGAATGAAATTGCTTCAGAATTCAAACCCCCAAACGTTCAGGGTTTTCCTTCTGGAAATTGGTTTGTCTCCCCGGACATGGGTGCAGGGGGGGTTGTTGTTGTAGGGTAGCTTGGGAGCTGTTGGGTTGTGTACAGTACATAGGTTTGTTAGAGTAGGGTCTCATGTGAAGGCCGGGCGACATGAGTTCGTTGTGATTGTTATTGTAGGGTCGCGGTCAGGACCGGGCTGGTGAGTTTTGATTTTTAAAACACCGTCCAGGCGGGGTAGATCCTTCTTTTCTCTGGGAGAAGCCAGAGTGACTCTGGATTGACGCCGGAGGGGCCAGGCTCCGAATCTGGCCCATCCCAGGATGCACTTCCATGACCCCGACATTGAGTGGGGCTGGATGAGGTGCGTGTGTGTGGGGGGGGGGGGGGTGGGGGCGGGGCCTGGGGGGGGGGGGGGGGGGGAGAGGGGGGGGGGGGGGCACAGCTTGCTGCCCCCCCGTGCCGTGCACATAGCCTGGTGCTGCCCCCGCTGCTCCTGCCTCTTCTGCCAGGCGGCCCCACTGCCCTGCTCACCCTGGGCCCCCCACCTGCTGCCCCCCCCAATCTGCACCAGGGCTGAGTTGTCCCGGCTTTGCCAAGTCCTCAGTGCGTCAGGGCAGGGGAGGGCTTTGGGCAGCTCCTTCTGGACCCCAGTCGCCTCCCTCACTTTGTTCCTGGGGGCTGCTGGGAGGGGCCTGGGGTGTGTGTGTGGCCCGGGGACTGCTGGGAAAGGTGGGAGGGGGGTGTACTATGGGGGCTGCTGGGAAGGTCTGGGGTGGGGCACCTGTACCCTGAGGGATGCTGGGAAGAGTCTGGGTGTGTGTGTGTGTGCACCCTGGGGGCTGCTGAGAAAGGACTTGGAGGGCGGGGCGGGGGGAAGCATGTGTGCCCCTGGGCCTAAAGGGGAGGATCTGTGGATAAAGGGTTACTTGGCCCATTTTATAGGGTAGGAAACTGAGGCACAGAAAGGGCAGGTTAGTAGCCCAAAACCACACAGAGTCAGTTCTAAAATAGGGCATGGAACCCAGGAGTCCTGGCTCCCAGCCCCCAGCTCTCACCACTAGCCCCCACTCCCCTCCCAGAGCCAGGGATACAACCCAGGAGTCCTGGCTCCCAGCCCCCTGCTCTCACTGCTAGCCCGCACTTCCCCTCCAGGAGCTAGGAGTCGCGCAGGGCACCTCCTGCTGGTGAAGGAGGATACAGTCCCGGGTAAGAAAGGCTCTGCTCTCACCTGGCCCGTCTCTCTCCTTCTCTCCCTGCAGCCGGGCCCCCTGACAGTGCCATGGAGCGCCTGCTGCTCTACGCCCTGGCCCTCTGCCTGGGCCCCTCCCATGCCCAGCTGTGCCCCCCCCGCTGCACGTGCCAGAACCTGTCCCCCTCGCTGGCCGTCCTGTGCGCCCGCGCCGGGCTGCTCTTCGTGCCCGGGCTCCTCGACCGGCGCACGGCCGAGCTGCGGCTGACGGACAACTTCATCGCGGCCGTGCGGCGCCGGGACTTCGCCAACATGACGCGCCTGGTGCACCTGACCCTCTCCCGCAACGCCATCCGCCAGCTGGTGCCCTTCGCCTTCGCCGACCTGCGCGGCCTGCGGGCCCTCCACCTGGACGGCAACCGCCTGCCGGCCATCGGGGCCCAGCAGCTCCGGGGCCTGCCCAACCTGCGCCACCTTATCCTGGGTAACAACCAGCTGCAAGCCGTGGCGCCCGGCGCCTTCGACGACTTCGCCGGCACCCTGGAGGACCTGGACCTGTCCTACAACAACCTGGCCCGGCTGCCCTGGGAGACCATCCGTCGCCTTAGCAACGTCAACTCCCTCAGCCTGGACCACAACCTCATCGCCCACGTGCCCCAAGGCGTCTTCGCCAACCTGCACAAACTGGCCCGGCTGGACATGACCTCCAACCGGCTGAAGAAGATCCCCCCGGACCCGCTTTTCCTCCGCCTGCCCGTCTACGCCAAGTCGAAGGGCTCGCCCCTCTCCTCCCTGGTGCTCAGCTTCGGGGGTAACCCCTTGCACTGCAACTGCGAGCTTCTCTGGCTCCGGCGCCTGGCGCGCGAGGACGACCTGGAGACCTGCGCCTCGCCGCCCGAGCTCCTGGGCAAGTACTTCTGGAGCGTCCCTGAGGAGGAGTTTGTCTGCCAGCTGCCCGTCATCACCCACCACACGGGCCGGCTGGTGGTGACGGAGGGGCAGGCGGCCACCTTGCGCTGCCGCGGGGCGGGCGACCCCGAGCCGGCGGTGCACTGGCTGTCTCCGGAGGGGAAGCTGGTGGCCAACGGCTCCCGGACGCTGGCCTACGAGAACGGCAGCCTGGAGATCCTGGTGGCCGCCGTCCAGGACGCCGGCGCCTTCACCTGTGTGGCTTCCAACGCTGCCGGCGAGGCCACCGCCTCCGTGGAGCTGCAGGTCAGCCCCTTGCCCCAGCCCGCCGACGGCACCCGCCCCCCAGCACCCGGGCCCTCCGATATCCTCACCTCGGCCAAGGCGGGCGCCAACGGGAGCGCCGCCCCGCGAGACGGGGGGGTCCTGGCCTCCGAGCTCTCGGCGTCCTCCGTCCTCATTCGCTGGGTCCCGCCACGGCCCGGGCCCAGCGTCCGCATGTACCAAATCCAGTACAACAGCTCCTCCGACGAGACCCTGGTGTACAGGTGAGCCCGTGCCACTGGGCGGGGGGTGCCGGGCTCGGGTCGGGTGGGGGGGGCGGTCTGAGTGGTTCTGGCCTGGGTTGGCCAATGGGTCTCGCCTGGGTGGCTCTGGGCTGGGGGGTCCCATCTGGGTGGCTCTGGGCTGGAGGTTTTTGGGAGGTGGATTCCATCTGAGGGGCTTGTGGCCAGGGGGAGGTCTGCGCTAGCCAACATAGAGGGGGGTGGCCATGGGGTGGGGGTGCTAGAGGAGGGTAGCAGGGTGGCGTGGGACGGGGCGGGGAGGGGGGGAGCAGGGGGGGCCGGGGGGGGGGGGGCGGTGGAGGAGGGTAGCAGGGTGGCGGGGGACGGGGCCTGGGGGAGGGTAGCAGGGTGGCCGTGGGGCAGGGCGTGGAGGAGGGTAGCAGGGTGGCCGTGGGACGGGGCGTGGAGGAGGGTAGCAGGGTGGCCATGGGGCAGGGCGTGGAGGAGGGTAGCAGGGTGGCCGTGGGGCGGGGGG
>NC_048313.1:3417612-3433820 GCF_013100865.1 Trachemys scripta elegans
ATGGGTAATGCAGATGGATGGACGGATGGGTAATGCAGGCGGGTGGATGGATGGACGGATGGGTAATGCAGGTGGATGGACGGATGGGTAATGCAGATGGGTGGATGATTGGATTGGTGGATGGACAGACAGACTTGTTCCAAGCAGCCTGATGGAGCCCGTCCTGTCACTGCTCCAGCACCCAACCAACCCGCCTTGTTTGTCCCCTTTTTGGCAGCCCCCCCGGAGGAGGCGCCCCCCACGGGTGAGAGGAGACGGGCCAGTGAATGGACCGATGTGAAGATCTGAGCATCTCACCCAGCAGGAGAGTGGCTGAGCCATCAGGGCACCCTCAGGTGTGGGTGTCCCTCATCCAGGGAGGCTAGGCGGGGGGGAGGCCGGGAGCTGCTGCGCCGAGCGTCTCCACTGGGGGCACTGTCACTCTTTCATCTGCAGCGGGTGATGTGGGGGAGCTGGGGGCGTCACACGGACCCTCTGCCTGCACCTAAGAGTTGAGCAGTGGGTGCCAAGATTGCCCACAGTGACTCCGGATTGATCCTGGCGGGCTGAGATCAGAACCCAGCCTTGCCCCATTGCAGTCAGGGAGTGACTCCGGATTGACCCCCTGAGATCAGAACCCGGCCCTGCCCCATTGCAGTCAGGGAGTGACTCCGGATTGAGCCCAGAGGGCTGAGATCAGAACCCGGCCTGGCCCCATTGCAGTCAGGGGGTGACTCTGGATTGACCCCAGAGGGCTGAGATCAGAACCCGGCCTGGCCCCATTGCATTCGGTGGTTTCAGACCCATAGGTTGAGGGGATCAGAGTGGCAGGATCTGCTGGGGCCACTGGGGCTCCGTTGTGCCCCTCTCCAGCCCCTCTCTGCCCCCTCCCTGCCCCACATCCTCAAGGTCCATCTCTGCCCAGCCTCATTCTTTCTTCTTCTCTCTCCAGATCCCCGTGGTCACCAGAAGCAGTGGGGCCCCCCTCCCTGCCCCCTCGGGGTTCCCATTTCACGCCCCCCACCCAGCAGCCTGGACCATATGGGACCCTGGGAGCCGGACTGGGCCCCTTCCTCCCCCCCCCCCACGGAGCGGGGCCTGTGAGGGGGTGTGCCCAGACAGGCGGTGAGTGTGGGCCCTGATCGGGGTTGGGGGGAGGCATCTCTAGTGAATCAGTTCCCCACCCTGTGGACCCTCACTTTGACCCCGACCCCAGGGCCACAGCCCACAGGGATGGGGGGGTGGCTGTTCCCCTGCAGAGCCTGACTGCCTTTCTGCCCCCCCTCAGCACTCAGCCCTCAGGCACTGACCCCATCTCTCTCTCTCTCTCTCTGTTTCAGGGCTTTTCAAGGACCCCGTTTCTCCAGGGGATGGCGCCGCCCACCCTTGCCCTAGCTCAGGGTTTGTCCTGGGCCAGCCATGCTGGGGGAGGGGGGGTCCCGCTACACCACCCGCCCCCTGAACCCCTGTTTGCCTGCAGCCTTGGCAGCTGTTTTTCTATGACGCCCCCCCACACACGTGTTTTCGAACGGTGTCTATAATTTTCTAATAAACTCGCCTGCTCCGAGTGGGCCCTGGCTGGGAGCTGTCACTGGACTGGGGGGGATCACTAGCGGGGCTGGGGGGTGGCTGCATGGGGGGGGTCAGGGCAGGGTCATGGTCTGGGGGTTATTATAGCAGGGGTGGGGATGGACCGCTGTACGGGGGGCATTGTGGGAGAGTCAGTGTCAGGGGGGCACCACAGTGAGGAGCTGGGGGTGGTCGTTGCATGGGGGGGATTAAACTGGGAGAGGGGGTGTCACTGCCCTGGAGAATCATTGCAGCAAAGGAGAGGAATGTGTCACCTCTGGGAAGGTGGCCCTAGTGATGAAAGCAGAAGTGGGGGCTGGGAGCCAGGACTCCTGGGTTCCCCTCCCCTTCCCCCCCTCCCATATGGGATCGTGGGGCCTTCCTGCAACCTGCTTTTCCGACCAGCGGTAGTCTCCTTCCAGCCCGGCCGTCTATCTCCAGCCAAGCCCAGGGAGCGTCTTACCCCCCTTCCCCTCGCACAGCGATGGGTTCAGGCTCTCGGCAAACTCAGGCAGCGTCGGTCACACCCAGGGCGGCTCGCCCTGTTTCTCAGCAATAGACTCAGTCTCTCCCCTAGACAGGCAGGCGGGAGAGGCACCAGCAGGCCTGGGAGGAGGCCCTGGGCAGCACTTCCTCACTCGCCTTCGTTAGGAGCGAAATAAAATGATTCTAAACCCAGCCAGGCCTGATGGATTCGCTGCCACGGCCCCACCGGGGAGGAGGGATGTCGATCTCATCTGACGCTGCGGCTGAGGGGAGCCTGAGTGGTGCCAGCTCAGGGCTGGGGTGGCAGGGCTTTGGAGGTTGGGATTGAGGGGCATTGGCAGAGCTGGGGGGGGGGAGCCATGGGCTGGAGTTACAGGGGGCTGCAGATCGGGAGTGAGGGGCACCAGCAGAGCTGGGGGAGGGGAGTCCTGCCTGCCCATCCCCCACCTCTAGGCATCTGATCATGTTCCCAGACCCGTCTGGTTTGAATTTGGGTAAGTGGAGCAGTGCGGGGGGAGCCAGGTGGGTGTCCAGATGGGAGCCCTGGGCTCTGACGGCCAGAGGTCCCCTCACTCGGGGGACGGGGGTACCTGGGATGCTTGTCTGAACACTGGGCTGAAGTCCCTTCTCCGGAGGCAGGACTCCTGGGTTCTTTCCCCAGCTCCGGGAGGGGAGTGGGGGCTAGTGGTTAGAGTGGGGTGGAGCTGGCAGTCAGGACTCCTGGGTTTGGCCCTGGAGGGGAGTGGGGGCTAGTAGTTATAGCCAGTCTCACTCCAAATGGGGGGGCGGTGAATTCAGAGGGATGAGGTGGGGCTAACACACGCAAAGGGGAAAGAAACTGACAAAACTGTAGTGGCAGGGTGGGCAATTAACAGTTCCCCGGGGGGGGGCTGCTCCCCGCACAGCCCCTCACCGCGCTGTGGCTTCCAGCCACTCCCCTGCCCCGGAAAGCTTTCAAATCTGCGGGCTGGTTGCGCTTGGCCCAGGAGGCCCTGAATAATTTAGGCCGCCGCCTTGTTAAGTGGCTTTTGCTTTGAAAAATGCATGTGGGATTGTGTGTTTGTCTGAGCGGGGGGGGTGCGGGGAGCAGAAAGGCACCGGGGGGATGTCTACACGGCCAGCGAAGCTGTAAGCATGGCATGAGATTTCGCGCCGACACAGCGCCGATTCCTCCAGGTAAACCAAACAACCGGCGTCGTTTCGGAACAAGGGTGAAGCTGAACTGGACTCAGCCGCTCTTAGCCCAAAAGCGGCGCGTCCACACTGGTGTCTGCATCGCTTTGGCTAGGTTGGTTTAAAAGCCCATTTGGCTCTGCTGCAGAAAAAGGGGGTGTTTGTGCCTTGGGACGGTTCCTCGCTGTATAGTCCCCAGGAGATGAGGCCTGGGTCAGCGAGAGTTGGCGGGGCGAGGTGGAAGGACTGATAAAGGGACAGATAGATGGAGGGGTGGATGGATGGACAGATCAGTGGATGGATGGGTAGCCGGATGGCTGGATCAGCGAATAGATGAGTGGATGGATACATGGGTGGATGGTTGGATGGGTAGACGGATGGTTGGATGGATAGTAGACAGACGGATGAGTGGATGGATGGATGGTAGACAGATGAATGGATAGATGGATGGATGGTAGACAGACAGACGGATGGTGGACAGATGGATGAGTGGAAAGACAAATGGATGGATGAGTGGATGGATGGTGGACAGAGACGGATGGATGAGTAGATAGATGGATGTTGGACAGATGGATTGATGAGTGGATAGATGGATGGATGGTAGACAGACAGACGGATGGTGGACAGATGGATGAGTGGAAAGACAAATGGATGGATGGTGGACAGAGATGGATGGATGAGTGGATAGATGGATTGTAGACAGACAGATGGATGAGTGGATGGATGATGGACAGAGATGGATGGATGCATTGTAGACAGACAGATGGATGAGTGGATAAATGGATGGATGGAAGACAGCTGGATGGATGAGTGGATAGATGGATGCTTGATGGACAGAAGGATCTGGTTCCAGTGTCATTCTCCCTGTGGCTGTTGCTCCGTCTGGTCTCCATGTGATGACAGCCAGACACAACATCGGTGCCCAAAATGGACCTGGCAGGGAGCCGTGCCCCCTCAGCTACCCACCCAGCCAAGCCATGGCCTGAGACATACCCCCCATGCCCCTCTCCCGAGGGGTCAAAGGTACCTCTGGCACTAACCAGCGCCGGCAGCCTCAGCCGTGAATGGGCAACCATTGGGTGATGGGGGATGAGGGCCCCTCTGCCCACAGGCACTAGTCTGGGACTCATGGGGGTGAGGGTGGGGCAGCACCTCCATGCCCTGCCCCGGGTACTCCAGGGGGCAGCACCGTTATCCCTCCGAGGGATTGCACCCCGAGTGCAGCCCCCACTCTGGATGGCTCTGCCCGTGGATGGGGACGGGGGGGAGACAAAGCCTCCGGCAGCATCTGCTCATCCCGCCGCAGAGCGCATTGGCCTCGTTAATAGCCGGTATTTAGGACGAGATCTCCATGGCAACCGTGCCTTAAATTTTCCCCGCTGCCTTTATGGGTTTTTTTTTTTTTTTTTTTTAAGCCCATTTGCCGCTGTGACAACAGCCTGGGTGGTTGGGGGCCTTGGCGGGCGGAGGAGGGAAATGGGGAGTCATGTCTCACCCCAAAGCCTGGGGCAGAGAAGCTAAAGTCACCCCACGAGCCCCAATGGTGTTAATGCCAGTGGTGAGTTGAGATCAAGGAGTCGAAAGGAGGGGAGTGCAGGAGACTGGGAGTCAGGACTCCTGGGTTCTATCCCTGGCTCTGGGAAGGGAGTGGGGGCTAGTAGTTTAGAGCAGGGGTTGGTGAGGCTGGGAATCAGGACTCCTGGGACCCCAGCTCGGCTATGGTAGGGTGACCTTGGCCGAATCACCACTCAAGAATTCTGCCTCAGTTTCCCCCCCACATACACCTTTTGTGCAATTAAACTGGAAGCCCTTTGGGGCAGGGACTGTCTCTCAGTGTGGGGGAGCAGTGCCTGGCACAATGGGGGGCCCTGGTCTCGGTCAGGGTGTGAGCAGCGCCTGGCACGATGGGGCCCCGATCTCAGTTGAGGTCTGGGCAGTACCTGGCATGACAGCCTTGGTGCTGAAGCCTTCATGAGCTGCTTCTCCCCCGTCCCCAGAGAGGGGAATTTTTTGCATTTACTGCTTGGGAAATAGCTCCGGGGGAAGTGGGGTGTAGTGGTTAAAGTGTGTATGTGTGTTGGAGGTGGGGGAGGGGCAGATGTCAGGACTCCTGGGTTCCATTGCCAGTTCTGCCACTGACACCCCATATGACCCTGAGGCAGGCCGTGCCCCCACCCCATGCCTCAGTTTCCCCACGCTGCAGAAAAGGGGGAATCGTGCTGCCGGCTCCCTGTAATGCTGGCAACTGTGTCAGGGCAAGTCGGTTGATTGCAACCAATGGGCGGTGTGTGCCTGGCCAGGGGCTGAAGCATTTGGGCCATGTGGCTAGTCCTGCATGTCCCTTGTTCAACCTCCCCCCGCCCCGCGCCCCAAGTCCCTGAGCCACCGCTGCCCCTCGTCTGACCTAGCCCCCTGCAAAGTGGCTGCCGAATGCTACCGGATCAGCCCCCGCCCCTGCCCAGGACTGGGAATGGCCCCCGTGAGAAGGTCAGACGCTGGCAAATTTCATCAGCTGGGCACCTCAGGTAACAAGCTGCCGTGTTCCTCCCCAGAGGCGGCTGCATCTCAGTGCTCGGTGAGGGATCCCTGTGTAAACAGCCCCTGCAACTGGCCCCAGAAGCAACCGTATGATCTCAGTGCTGGGCGTATAAACAGCTGCCATACACCCGCCCCTTCCGCCCCCTCCCCCCGTTTATACCGGGATCCCATGCGCAGCTCTGCGATGCAGCCACCTCTGGGGTGGGTCACAGGGGCTGTTTATATTGGGACCTCTCGCTCAGCACTGAGATGCAGCCATTTCTCAGGGGGAACAGGGGCTGTTTATACAGAGACACCCCCCCTCACCCAGCACTGAGGTGCAGCTGGCTCTGGGGTGAGTCACAGAGACCCCCCTCGTTGCCCCTCACATGCACACACTCATGAAAACTCTTCCCCCGCACACAGACGCCCACGCGCTCCCCCTCTGCTGTGGCTGATTCATCCCCGCACATGTGGGGGAGTGCCCCCCACTTTCATGGTCTGCTGTTGCCATGGAGATGGGGTGGGGGAGGGGCCTTCAGCTGGTGTTAGCCTGGCAAAGGCCTATCTCAGCGGACTGAGATAGATGCGGGGGGTGGGGGGGCGGGAGCGGAGCAGGAAGGTGGGCAGAGGGGGCATAGAGGTGGGGTAGGGCAGGGAATGGAGGAGTGAGGGGAGGCCCAGCCAGGTTGTGGGGGGGCTGCCCTCCAAAGAGACCCATAAGTGGCGGCAGGAGGCCTTGCTGAGAGGGCTACTGGCGCACTTGGAGGGGGCTCGTGGTTAGAGCAGGGGGGCTGGGAGCCAGGACGCCTGGGTTCTATCCCTGGCTCCGGGAGGGGACTTGGTGACAGATCAGAATCTGCCCCCCTGCCCCATTGCAGTCAGGGGGTGACTCCGGATTGACGCCGGGGGCTGAGATCAGAACCCGGCCCGGCCCCATTGCAGTCAGGGGGTGACTCCGGATTGACCCCGGGGGGCTGAGATCAGAACCCGGCCTGACCCCATTGCAGTCAGGGGGTGACTCTGGATTGACAGCGGGACGCATGATCAGAACCACCCTGTGTCTGTGACCCGTCTTGCTAGTGCCGCCCACCCCCCGATGTGGATCCGAGCTGCCAGCCCAGCAGGACGGACAGATCCCCCCGCCACTCGCCCCAAGGGCCCCTCTGGCCCCTGGTGCTGACGGGCTGCAAAGTCCGTCCGACTTGGGGGACCCCAAAGGCCCTGGCTCGGGGGCTGGTGGGGATCAAACGCCAGAACCTGGGGAAGGGACTCGGGGGAGGGGGTGGGGGTCAGTTTTCTACTCTGAAGTGAGTGCCCCCCCACCCCTTTACCCCCCCCAGCCAGCCCTGGTATCGGAGCAGGCCCTGGGGAGCATTTGGCTGGTGCATGTCGCCACCTGCTGGGGAGCTGGTGGAGCTACATGGGGTACCCCCCAAGTGAGCTCTCAGCCCCACTCGCCCCACCCCCCCAGGGCTCCCGGGTGTCATGGCCCCATGGGTCAGCATGTGACCCAGCTTCAGGAGGGGTCAGAGCCCAGATGTGGCGCTGCTGGGGGTCACTGGGCCAAGACACCCCCCCGAGTGGTGTGGGGTTGTCAGACAGGGCCTCCCGGCTAACCGCTGCTCTGGGGTGGGGTTGGGAGGGTCCCTTTGTGGGGCTGGAGGGAGTGTCAGGGCTGGAGTGACCCCCAATATTGCCAGAGCCCTGGGGGGCAGGGTATACATGGTAACTAACCTCCCCCCCAAAGTGTGTGGGGCTACACCCCCACCTCCCTGCCCCACCCCCACCATCAGCCCCACTGCCCTCTGGCCCCCACCTACCCTACTGCACAGCCAGCCCCACTGTGTCCCTAACCCATCCCTCACCCACAGGCAACCCCATTGTCCCCACCTACCCCCCCCCCACAGCCAGCCTCACTGCCCCCTGCCCCCCACCTCCCCTACCCCACAGCCCTCCTACCCCCCATCTAACCCACCCCCACAACCAGCCCCACTGTGTGCTTACCCCACTCCCTCACCCCTTCGGCAGCCCCACTGCCCCCACCTACCCCCCCAGAGCCATCTTACTCTGCCCTACACAGCCCTCCTACCCTCCATCTCCCCACCCTCACAGCCAGCCCCACACTGGGGGTTTGATGGGAGGGAGGGGATGAGCAGCACCAGGGATGGGGGCGGGAGCGGGAACCCTCTCGGGATTTGGCTCTGTAGTCTAGGGAGCAAGGGGCTGCTGGTGGTGGGTGGCACAGTGGGGCTGGCTGTGGGGCTGTGGGGGATCAGACCCAGCCAGAGGGTTAACAACGGGGCCAGCAGGGGAACTGGGATTCCAGCAGCAGAGGGCACGGCCAGCTCCTTTCCTCTGGCCAGCCCCCTGGGCTGGGACTGTGATGAGCTCCAGCATTGGGCTGGTCAGTGCCGGGAGGGGAGACCCAGAGGGAAAACCGACCTGCAGCAGGGGTGGGTGGGCACTTGCCCCTGGCAGCCGATGCTGACCTCGGCACTGGGGTTGGCATGGGCAGCAGCACTGCGCCAGATACACCCAGGGGAAACTCAGAGCGATGGGCTCAGGCTCTCTGCAGACTCAGGCAGGGTCGTTACGTCATTACACTCAGCCCTGCACAGCCTCAGTGGGATGTTGCTGCTTCAATGACAGTCAGAGCCCCGCACAATCTCAGTGGGGGTGTTGCCGCTTCGGTTACAGTCGGAGCCCTGCACAGCCTCAGTGGGGTGTTGCTGCTTCGGTTACAGTCGGAGCCCTGTCTCAGGCTCTCTGCAGACTCAGGCTGCACTGGTTACACAGGCATCACATTTTCAAGCTTTTTTTTGCCAATCACAAAGGTTGACAATGCCCCGTGGACAATATTCTGGTGCCATCACATGGTTCCAGGTGCCAGGGCCCCAGGTATAGGCCTGTAGCGCCTGTCTGGGTCCTGAGTCCTACAATAACAAAAAAGTGTGCATAGCAGAGCACTCAGGAGAGACCCTACAATAACAAATGAGTGTGAGCCGTTCTGGTGGCCCTAGTTAATGTGGTCTCTAGGGGAGAGAGGATTCCTGGGTTATGTCCCCAGCTCTGGGAGGGGAGTGGGATCTAGTGGTTAAAGCTGTGGTGGTGGTTGGGAGAGTGCCGGGAGCTAGGACTCCTGGGTTCTGTCCCGAGCTCGGGGAGGGGAGTGGGTCTAGTGGTCCCACAGCCATTGCCCTGGTTCTCTCCCCCCTTCCCCCTTGTTCTGTCAGTCAGATCGGGAGCTAGTATGGTTGTAATTGGAAAAAGAGTTAATGGAGCTGAAGAAACGGATGGTTCCCCCTTGCGCCTCCCCAGCCCTGAGCCTGGGTTATTGATGTTGTTTTAACGGCTCATTTCATCTCCAGTCCCAGAAGGTTACGGCACCACGGAGGGAAGAGGCGATGGCTAACCCAGCCGGGAGAGGACGGGGAAAAACTCGGGCTGCCATCCCTGATTATGAGCTGTACTGTGGTAGTCCTGGGCCAAACCCCCATTGTGCTAGATGATGTACATTTTTATGGCTATTAGGTGTATTACGGTAGAACCTCAGCACCCAAGTCATGGACCAGCCTCCAGTGTGCCGGGCGCTGTACATTTTGGTGGCTATTAGGTGTATTACAGTGGCTCCTAGGAGCCCCAGTTATGGACCAAGCCCCCTGTGCGCCAGGCGCTGTACAGACATGGAGCAGACTGATGGTCCCTGCGTCCCAGCTTGACTCAGGCTCAGACCCGTCACCCCCGTGGAGTCCTGGGCCCCTGGGTCTGGGCCTCAGGTAAGCACGATTTGGGTGTAGACAGAAGGGGGCGGGGTTAGTCTGGAGCCTGAGTGCGAATCCTGGGCTGACGTTGCAGTGCTGATGTAGCCTCAGTTTGCCCAGCTGTAGAACGGGCCCAGCGGGGTCGCTCTTTGACGCATGAACAGAACGAGGGGAGCGCAGGTTTTAAAGGTTTGGTTCCCAGATGCAGCCGAACCTCAGCCAATCAGCGTCAACTATTCAGTGTGAGCGAACGGTGTTTGTGTGTGTGTGGAATAACCCCTAGCTCTTCACAGCTGGTGAGCTCAAAGCCCTTTACAAAGGAGGGCGGTGTCATGACCCCCATTGTACAGATGGGGAAACTGAGGCACGGAGCAGGGAAGTGACTTGCCCAAAGTCACCCAGTGGGCAGAGCTGGGCATAGAACCCAGGTGTCCGGTACCCTGTCTGCCCACAGCTCATTTTTAGTACCTCTTAGGCCAGGCCCACACTCCTCAATCAAGGCGATGCGCCCCCCCAAAGGTATAGTCACACTCTGCAGAGGGGTAGCCCAGGTGGTACAATAGCAAGTGGGTGGTGTCATATTTTGGCCCCGCCCCTGGGTGGAGCTTATTTGGTGGGTGGAGCTGGGAGGACTCATCCCAGTTCTTATGAGTGAGCACCTAATAGAGCCAGCCACAGACCAGCTACTCCAGCCCCAGCCTATGCCAGCAGGGGATGCTATGGGGCATGAGCAGGCCCGCTGGCTGTGGGGAACTCCTGTCTACCCCAGCCCCAGCCTCTCCCAGCAGGGGGTGCTGTGGGGAGCAGGGTAGGAGCTGGCTGTGGGGGGAGCTCCTGTCTACTCCAGCCCTGGCCTTTCCCAGCAGGAGGTGCTGTGGGGAGCAGGGCAGAACCCCCAGCTCTGTCAGATTTCCCCACTGTGCTAGGTGCTGTACAAACACAGAGCACACAAATGCCTCCATTCGAGGTCCTTTGCAGACGGGATGGGACCCCCGGGGGCAGGTTGGCGAAATACAGCTTAGAAATCGCGCCGTGGGGTTTTTAAGCGGGGGGGGGGGGCAGAAAAAGAGAGAGAAAATTCACAGCAAAAGGGCCCTTAATTTTCCAGCCCATTACTTCATCGATTGTCGGTTAGTTTAGCCGGGACAGATCAATAATTAATTAGTGTGCTGGGCTGGCGAGCCGGCTGTTTTAAAAGCGACTGGGATGGCAGGGTGAAGCCTGGACTGCTTAATTACCATAGGAACTTCAGCCACAATTAAACTCCAGCTGATCAACCCCTGAGCTTAACTGCATCCCGGGCTAGGGGGCCTAGCACGGTCCCAGCATGCACCGATGTACCAGAGCCCGTCGGTTCCTTGGAAAGGGCTGTAGGGTGAATGGACCTCTTAGGTCCTCCAGTCCTGGCCTCTCCCAGCAGGGGGCGCGTGGGGAGCAGGGCAGGAGCTGGGTGTGGGCGGAGCTCCCGGCTAGTCCAGTCCCAGCCTCTCCCTGCAGGGGGCACTGTGGGGAGCAGGGCAGGAGCTGGGTGTGGGTGGAGCTCCTGGCTACTCCAGTCCCAGCCTGTCCCAGCAGGGGACGCTGTGGGGAGCAGGACAGGAGCTGGGTGTGGGCGGAGCTCCCGGCTACTCCAGTCCCAGCCTCTCCCTGCAGGGGGCGCTGTGGGGAGCAGGACAGGAGCTGGGTGTGGGCGGAGCTCCCGGCTACTCCAGTCCCAGCCTCTCCCTGCAGGGGGCGCTGTGGGGAGCAGGGCAGGAGCTGGGTGTGGGCGGAGCTCCTGGCTACTCCAGTCCTGGTCTCGCCCAGCAGGGGGCGCTGTGCTGTGGGAAGTGGGGTAGGTGACTCAGCAGAGGGCCCTCCCCTCTCTGTCAGTGCTGACCCCAATGCATGGCACTAGGGGGCACTGTGCTGCAGGGAGCAGGGGGAGAGGCGCAGCAGGGGGCGCTCTGCTCTCTCGGGCAGTGCTGAGCCAGCCCTAGGGGGCACTGTGCTGCCCCCGGATCAGCTGGTCTAGCCAAGATCCCGAGCAAAGGCAGGCCGGCTAGTTTTGCAAGCAGGCGGGAATTATACCTGGCTTCTCTGAGTCTTCGCTGCATGTAGCGGGCCGGGCCCTGGGCTCAGGCCAAACCCGGCCACTGCCAGGAACGCCAGCGGGGGATCAGCTCTGGAGCCCGCGCTCCTGGTGCATCTGCTGGCTCTGCCAACTGCCTCTCGCTGGAGAGGCAAAACCTTGGGTAGTTGGTCTGGCTTGGGAGAGGAAGGCGCGAAGGTCCAGCTCCTCCAATGTATTTAGGCACCTAACTCCTATGGGAGTTGCACGCCAAGCTACCACAGTGGCTCAGGACCTAAGGGGCCGCCTGGAGTCGTGTCCTGGAGCAACGTGGCTCAGTTTCCTTCGCCCTGCCGCGCCGTTCGCCACCTCCTCCCGTCTCCGAGCACTTCCCCCGACCGAGCGACTTGCTAATTTCCTGCACCCTGGGAATAGCCGCGGGTTTGGATTGTGTTGACAGTGGAGTAATTTTTAAATAGGATGTTAAGAGCCCCGGAATGAATCACCGGTCCCCGGAGCGCCGCGCCGGAGAGGCTGTTCAGATTAACGAGAGGGAGAGAGCGAGAGGATTGCCACTAAATCAACCCCCTGACAAGGGCTCTCAACTGTTGTTGGCTGAGTGTGTGTGTGTGTGTGTGTGTGAGTGTGGTATGTGCCAGCGTGGGGGGTGCGGATGTGCATGTGTGACTGCACAGAAGTTTGGGGGTGTATGTGTCTGAATGAATGGGTATGCACCCTGGGGGGCAGGGAATAGCCACAGCGCAGTGTGCCCCGGCCACGCCCCCGCCCCGCTCCCTATGGGCCCTGGGGGGCAGGGAATAGCCACAGCGCAGGGCACTCCAGTCACCCCCGCAATCCACAGGGAACACACCAGAGCGAGTGTGGAATCAGTCCCCCCTGACTCGAGTGGAGTTACTCCTGATTCACGCTGCGGCGAGGGGCGAATCTAAACTCGCTCATCTTTGTGGAGCGTTTGCTCAGGTGAGTTCTGAACACGGCGCACGGGACCGCAGCTCGGAGCTGGCCCGTTCCTTCCCTCTCGGCCCCCTTCGTTGCCTTTGAACCCCCCACCTGCGTTTTGGGTGTTTGCCCCAGCGGAGAACGCCCCCCCTCCCTCCCTAACTAGGCGGCGGAGTTTGCCTTTGAGAGCGCCGGGCGGCGTTAGTCTGGGCTCCTGGTGCCTGGTTCACTTTTGCTTTATTTACCAAGCCAGGGAAAAGCCAGAGGGGGAGAAATATAGTTTAACAAGCTCTGTTATTTCACTGCAGCAGCGTCGTTAAATAACCCAGGCAGCTGGAGCGGGGCTGCGCAGAGACAAACCAGCAGGAACAGGACGCAAGGGAACAAGTGTCAGGGCCCAGAGCCCCAGCCACTGGAAACTGGCCTTGCTCTGTTCAAGTCATTGGGGCCAAATCCCCGGCTGGTGTCAATCAGCCAGAGCTCCCGTGGGAGTTAACGGCGCCAGCTCCCCCACGGGGGCAAATTGGCTTTGTTCCATTGGAGTCAATAGGGCCAGATCCCCGGCTGATTGCAATCACAGAAATCAGAGAAATCTCAGCCTTGAAGTCAGAGGTCGTCAAGTCCAGCCCCCTGTGCTGAGGCAAGGCCATGTAAACCTAGACCAGCCCCGATAGGGGTTTGTCCAGCCTCTTCCTAAAAACCTCCCGGGACGGGGAATCCCACAACCTCCCTTGGGAGCCTGTTCCGGAGCTTCACTCCCCGGAGAGTTAGAAAGTTTGTCCCAATATCTCCCCTAAATCTCCCTCGCTGCCGATTACACCCGTTACCTCCTTCCTGCCGTCAGCGGACATGGAGAACAACCGATCCCTGTCCGATTGATCACAGCCCTTAGCGTAGTTGAAAACTGTTCGCCGATCCCCGCTCAGACTTCTTTCCTCCAGACTAAACAGACCCAGGGGTTGTTTTTTTTTAGCTTTTCCTCCTAGGGCAGGTTTGCTAAACCTTTGATCCTTTTTATTGCTCGGCAAAAGTGTGGTGTCCGGAACTGGCCACCGTCCTCCGGCTGAGGCCTCACCAGTGCCGAGTAGCGTGGGCTCATTACCTCCTGTGTCTCACGTACGACGTGCCTGTTAATACAGCCCAGAACGATACTAGCCTTTTTTGCAGCTTTTGGGCGTTCGAGTGGATCACGTTGTTGACTCACAGTTAGTTTGCGATCCACTCGAACGCCCAGATCCTGCCGCCCGTGGCCGGTTGTTCCCCAGTTTGTAGTGCTGCGGTTGATTTTTCCTCCCCAAGTGACGTACTTTGCACTTGTCTTTACTGGATTTCATCCTGTTGATTTCAGACCCATTCTCCAGTTTGTCCAGGGCCTTTTGAATTCCACTCCTGTCCACCACAATGCTTGTCATCCCGCCCAGCTCAGCGTCAGCCGCAGATTTGAAAAGCAGACCCTCCACTCCATTCTCCAAATCATTAAGGCAAATACTGAACAGTGCCGGACCCAGGACTGCCCCGGCGGGACCCCACCAGCTACGCCCTCCCAACTGACAGCAAACCATTGATAACTACGCCCTGAGTAGGGTCTGTCAGTCAGCTGGGCACCCACCTTACAGACATTTCATCTAGGCCGCATTCCCCTCATTTGCTTAGGAGAACGTCAAACACCTTGCTAAAATTAAGCTACATTCCATCTACTGCTTCTCCCCCATCCACTAGGCCAGGAACCCTGTCAAAGAAGGAAATTAGGTTGGTTTGGGACGATTTGTTCTTGACAAAGCCATGCTGGCTATTCCTCATCACCCCATTATCCTCTAGGTGCTTGCAAATTGATTGTTTAGTAATTGGTTCCAGTATCTTCCCAGGTATCAGAGTTAGACTGGCTGGTCTGTAATTCCCTGGTTCCTCTTTGGTCCCCTTTTTAAAGATAGGTGCTATGTTTGCCCTTCTCGGGTCCTCTGGGACCTCTCGTCTCCTCCAGCAGCTCTCAAAGATCGGTCCGAGATTGCCTCAGCTGAATCAGCGTCACTCTACCGAATGCCATAGGGCCAGATACCCATCTGGTGTAAACTGGTGTCACTCCACTGGCTGCAATGGGGCCGGATCCCCATCTGGTGTCAACTGGTGTCACTCCACTGGCTGCAATGGGGCTGGATTCCCATCTGGCATAAGACAACTCCACTCCATCTAGGTTAACAGAGCAAGGCCTGTTTATGCCGCTGGCAGTGTAGTCCAGTGGGTAGCGCACCGCTCTGCAAGTCAGCAGACCCTGAGTCCGAGCCAGAAAACAGCGAGAGGGACGACAGGAACAGGGCTGGGTCCAAGGCAGGAGGGGGTTGAGACCGGGCCAGAGCATGGCAGGGCCTGTCTCAGCCACAGGGCAGGGACCTCCTCGCTCAGACAGCTTCCATCCTATGGCCCCTCCGAGCTTAAATAGTGTGCCGGGACCAATCAGCGATGCTGGGAGTCCTGCCAATCAGGCCCTCTGTGGGCGGGACATCCTGCGATGCTTGGGTTGCAGCCTGTGCCTCTGCCAGGCGGTGGCGCCGGTGTAGCCGTGGGCCAGCAGCCGTAGACCGGTGGATGAAGCATGTTAATGACGAGGGGCCAAGAAGTGAATGGCTGTGATCCTCCCCCCCTAGGAGGCCCCAGATTGGAGCGGGGAGGCCGGGGAAGGCGGCCGGAGCCGGCGTCTTGTCTAGCCAGCGCGTTTCTCCCCGGCAGTAAATTAAGGTTGTAAACCGTGCTCTCTCCTCCCCGATGAAAGGCCAGCGGATATTGCCTGGCGAGACAGGAGCAGCTCCAGGGAGCCCCCTGTGAAATAATCAGCACTCCCCGCAGGTGTCTCGGGGCCTGGGCTTGGAGATTTGTGAGCTTCCCCGTAATGAAGCCAGGAGAAAGGAAGAGTTCAGGAGACGTCCAACATACTGATTGCGCCCGCCGGCGCCGCAGTGAATGCAAAGCAGGCTCTGCCTTGAGGCACAGAGGCGCCCGGGCGGGCTGTCGCTCTCCACATCTGCCCCGCCGGCTGTCACCACCAGGGGGTCACCCTGTTATTACCACAGCGCCTTGGTCATGGTCCCGGCCCACACTGTGCCAGGCGCTGTACATTTGTATTGCTATTAGGTGTATTATGGTAGCACCGTGGCACCCCAGGACTGCACAGAGCCATGCTAACGCTTCATGCTCCCCCAGTGCCTCCCATCCAGCTGCAGAGCTGCCAAAGGGTCAGGCTTGTGGCTACGGCACAAGTCTGCAAGTCAGGACTCCTGGGTTCTCTGCCCAGCTCTGGGAGGGGAGTGGGGCCCGGCGGGTGAAAGCAGGGGGGGCTGGGAGGCAGGACTCCTGGGTTCCACTCCCCAAATCCCTGTCCACGTGGTGCCACATGATCTTGGGCAAAGCTCTCCCCTGCTCTGTGCCTCAGTTTCCCTCTCTGTGGTCCTGAGATGGGAGCTAATTACTGAGGTGGAAGCAGTTACCAGCAACGCCAGTTGTGCTCCCGGCAGGGCGGGGTGTCCGTGCCAACGACAAGGAGGGTATAAATCATTCTAGCGAGAGCCAGAAACAACAAAACAAGGAGCCAATCTCCAGTGAGTGTCTCTTCCCCTTCCTGCGTTTGGGGACAAGTGGCTTGAAGCCCTCTTTGCACTCGCTGTATTCTGCACCCCGCCTTCATGGCTGGTCAAGCTCAGGCTCCACCCCCCCCCCCC
>NC_048313.1:3438749-3493928 GCF_013100865.1 Trachemys scripta elegans
CAGCCCCACTGCTAGGGGATCCCCTCCTAGCCCTGCCAGTGCCCCTCAATCCTGACCCACAGTCCCCCTGCTAGGGGATCCCCTCCTAGCCCTGCCGGTGCCCCTCAATCCTGACCCAAAGCCCCCTGCTAGGGGATCCCCTCCTAGCTCTGCCGGTGCTCCTCAATCCTGACCCACATTCCCCTGCTATCCCCCATGTGTCTCTACCCCGGGGCACGCCCTCCCCCTGCCCTGCACTTCTTTCCTGACACCGCTCGGCATGATGACTTTATCCTCTTCCCCAGGATGATGGCCCAGCCAGGATCGAGGGCAGATCAATCGTACCATCGATTTTCCCACTCGCCTCATTCCTGGTGGCTTCAGCAAAATGCAGCTGTAAATCCTGCGCCGCTCGCTGCTCCCACCCCCGGGAACCCCGATCGGCTGAGCCGGGCGGCTGCGGGGAGGTAACGCAGCAGGCGACACCCTATGGATGGAGCAGGAGATCCTCAACGCCGAGGGAGTCCCTGGCCCTGGAAAGCAGGGAGGGATTCAGTCAGAGAGGAAATGCGGCCACCCCTGGGGTGGGACGCAGCGGCCACCTCATACAACGATATCAGAGGAGTAAAAGCACCTTGAAACTACAGAGGTCAGACAGGAGAGCGAGAGGGTCTGATGGACAGACAGACAAACGGCTTGAGATCTAAGATGACAAGTGGTCCAGGCCTCAGATTACAGCACCTTCAGCAGCACAGACGCCCCCTGCAATGGAGCATTGGGGTCAGCACTGACTCAGAAGGGAGAGTGCCCCCTGCTGAGCCCCCCGCCCCGATCCCTAGACCCTAAAACTGCCCACCTGGCTTTACCTGCATCTTTATAAGGAGGCCACCTCACACCCCAGAGCTGATCCAACTCGCTCTACCCTCATCCTGACCGACAGAAAGAACAGGGCTGGTTAGCAGATAACCTTGATTTCCAAGGGCTGCCTTTCCCCCGCAGCTGCCACATCTGATGTAAGCACCAATCACCCTTACTGAATGGGGGAGGCACCCTGGTGACAGATGATGTGGGAAAAGCTGAAGTACTCAATGCTTTTTTTGCCTCGGTCTTCACAGACAAGGTCAGCTCCTAGACTGCGGCACTGGGCAACACAGTCTGGGGAGGAGGTGAGCAGCTCTCAGTGGTGAAAGAACAGGTTAAGGACTATTTAGAAAAGTTGGACATGCACAAGTCCATGGGGCCGGGTGCGCTGCATCTGAGGGTGCTGAGGGAGTTGGCTGATGTGATTGCAGAGCCATTGGCCATTATCTTTGAAAAGGATCCGGGGAACTACAGACCGGTCAGCGTCACCTCAGTCCCTGGAAAAATCATGGAGCAGGTCCTCAGGGAATCCATTTTGAAGCACTTGGAGGAGAGGAAGGTGATCAGGAACAGTTAACATGGATTCACCAAGGGCAAATCATGCCTGACCAACCTGATTGCCTTCTCTGATGAGATAACTGGCTCTGTGGATAGGGGGAAAGTGGTGGACGTGATATATCTTGACTTTAGCAAAGTTTTTGATACCGTCTCCCACAGTGTTCTTGACAGCAAGTTAAAGAAGTATGGGCTGGATGAATGGACTGTAAGGTGGATAGAAAGCTGGCTAGATCGTTGGACTCAACAGGTAGTGATCAACGGCTTGCTGTCTAGTTGGCAGCTGGTATCAAGGGGAGTGCCCCAGGGGTTGGCCCTGGGGCCGATTTTGTTCAACAGCTTCATTAATGATCTGGAGGATGGGATGAATTGCACCGTCAGCAAGTTTGCAGATGACACTAAGCTGGGGGGAGAGGTAGATACGCTGGAGGGTAGGGATAGAGTCCAGAGTGACCTAGACAAATCGGAAGATTGGGCCAAAAGAAATCTGATGAGGTTCAACAAGGACAAGTGCAGAGTCCTGCATTTAGGATGGAAGAATCCCATGCACTGCTACAGGCTGGGGACCGACTGGCTAAGCGGCAGTTCTGCAGAAAAGGACCCGGGGATTACAGTGGACGAGAAGCTGGATATGAGTCAGCAGTGTGCCCTTGTTGCCAAGAAGGCTAACGGCATATTGGGCTGCATTAGTAGGAGCATTGCCAGCAGATCGAGGGAAGTGATTATTCCCCTTTATTCGGCACTGGTGAGGCCACACCTGGAGTATTGCGTCCAGTTTTGGTCCCCCCACTACAGAAGGGATGTGGACAAATTGGAGAGAGTCCAGCAGAGGGCAACGAAAATGACCAGGGGGCTGGAGCACATGACTTATGAGGAGAGGCTGAGGGAACTGGGGTTATTTAGTCTGCAGAAGAGAAGAATGAGGGGGGATTTGATAGCAGCCTTCAACTGCCTGAAGAGGTGTTCCAAAGAGGATGGAGCTCAGCTGTTCTCAGTGGTGGCAGATGACAGAACAAGGAGTAATGGTCTCAAGTTGCAGTGGGGGAGATCTAGGTTGGATATTAGGAAACACTATTTCACTAGGAGGGTGGTGAAGCACTGGAATGGGTTACCTAGGGAGGTGGTGGAATCTCCTTCCTTAGAGGTTTTTAAGGCCCAGCTTGACAAAGCCCTGGCTGGGATGACTTAGTTGGGGTTGGTCCTGCTTTGAGCAGGGGGTGGGACTAGATACCTCCTGAGGTCCCTTCCAACCCGGATAGTCTATGATTCCATGAGTTAAAGCAGCCACAGGCCATTAACATGGGGGGCTGGGGTGGGCTATACAAGGACTCCACTGCCAGCAACTCTTCAAGCTACTATTCTGTGCCGTACGGTATCTCAGCTGAGATCAGGGCCCCCCATTGTGCCAGCCGCTGCACAGACACATGTGCAACAAAGAGCTTACGGACGAAAGAGCTAGAAGGTGGGAGGGGAAACTGAGGCACGAGGCGAGGAAGTGACTCGCCCAAGATTGGGGCGGGGCAGATCTTGCCGGCCGTTTTGGGCACTGGGTTTGTGGAGTGCAATGCAGCAAGCGGGGATCTCGGCCTTGGGCTACGTGGGTTTTGTCAACGGGTCATGGAAATCCCCTATTTGTTTTGGGGGGGGTGGTCACATGTGTGCATGCACCAGTGCATGGGCTTGCACCAATAGTGTGTGTGCAGCAGTTCATGGGCTTGCACAAATTGCATGTGTGTGCACCAGTGTATGGGCTCAGGTAAACTGCATATATGTGTGTGTGTGTGTGTGTGGACGTGCACCATCCCGTGCTCCACTCACCACAGGAATGGCGCTGCCTCCTGGCCATTCTGGGAATTAGCTCCCCGAGGCTGGCGCCCCTTTCAGCGGTTACACCCCATCTCCCGGTCAGCCGGCAGCCCCTCCCCCACTCCAAGCACCGCAGCGTCCTCTTTGTGACTCCAGCCAGGACACTCAGGGGTAGAGTCTGTCAAAGTCTCTGCCACTCCCACCCCTGCTGCTGCCAGCTCCCTGGGTTTATATCAGGGCTGCCCAGAGGGGGTCAAGTGGGGGCAATTTGCCCCAGGCCCCGGGCCCCACAGGGGCCCCCACGAGAATATAGTATTCTATAGTATTGCAACTTTTTTTTATGGAAGGGGCCCCTGAAATTACTTTGCCCCAGGCCCCCTGAATCCTCTGGGCAGCCCTGGTTTATATCAGCCCTGCCCATCTCCACCAGGTGAGCTCCCTTCTAATCCAGGGTCTCTGCCCAGCCGGTAGCTTCCTCCTTTGCTGCTTAATAGGTTCACTGGCCCATCTGGCCTCTGTCAGTCCCTTCAGGGCCAGCGTGGGGTGGACACCCCGTCACAGAGCCAACCCCAATACTCCGTGTGTGGGTGGGTGTGGTGGGGGCTCACGCTAATTGTGGATGGGTGGGCAGGTGTGCATACACCAGTGTATGGGCTCACACGGATTCTGTGTGTGTGTGTGTGTGTGTGTGTGTGATTGCAGCAGTGTACAGACTCACACCGATTCTGTGTGTGCTTACTCCAGTGTATGGGCTCTCACCAATTCTGTGTGTGTGTGCTTATACCAGTGTACAGACTCACACTGATTCTGTGTGTGTGTGTGTGTGTGCTTGCACCAGTGTACAGACTCACACCGATTCTGTGTGCTTACACCAGTGTATGGGCTCACACCAATTCTGTGTGTGTGTGTGTGCTTACACCAGTGTATGGGCTCACACCAATTCTGTGTGTGTGTGTGTGCTTATACCAGTGTACAGACTCACACTGATTCTGTGTGTGTGTGTGTGCTTGCACCAGTGTACAGACTCACACCGATTCTGTGTGTGCGTGCTCCAGTGTATGGGCTCTCACCAATTCTGTGTGTGTGTGCTTATACCAGTGTACAGACTCACACTGATTCTGTGTGTGTGTGTGTGTGTGCTTGCACCAGTGTACAGACTCACACCGATTCTGTGTGCTTACACCAGTGTATGGGCTCACACCAATTCTGTGTGTGTGTGTGCTTGCACCAGTGTACAGACTCACACCAATTCTGTGTGTGTGTGATTGCACCAGTGTACAGACTCTCAGCAATTCTGTGTGTGTGTGTGTGTGCATGCACCAGTGTATGGGCTCATGCAAACTGTATGTGCGTGTGTGTGTGTATGTGTGTGTGACTGAGAATGTGCACCAATGTTGGGGGGGGGCATAAACAAACTGTGTATGTGTGTGTACACCAGGTTTGGGCCTACACACTAATTGCATGTATGGGTATGTCTGTGCTCCAACGTATGGGCCTGTGCCAATATTGTGTGTGCGCTTGTGCACGCACCTGTTTCTAGGCTCCCACAAACACTGAGTGTAGGCGCAGCGCACGTGCTTGCAGGGCCAGTGTCTGAATGCATGTGTTGTCAATGTATGTGTGTAGAGGTACAGCCGGTACGTTGCTCTAGCGGGCGCCACCAGGTGTCACTGTTAATTTCGCAAGAGCGTTTGCTTTGCAGCTGGACCACTCTCAGCCTTTCCGGATGCGCTGCATTGTTGTTAGTTTCACGATGTTCTTTTCACGGGGAGCTGTCTAATTAGAGCCAATTCCCGGGGCCAAAATGCTCGCTGGGACCTGGGCGTTGGTGTGGGGCTTAATGGGCTGAGATCCCTGACAGTGGGGGTTGCCTAGGTGCCATTTGTGACCACCTCTGTTCCAGGACTGGGGCATATAGTTAAACTAATCTGCATCACACATTTATTTTCCAATGGGAAACTGCAAGGCCATGAAATCAGTTAGGGCTTGGCAAAGGGGTGATCATATTACAGGTGGTTTTGGGACAATTCCATTTTTCTCAGTAAATGTCGGCAAGCGTCGATTTCATGCAAAGCAGGGTAAATATTTCCATGGATAATCACCGAAATTTACCAATAGGCGCAGTAAGAAAAATATGCATGAGAATTTAGGAGTCAAAATCCAGTGATTTAGACTGTTGCATTAGGCTTGTTACAACCGGGATAGCGAATGAATGGTTCTATACAGGCCGGGTTTGTTGAGTTAAGGCTGTTTTCTTTGTATATTTGGACATACAGTGTTGACAATTTGTGTTTATAAAGCGTCTCCTGTCATTAAATAAATGGCTGACCAGTGACCACCTTCCCCCCCAATTTTCTGCAACTGTGACTATTTAAAGTGATACAAATCCAAAAAAAGTTTAACCCTCTACAGCGAAATTAGCTGTATATTATCTGTATATCAACAAAATTACAAAAAATAAACCACACATTCTGCCAAGTCTAATGATGTGTGGGGTGTTTGTGTATCAGTGTGTACTCACAAGATGTGTGCATAGCCGTGTGTGTATCAGTGTTTGGGCTTACAAGTTGTGTGTGTGTGTGCATCTCTGTGTGTTTGTGCTCACAAGGGGTGCTTACAAGTTGTGTGTGTGCATGCATTTCTGTGTGCACGCACTCATCCTAGTTGTGTGTATGGATATCAGTGTGTGTGTGTGTGTGTGTGTCGGTGTGCTTACATGTTGAATGTGTCTGCATCTATGTATGTGTGTGCTTACTAGTTGTGTGTGTATGGACCAGTACTTGTGATTACAAACTGTGTGTGCATCTCTGTTTGTCTGTGTGTGCATATCAGTGTGTGTGTCAGTGTGCTGACAAGTTGAACATGTGTGTGCATAACTGTGCGTATGCAGGCTTACAAGTTGTGGCTATCCATGTGTGTCGGGGTACTTACAAGTTGTATGTGTGTGCATCTCTGTGTTTGTGTGGGCACAAGTTGTGTGCATAGCTGGTTGTGCGTGTAGCGGTGTGTGTGTGCTTACAAGTTGTGTGTGTGCGTATCTATTTGTGTGTGTATCCGTGTGTGTATCCGTGTCGGGGCTTATAAATTGTGGGTGTGCATACCTCTGCATGTGTGCTTACAAGTTGTGTGTGTGCACACAGCTGCATGAGTGTGTGTCAATCTCCAGTTTGTGGGGTTGAAACCAGCTCTCGCTGCTGAAACCACATCCAAGGAGAGACACAGATATTAAGTGCCGAGTCTTACGCTCTGGGAAATACGACGTGTCAAAAGAAACCCTCCCTGCAAAGGAGAAGCAGAGAGAAGGGAGCAGGCCTGGACCTGGTGCAGCGTGGACCCTCCTGCCCTGGCAGATCCCTGCAACCGCTGCGGAAATTGGACAGGGAGCAGCAGGGCTGGGCATTGCAGAGCTGGGAGAGGCAAATGGGGGAGATGCGAGCGACTGCTGGCCGGGACCCAGAGACAAATGGGCAGTTGCAGGGGTTTCGAGGTTTCAGGAGGCTGGGTGGGTGTCGGGACTCCTGGGTTCTCTCCCGGGCACTGAGAGGGCAGTGGGGTCCAGTAGTTAGAGCAGGTGGGTGCTGGGAATCAGGATTGCTGGGTTCTATTCCTGGTCCTGGAAGGGGAGTGGAGTCTTGTGGGGTATGGAGGAGGGAGGGGCTGGGACTCAGGACTCCTGGTTCTATCCTTGGCAAGCCCACGGAGTCCACATGTGATGGGCATCCTCCATGAAAACCCCTCGCTCTTCATCCCGGCCCAGTTCTGGCCCCTCTCAACTGCAACACTCACGACAGCCTCTCCTGGGGTCGTCCCCCGTAACCGCCTGGGGGATCCAAGCCTCAGCTACCTGGCGCTGACCCTGCAAAGGGAGTGAACGCGACGTCCTGTGCTGTACGCGAGATAGAACCCAGGAGTCCTGACTCCCTGCTCTAACCAATAGCCTCCACTCCCCTCCCAGAGCCAGGAATAGAACGCCTGAGTCTTGATTGCCCAGGCCCCACCCTGCTCTAACCACTAGACCCCCTTACCTGCCCAAAGCCAGGAACAGAACCTAGGAGTCCTGACTCCCAGCCCCCCTGCTCTAACCACTAGACTTCCTTACCTGCCCGGAGCCAGGAACAGAACCCAGGAGTCCTGGCTCCCAGCCCCCATCTTCACTGCTCCAATGCACCCGAACTAATTTCCTTTCAAAATAGAAGCAAGAAACCTCCCCCCAACCCCCACATCCCCCTGTTCATTATTCATGGCCCCAGGCCCCTTTCCCAACTGATTCAGAGCGGCTGAGTCCAGAAACTACGGCAAAGATGATTAAGAAGCCTTAGAAATTAATCCCACACGAAAGAAGGGCCCAGCGCGCTTTCAAAGGGCACCGCTCATTATATTATCGTTCGGCACCCTCCCCCACCCCCGGTCTCTCCCTGGGCTCCGTAAGATCTTTATTGACTCAGGGTTCACAGGGGATGGGGCGGGCGGTCGAAAGGGAGGGGAGCTGGGACGAGAGGGGAGAGACAAAGACAAGAGGCAGCATCCCAGTTCCGTCAGCCACAAGACACCATCGTAATCATCATCTGATTTGAGCAGTGTCGTGACCCCCCCCCCAAGCCCGGGTACAGATGGGGAAACTGAGGCACGGAGCGGCCAGGTGAGCAGCCCAAGGTCACCCAGCAGGGCAGTGGCAGAGAGCGATGGCTGGTTTTTAGAAGGCGCTGTCTGCTATCCGTGCTAAGATGCCAGATGATGGAGCCGCCGTTGCGTCCCTAGGACTGTTCTAACTCACCCTCCGCCCCCTATGGGCCCTGGGGGGCAGAGAACAGCCACAGAACAGTGGGCTCCGGCCATGCCCATGATGCACCCCATATGCCAGGGACTGGGAGCAGGACCCTTACGCCAGCTCCCCATTGGTCCTGTGCTCGGGGAGAAGATGTTGTTTTCAGGGGGCCAGTCCCACCCAAGCACGGCTCAGATTGGGGCCGGCTGGCTTCCTTGCAGTGACGCCCGCTGGCCCCCCACAGCAGGTATCTCAAGCCCCTGCCACCCCCGGGCCCTGGCTCTGCAGCCCCTGAGAGGCTGGGGGCGGGGGGATTTCCTAGCAAAGGGGGGCAGAGCTTCTGGGATGCAGCCGGGGCCCAGGGCCTGTCCAGACTAGGGACACAGGGCTGGGGTGCCCTCCAGCCCCCCGGCCAGGTGCGTGTAGGGAGGGGGTGTTGGCAGTCGACGCAACACCTAGGGGCGAAGGGGAGACAGGAGGAAGAACCATCGTCAAACACCCCAACCCAGATGGCTGCCGCTGCCATGGAAACGGCTCTGGAGCCGCGGCGCTGAAAGATGGAGCGTGACAGAGAGCCGGGAAGGGGGGGCCGCCCCCCACACATCCGCTGGGGGCATGGCGGGAGAGACCCCAGAGCTCAGAGACCACAGCCCGCCACTGCACCAGAGATTGCTGGGGGGCTGCCCCCGAGCCCCCTCTTCCGGGGGAAACCCCCGCAGCCGACATAGGCCAGCACCCTCCTCCCAGGTCCCTACATCCTGACCCCCAGATTTCCCACTCCCAACTCTAACCACTAGACCTCCCTCCCTGAGCTGGGCATAGAACCCAGGAGTCCTGGCTCCCAGCCTTCCCCTGCTCTAACCACTAGAGCCCACTCCCCTCCCAGAGCTGGGATAGAACCCAGGAGTTCTGACTCCCAGCTCTCCCCTGCTCTAACCACTAGACCCCACTCCCCTCTCCTCCGCTCCCAGTGCAGGGGATAGAACCCAGGCTTCCTGATGCCTGGTGCTGACTGTCCTGCTCATCTCCCCTTGGCTGCCCCCAGCTAGCCCCTGTTAAAAGTACAACTGCCGTGTCCACACTAGCTAAGGCCCCTTTCCCCAGGTACAGCCGGCCCCAGTCTGACGGCTGTCCGGTGCCTGGCCTGCCAGGCCGTGGAGCACCAACGGGAGCAATCCGCGTTTGGGGCCAGGAGGCACCATTGCATCGTCTTGTCTGATCTCCTTGGGAACCCGGGTCCGAGAATTCCCCCGCCCCTGTTCCCGCTATGCTGAGCCCAGAGCCCTGGTGCAGGGCCAAAGCCTCCTCCCGTCGGGGTTTGATGGGCTCAAGACGCGGGCTCCGCCGGTTACTCACCCTCACGGGTCAGACTGGCTTGAACTTCCGGCCGCTGGGCCTCGCGCGGCCGAGATCGCAACCCCGTTGGGAGCTGGGCTTTGGGCCTAGGGAAGCCAGGTCCCCAGCCCCCTGGCTGATTAGCTCACGACATAGCAGCCCTTGCTGCAGACAATCCCCTCCGGCGTGCCAGCCAACCCGGCAGACAAGCTCCGTGCAAGCCGGGACACTTGTCTCCTTCCCCGCCAGCCGCTGGGCCAGCAAGAGACATTGCCTCCCCCCATCTTGTCTCTCTGCTTCTCTGGGACCGACGACGCAGCAGCAACACTCCTACGGCACTGCAGGGGGCGCAGTAACCGGAGGGGTCGGAAGTGATGCATTGTGGGATAGCAGCAGGAGGACAGGGCCGGGGGGGGTGTGATTGTGGAAAGGCAGGGAGGACGGTAAGAATCCCTGGCTCTTATTATTAGAGCACCTGTAGCGCTTTACAATGGAGCGTTAGCCCCCTTTTATTTCTGGGGAAACTGAGGCACGGAGCGGGGCAGGGACAAGTTCACCCAGCGAGCTAGGGGCAGTACTGGGAGCAGATGGTGCTGAGTCCCAGTGCACTGCTCTGTCCATAGGCCCCACTGTAGCAGCCCTTGATTGTCAGGTCACCGGGCGGGTGGTTAGAGGGAGCAGCTCCAATGGGAAACTCTCTTGAGCCCGAGACTGTGCCCCGCCCCCCAGTGGTGCCAGCCCTGTGACCACAGGGCGTTCCAGCCAGGCGCTGCGGGGTTGTGGCTGGATGGGGGTCAGGTGTCATTGCTGGCGTATCGCCCCCGGCATCCTCCAAACCAGCCTTTCCAAATCTCCCTCGAGCTCCATGTCTTCGCCTCCAGGCTGCAGCACTGGGCTCCGCATGTGGCTTGTTCTCCGCAGCCGGTGTTCGCTCGCACCCCCAAGCCGACTACGCCCTCTCTCTGCTCACACAGCCAGGAGGGACGGATTGGCCCCCGGGTCATCAGGTACTGAGCCGGTTCCTCCAGGCAACGCGCCTGCCCAGAGGGGAACCAAGGAGTCCAGGATCCCACCGACCTGCCAGCTCCATCACACGCTCCTCACGGAGATGGGACTAGAACCCAGGAGTGCCGATTCCCATCCCCTCCAGCCAGCGCCCCCTAGAGGGGAAAGGCCTCATATCCCATTCTCCGCCCCCCCGAGCCAGCCAATCCCAGCTAATTATCTTCTGACGATTTTATACATTTCCACCATGGTTTGACTATTGGTGGTAAGCCAATAATAATAATAATAATAATAACGAGCTTATTTCCGTAATAAGTTAATTATCATGTAAAATCATTAACATAACAATGAGCCTCTTTACCATAACAAGCTAATTGCAACAAGGTGCTTACTGTAGCCCCTCATTAGCATAGCAACAAGCTAATTACCACAATAATGAGCTCATTATGGTGCATCATTAGCATACTAATTAGCTTATTTGCATGGAAGCATCTGATCTCTTTTACTGGCTTCTCACTGGTAATTTTTCTTGCCTTTCCCAAAATTGCCAAGACATCAGGAACGTATAAGAGAACCAGACGGGGGTCACACTGATTCCTGTATTACACTTCCTGGAAATTAGTCAAAGCCAGTTTGTCAGGGCTTAGTCACCTGTGCATTGAGCCAAAAAAAGTCACAATGTTACATCACAACAGGGTGGCATCATGCTGAGATGCCAGACGTGGCAACAGGTTGTGCTGACCCAAAAAAAGACCAGAAGCTGGGCTCTTGTGACCTAAATATCTTACCAAGCTGGGCTTGCTTTTTCATTTTCCCAGTGAGATCTACCAGACAAGACAAGTTTGACATTTGTCCTCAGCCGCTTCTGAGTGAACCCAGGGAAGCGTTCCAAGGAGAGTGCGGGTGGTTTTTTGTTTTTGTTTTGGTTGGGTCTCTCTTTAGACTAACTCAAAAGCACCTGGGCTGATTGCCTGCAAACTTTCCACCCCGGAGCATGGAAAACTGCCGCCTGGATGGAAAACGCTTGGGAAAGTTATGAGCAAGTGGAAAAAAGGGACGAGAGAATTCGCAGCAAGAAAGGTTGTTAGCTGGGGGCATTGGACCAAAGTTATGGGAAAGATGAGCCGTGGGGTGGGGGGGAGAGATTAAGCCCAGATCAGAGACTGACTCAAACGCACGTTGTAGGAGCTCTTCTTGTTGCATCTGCCAATGGCTTCAGTGAACTGCTCAGCGTCCCATAAAATGCAAGCAGCCGGGCTCTCCGGGGAGCTCCCGTGCCTTGCTCGTCCAGCTGCTCCGGCTGCTCAGCCTGGCATCCGGGCTCTGCGGCCTGGCACTGCCCCGTGCAGCTTGGGGGGCGGGGGAGAGAGAGTCAGCAGTGCCGAGAGCTGGGCAGGCCGGGGGGCAGAACCTGGCTGGCTGACACGGCCCCCAGGACACGCAGGGGCCGATCAGCACCGTGCAATGCATCCTCCACTGTATGTACTGTAGGCAAACACGCAAACACTACTCCTAATACACACACACACACACTGCCTCCAATCAGCGCACACACACACACACACACACACACGTTGGCTCTGCCCTCCACCGGCTGGATCTTCACAGAGCCTGTTTGTAATTTCACAGGGTGTCTCCGGTGCCCCGCCCCGTTCCCGGCCCAGGGGAGGCTGAGCTCTGGGGCGGGCGCACAGGCCAGGGGCACCTTCCTGGCCCTTCCTTCAACGCGGCGACCTCCCCCCGGCTCCGCCAATCTTCCGCCACCAGCGGCTTTCCTGCGCCCAGTGAGCGGGGTCAGGGCCCAGCCACACACAGCTGTGGGGGGCGTTCCCAGCTACTGCAGTCCTGGCCTCTCCCAGCAGGGGGCGCTGTGGGGAGTGGGGCAGGAGCTGGCTGTGGGGGGGCTCCCAGCTACACCAGTTCTGGCCTGTCCCAGCAGGGGGCGCTGTGGGGAGTGGGGCAGGATCTGGCTATGGGGGGGCTCCCAGCTACACCAGTTCTGGCCTGTCCCAGCAGGGGGCGCTGTGAGGAGGGGGGCGGGGGCACTGGCTATGGTGGGGGGCCCTTCTGGCTACTAATTCCATGTTCATGGGTGTGCCGTTGTGGGCTCATCCTGTCTCCGCCAGCCGGGCAGGACGGGAGCGGAGCCGGTGGGTCGGGAGATGGGCACAAAGGATGTAGCCGACAGGGTCCAGAAGAACCGGCTCCCCCCTCCCCGCTTTGCTCGGCTCTTGGGCTTGTTAATTAGTATGATTTGCATATAGTCCCATATCCCCAGCCTCCGTGCCTACCCGTAGCCCCCCAGCACCCAGGTTGCTCCCTACCCCAACCTGCCTGGATCCCAGCTGGTCGCTTGTCACCCCCACACCACTGCTGGATTTGCCCTCAGACTCCTGTTCCCTGGCACCCCCCCTCTGCCATCTGTGCCCCCCCTCGCCACATCTGGGCACCACCCCCATCCCCTCCCCCACCTCGCTCTCTGCGCCTGCCCCCCAGTCCCCACCCCCGACACGACAGACACAGGCCGGACCCTGCTGCAGTTCACACATAAAAGGTTTTAATCACCTCCTGAAAAGGGGGGGCTGTGCCCCAAAAGGGGACAGTGGGGGTGGAGAGGGATCGGGGGGGATGAGAAAATAAGGAGGTTCGGTCGGGGGGGCAGAGGGCACAGGTTTTTAATGTAAAAACTTGTGTTCGACACTCAAACAGCGTTTTCCTTTTAAAAAGTCATGATGGGGAAGGATGACGGGAAATGGGGTACAGTGGAGGGGTTGGGTGGGTTGGGAGGAGGGGGGTGGAGGGGGGGGGGTTGGGGGATGGCTCTGGGGGTTGGGCACATTGTGGGGGGATGGTGGGGGAAAGGGGTACTGTGGGGAGGCTGGGGTGGATGGAGAGGAATGGGGTACAGCTGTGGAGGTTGTGGGGGAAGGATGGGGAATGGGGTACTGCTGGGGGGCTGAGAGGGATGGTGGGGGATGCGGGATGGCTCTGGGGGTTGGGCAGATTGTGGGGGGATGGTGGGTGAATGGGGTAACTGCTGGGGGGCTGGGGTGGATGAAGAGGAAAGGGGTATAGCTGGGGGGCCGGGGGATGGATGGGGAATGGGGTACAGCTGTGAGGGCTAGGGTGGATGGAGAGGAATGGGGTACAGCTGTGGAGGTTGTGGGGGAAGGATGGGGTACTGCTGGGGGGCTGGGGGATGGCTCTGGGGTTTGGACAGATAGTGGAGGGATGATGGGGGAATGGGATACTGCTGGGGGACTGGGGTGGATGAAGAGCGGGAGGGCACAGGGCATAGGGGGGAGTTTGCTAGAGTGGGGTACAGTTTGGAATAACAGGGAAAAAGGGCGATGACTTTTTCGATACTGAATACACCGAACACAGAAAATGATCTAGACCAGCCAGATACAATAAATAGGCCCCCCACAGTCTGTGTCAGGGAGCGGGCGCCTGTCGCCCCCTTCCCAGAAACACTTGGGGGGGGGGCAGGGGGAAATAGGTTTATTTTGGAACTAAACTCTGCTCCGTCCCCCGTCCCGGACAGTTATTAATGCATAAAGATTTACTCAAGGTAAAAGGATCTTTGTAATTTCGTGTCATCTGTGCATGTGTCTTTGCTAGTCCTGCTCTATCCTTCCCGCGCCGCCCGGCGCAGACAGGGTGGAGGGGGTCTCTCGAAACTCATCCCGTAGCCCCCCCACGCCCTTTCCTCTCCCTGCAGCCGGGCAGTCCCCTCCTTGCTTGCCTTCACTCCGTCCGTCGCGTGGGGTTTTTCATTTCTGTCCTCCGTCTCCGCTCCTTAAGGCACCAGAGCCGGCGTCGGCGGGATCGGCGCAGGACCCCCGTCCGGGGCGGGTGGGTGAAACCGGAGCCGTCCCCTCCACGCCCCCGGGGAACCGTGCGTGCCCCCCGCGGGCCCGACGAAATTGCCACCCCCGCAGCTCCCCCCCCGGGGCCCGTCTCAGACGGTGCTCTCCAGCATCCACTCGGTGCTGCTGAAGATGACCCGGCGTTGGCTCAGCGGGCAGTCCTCCGCGTTCAGCTGGGACGTGGACATGTGCCGTTTTGTCCGTGCCCGGCGCGGGTAGCTGTGGCTCTGAAACAGAGCATAGTCCCCGTCGAAGGAGTGACGGTGGTGGTGAGTCCTCGAAAGTTCCCGGGGAAAGAGGCCCACGCTGCCCAGCGTGGCCCGGTGCTGGCCGCCCGGCCCGCTCTCCCGGAGGAGACCCAAGGAGCCGGTCACACTGCCCTCGGGCTGGCCCTCCTCCGAGGACAGCAGGGCCACAGTCTGGAGGTCTGCACCCGGCTTGGGGTCTCTCTTGTCCGGTTCGGGGGCAGCGGGTGTGTCCTTCTTGGGCTCTGCCTCCGTAGGCCCCGCCTCCGTGGGCCCTGCCTCCTGGAAGGTCTCGTATTTGTCCTCGGTGGGCTTGGAGGCCGGGGGCTGCCCGCCGTTGGTCTGGGAGTAGACGTTGCTGACCTTGGCTTTCTTGGGCCCCTCGTGCCCGCTGTGGACCTTGTAGCGGATCATAAGGATGATGATGAAGACCAGGACGGAGGCGACGATGATCCCGCCGATGATGATGATCATGGTGCCGCCCAGGAACTGGGTGTGCAGGGCGTGGCACTGGGCGGTCTCGCCCTCCGTGGTGAACTGGACGCAGCCCACCACCCGGGTGGCCGTCAGCGCCGTCACCCCGTCGTCATAGACGGCCAGCACGCACAGGTCGTAGGCCCGCCCCGCCGCCAGGTCGTTCACCAGGAAGGCCCTGCTGGACGGGGGGATCATCCTTGGGGGGGAGAGGGAAGACACTGGTTAAAGGCTGGGACAGCCCCTTGCCCCGTAGCCCAGGCCACAGCCCCCTGGCACAGCCGAGGGATGTAACCCTAACCCCATAAATCTCTCTGGGGTAGGGACCATCTTCCTGCTCTGTGTTCAAACAACACCTCGCGCCGCGGGGTCCCGGCCCAGAACTAAGGGCCCCAGGTGCTACCGTAACACTCCTAACAGTGACAAAATGTACAGCGCCTGGCACAACAGGACCCCTAGTTATGGGCCAGGACCCCATTGTGCTAGGCGCTGTACATTTTATTGCTATTAGGGGTGTTACGGTAGCACCTAGGCACTCTATTTATGGGGCAGGGCCTTCCGGGCTGCCGTAATGTACATACTATTGCTATTAGGTGTATTACGGTAGGATCCCAAGGCTCCAACCCCATAACTAGAGTGCCTAAGTGCTACCGTAATACACCTAATAGCAATAAAATGTACAGCACCTAGCACAATAGGGTCCTGGCCCACAACTAGGGCTCCTAGGTGCTACCATAATACACCTAATAGCAATAAAATGTACAGCGCCTGGCACAATGGGAGGCCTAGTTATGGGCTGGGACCCGCAGGGCTACTGTAATACACCTAATAGCAATAAAAAAAACAGGTTCAGAGAAGTGCTAGGTTTGGGCCAGTTTCGTCGACCTGTTTGTGTCATGAAAATCAGCCAAGTAGTAATAATAATTCTGAAGGTGTCGTAATTTTCTTTTCTTTTTTGACCTTTCGCTTGGAAATTTCCGTCAAATTTAGAACATACAATAAAAATCCCTCACATTTGAAAGAAACTGATTTCTTTGACCTGACATGATTTTTTTGGTTTGCTGAAAAATTCAAAACACATTTTAATTTCAGTTGGTCCGGAATCAATTTTTCCTCCCCCCCTACCAATTTTTTTTAAAACTGCCAGCGAACCAAACAATCAGTTATTTGTACAGCTCTGCTTCTGGTCTGTGACAGCCCCCACACCTCACCCTAAAGACAGCTGCATCTCACTGCTCCACCCCAGAGGTGGCTGCACCTCAGCACTGGGGGAGCGCTTCCTGTATAAACAGCTGTGATGCCCCACCCCAGAGGTGGCTGCATCTGAGCAGCAGGGGGAGCCACTCCTGCACTTACCTATGCACAAAGAGTAATGTCACACACACAAGAGTGTCACAACACATGTGCACACAGTTGTGGCTCACACGCACGCACATGCACACTGGGGAGCTCACACACACAGGGTAATGGCTTATAACACACACACACTACTGCCCCTGTTTTCAAAGGATGCAGAGGGAGCCATTAACCCTTTGTAATTCCCCTCCATCGACTCCCTGCCCTATGGCCCCCCTCCCCACGCTCCCACACCCTGCTCACCCAGCCGTTGCTAATCCCACCCAGGAGTGGAGTCACAGGGCCCGGATACTGCAGCTCGCTGGACTGGAAACCCCTCCATCCCCTGAAACAGATTCCAGCCGCGTGGCCGGGCTCACTACTGGTGATAACCAAAGAGTTCGGGTGCCGTTCACCTCAACGCTAGCCTGGATTGCGCCACTGGAATGCAGCCACCTCTGGGGTGGAGGGCGACAGCCAACTGGGGCACAAGGAAGGGGGAATCTTGGGCAGAGGGGTTTGGATCTGAAGCAAAGCTGGGCCTCGTAAGCTGTGGAAATTGAGTCAGCGGTGGTGGGATTTGAACCTGTCGCTCTGGGAAATCTAATTATATGGAGCCAGGTAACTGGAGCTCAAAGCCTTCTGCGCTGCCCCCACCCTCCCCGCAGCATTGCTGCTCCTGGCGCGGGTTCACCCTGGCATTGGGGTGAGCCACAGCTCCCTCCCCCCCATCCCCTGCCCACGGAAATTTCCAGCCAGTGACGCTTCCCCTAATTTCCACGGCATTTCCCCAAGGGCAGAACTGAGAGAGACCCCCTGGTGGCGCCACAGGGCAGCGCGGGCTGGGAGGTAGTGAGTAGAGTCTGTCTGTATCCGGCCTCTCTCCTATCCTTCCTCTGCCTCAGGCTGCACTGAGGTCAGTGGGGCTACCCGTGGACAAGAGAGGCCAGTTACACCCGGTGCATCACCTGTTCGTTCAGTGGCGCATACAAGCTGGGGCTGGTATTAAGAGGATAACAACCTACTACTGCCACCAGTAGCTCTTCTTTAGCACCTGCTTCTAATGCCCCTGGTTCCAGCCCTGCTGATGACCCATAGACCCCATCCGCCAGCCCAGCCCTCACCTGTACACCAGCGAGTCGTCCAGGGAGCTGTTATATTGAATCTGGTACATGCGGATGCCGGGAATGTGCCGCTCCGAGGGCCAGTGGATCACCACCGAGGTGGAGGTCAGCTCGGCCGCCACAATCTTCTTCTCCAGGTGGTTCTTGGTGTCGTTGGCGCCCGACTTGGCAGAGGTGGTGATGTCGGACGAGCCGGGGTCGGGCTCCTTCATGTGGCCCGTGTTGTTGACCAGCAGCGGCAGCGGCACGATGCAGACCTCCACGGGGGCAGTGGCCTCGCCGGCGGCGTTGGAGGCGATGCAGGTGAAGACCCCGTTGTCCTTGAGCGTGGTGATGTGCACCTCCAGCGTGCCATTGTCGTAGACCGTGGCGCGCGTGGTGTTGTGGATCAGTTTGCCGTCGGGGGCGATCCAGTGGATGGAGGGGTCGGGGTCTCCCACCGCCTTGCACTTGAGGCTGACTCCCTGGCCCTCCATGATAAAGGCCTTGGTGGAGTACTGGCGCGTGATGAGGGGCGGCTCGCAGATGAACTCCTCCTCGGAGATGGACCAGAAGTACTTATCCATCAGGTGCTCGGGAGAGGCGCAGGTCTCCAGGTCATCCTCCCGCGTCAGACGCCGGAGCCAGAGAAGCTCGCAGTTGCAATGCAAGGGGTTGCCTCCGAAGCTGATGGTCAAGGTGGACGGGTGGGAGCCCCGGACGTTAGCGAGCACCTGAGCCCGGAGGAAGAGGTTGTCTGGGGGCAGCTTCTGCAACCGGTTGGAGGTCATGTCCAAACGCACCAGCTTGTGGAGCTGGGAGAAGGTGCCCTCGGCGATATGGTCGATGAGGTTGTGATCTAGGGTCAGGGTGTTCAGACTGACCATCTGCCCGATGGCCTCCCACGGCAGCGTCTCCAGGTTGTTGTAGGACAAATCCAGGTCCTCCACGGTGGCCAGGAACTCGTCGAAGGAGGCCGGCTGGATGTTGCTAATTTGGTTGTTGCCCAGGATGAGGTGCCGGAGGTTGCCCAGGCCTTTGAAGTGTTCGTTGCGGAGGGAGGCCAGCCGGTTGCTGTTCATATGCAAGGCGCGCAAGGCGCGCAGGTCGGCAAAAGCGAAGGGCATCACCTGGCTGATGGTGTTCCGGGAGAGGGTCAGGTGCACCAGGTTGGTCATGTTGGAGAAGTCCTTGCGCCGGATGATGGTGATGAAGTTGTCCGTCAGCCGCAGCTCCACCGTGCGCCGGTCGATGGACGGCGGCACGAAGAGCAGCCCCGTCTTGGCGCACAGCATGGTCAGGGTGGGCGAGATGTTCTGGCAGATGCAGCGGCCGGGGCAGTGCTGACCTTTCGCCATGGTGCCGAGCATCAAAAGGGGCAGGAGGAGTTTTTCCATGGTACTGGCCCTCGCTTCCTCCCTGCCCGGGCTCTGCGGGCAAGAGACACAAAAATCAGTGGCGACAAACCTACAGCGGCAAATTGCTTCCCAAGCCCTGTCCCCCGCTACTAGCCAGTCTGAGTATTCAGGCGGCTGCAGCCCATTCCCTAGAGGGAGCTGCGTCTCAGCACTGGATGTATAAACCGCCTCCGTGTCCCACCCCAGAGACAGCTGCATCTCACTGCCGAGCAAAGGATCTTTTTCCAGGGGTGGAAAATCATGAGTCCCGCCTCTGGAAAAATCGTGAGATCTTGCTTGAAAATCATGAGGGTTTACACTCAGCTAAGCTTCATAGCAGATTCTGTTTTTCAGTTGCCTCCCGGTTTCTGAGATGTTAGGGGTCCCGTTGCCAAGTTTTTCTCAGCCACCACTAGCTTATTTTTAAAGAAAAGCTTAAATCCTTACAGGATCTCGTGGCTCCGGGAGCTGGTGATTGAAGGAAAAACACCAGACATTGCCAGGCTTGGGATAAAATCATGAGCGGTGACAAGACGGTCAACACCCCCTGGGTCGCTTCCTCACACTCGATTTGCTTGGGATTTTCCAACCCCCCCCAAAACCCTCCTCATTTCCCCTCCCCCCACCCGGAAGTTTGTTTTTTGTTTTGTTTTATTGGACAGTTGTTTGTGGTTTGCTGGGATTTTTGTTTGTTGGTTTAATTTTGCATGGTTTGTCATTTTCCAAAAAACAAAAAAAGAAACAAATAAACCTTTTTTTTACTGGTGGGGGGGGGATATCCCATCATTTGATGAAAAAAATCATTTTGGGAAAATTTCTATCTTCAAAAACAGGAAGAAAAAAAAGGAAACATTTTCGAGTCACTGCCCCCCCCCCCCGTATAACATTGTTTTTTAAAATCAGCCCCTCCCATCCCTCCCTTTTTCATAGATTTGAAAGTCAGGAAAGCCTGTTGTGATACCCTGATACCCTGTCCCGGGGCATCAATCATTCTGTACAGCGGCGAAATTCCATTTCTAATCACGGCCTGTGGGTTGTACCTTTCAGGTTCCGTGTTCCCCCCAATTCACCGTTGACACAGACATTTACTGATCTTTGTGTACAAATGCAACTCCCCCTCCCCGCCCCCCCCCCGTGCCCAGAACAAACAGGGACCCCTCCAGTCTTGATCAGGCCCTCTACGCACCACCGTCATCTACCTAATAATAGAATTACCTTGAGACCAGCCCACGATCAGAGGTGAAGAAATATTAAAAAAAAAAAAAAATCTCCTCCCCCACCCTTTCAGAAAACCCTCAAACAGGAACAACTGGGAAACCTTCAGATCCTTAAATACCAGTTTCCTTGTGGCCCAGACACAGTGCCTCAGTTTCCCCACTATGCTCTTCAGCCATAAGTGTGACTTGATTCCTCCCACCAAGCCACTTCAGAGAGTGCCCCCCCCCCCCGATTCTGGGGCAATGGACTGTGACAAAGTGGGAATTTTCTGTCATATTTTTATAAAGCCTGTGTGTGCCTCAGTTTCCCCTATTTTTCACAAGGCTATCAGGGGTGGGGAAGGACTGTTGGCTCTCTGGACAAGTACAGCCCCCCGTCACACCGCTGCTCACATTTCTCTGAAGTAGATATCAACTCCGTCTGAGGCAGGAGGCGCCTCCCACATGACGGATAAGAAGGGAGAGGCTACAAAACCACGAGGAGGGGAGGGAGAAGGGCGGTCAGGAGCTTTGGCTCACCCCGTCTCGTCACCCAAGGGCGAAGGGATGTTGGGCAGAAAGAGGACACATTCAAAGCCAGTCCCTTTCCACACGCCACGCCATTGGCCTGTGGAACTCACAGCCACATGAATCCCACGCAGGTCAGGATTCAGAGAGGGATTGTGCATGGCTCGGGTGTGAAAAATTACCAGGGTTAGAACAGGTGCTTACACCAGTCTCTGGCTAATAGAGACCAGCACGAGCCCGAATGTGGGGGACAGATTGTCCCCCATCTGCTACTGTGGGGTTCTTACCCTTCTTGTGGAGCCAGGCACACAGCCTCACCCTGGGAGACCCCCCAAAACACGGGCTAGGCACATATCCCAAGACACCCACACAATCTCTCTCCAGTGACTTTCAGGTGCCCAGTAGGGGCTGATGCAAACCCTCTGGGCAATGAGAAGCAGCCGCCCTCAGGCACCTGGCTAGCCCCTCATCCTGTCTCCAGGGGGGGAGGGCGGCTTTGACCCACCTGTATTCCCCACCCCACCCCGAAGCGTCTAGTCACGGCCCTGCGCTGCGCTGTCAGCCTGCACCCCGGCAGGCAGGCTGGTGATGGGATCGCAGCTGACAGCTGCGATGTGACTTTTATCCGGAGCAGCCGAGTGTGACGGCCCTGACTGGGCCCAGGAGACGGAGCCGACTCCATCACGGCCCTGGCCCCCATCGGCCGCCCAGGCTCAGAGCCGGCGTCTCCTGGAGGGGAAAGGCCCCATGTTCCATTCCCTGAGCCAGCCAGTCCCCGGCCCTGGACTGGATCAGAGTCAGCACCCCCTCTTGGGAGAGGCTGGGACTGTTCCCCACACAGCCAGTGCCCCGCCCCGCTCCCCACAGCGCGCCCTGCTGGGCGAGGCCGGGGCTGGAGCAGCCGAGAGCTCCCCCCACAGCCAGTGCCCCGCCCCGCTCCCCACAGCGCGCCCTGCTGGGAAAGGCCAGGACTGGAGTAGCTGGGGGCCCCACCCTCCAGGCACTATTACCCCACAGAGGCTGGTGAGATGGCTGCGAGCAGAGGTCACCCTCGGCCCCGCACTGACCACACACTCCACAAGGCAGAGGCCTGGAAACTCATCACAGAATTTCTGGTCATTTCCACTGGCTCAAGCCTGTCCCCTCCACCCTGTCGCTCCATCCGTCCCTCTAGGTCCTCAGCCCAGCCCCGCTGTCCCCGAGCACCCCCGTTCCCATGCCCCCACCCCACAGCGCGCCTCCCGGCCAGATGGCACCATGGCCGGGTAAAGGGGCACCTGACTCTCAGACCTGGTTGGCTGTGTCTCTGAGGGGCCTGCTCCCCACACTCCTGGCCAGGGAGATCTCAGCTACCCAGCTGCAGATCCCCGGCATGGGGAGGCCCCTGCCAGGCAGGTCCCGTCATGTTACCAGCCTTTCCTTGGAGACGCAACCCTTGGGGGACAGGGAGTGTCTTTGCCAGCACTAAGCCTGGTGCATGGGGTAGCTACGAACTCCCAAAGCCACCCCCAACAAACTAAGGGGAGCCCCACTGCGAACCATAGGCTCTCAACTGCTTGACCAAGGAGATTGCCACCAGCATCTCCATTTTGCATGTTGGGGAAACTGAGGCACAGAAAGAGTTGCGAGCAGCCAGTCAGCAGCAGATCCAGCGCTAGAACCCAGGCGTCCCGCGTGCCTGTCCAGTGCCCTTCCCACTGGGCCACGCAGCTGCTGTGAAATAAGATTACACTTGCGAGAAATTGTGACCCAGTGCAGAAGAGCTCAGGACACCTGGTTCCAGTCATAGACTCAGAGAATATCAGGGTTGGAACTTGGAAGGGACCTCAGGAGGTCTCTAGTCCAACCCCCTGCTCAAAGCAGGACCAATCCCCAGACTAAATCACTGTCTCTGTCACTTCTCTGCTGGGTGAGCTTGGGCAGGTCATGACGCTGCTCTCTGCCTCAGTTTCCCCTCTCAGTCTTTAGTTGTCAAAGCCGTGAGCTCTTTGGCGGCAGGGGTCTCTGCAGAAGCCAGCCCGACAGGTCCTCAGCCAAGGTCCGACACAGCGTCCGGCCCGAGGGGGGACCCCACCACCCCCGCTCACAGCCGGGGTTTCTAGGTGCTACACTCAATCATCATCCAACACAGGTGATGGGGAAAGTTTCACCCTCGGCCCCGCACGGACCACCCCGCTCCAAACAGCTGCGATTTGAGATCTGGGGGGCAAATTCCTAGCCCCAGTTGGCTCTACTATCATCTTGTTTCACTGGCAATTCGAGGGGCGGGGGGAAGAAAGCACCATGCAACGGAGGGAGGGTCCTGAGTCGTTATGGCTCCTTATACCCTACAATCCCCCCACCTCACGTTTTTAACCCCCTCTGGGGAGCTGCCGTCCCCGGGCGTGAGTGAGAGCCTCTGCTCCTCGTCATTGCAGTATCTGAGCACCTCCCAGGCTGCAGTGTATTTATTCACACTACCCCACCCCCACAGGATCCCTACTGTACTGATGGGGAAACTGAGGCACAGAGCAGCTGCTCAAGGAGGCGCATCTGTGGGAGAGCCGAGATGCTAGCGCCCTACGCTCGGCACCATCCTGCCGCTCACATGCAGCTGCCCAACCCAGCTCCAGGAAAGCTCGTAAGCATCTGCTTAATGTGGAACAGTTTCACGAAAGACCAGAATGCAACCCAGGAGTCCTGACAGCCAGTTGGCTTGGCTCAAACCTCTACACACCACTCCCTTCCCAGACCCAGGGACAGAACCCAGGAGTCCTGGCTCCCAGCCCCCCAGCTCTAACTCACCAGACCCCACGCCCCTCCCAGAGCCAGGGATAGAACCCAGGAGTCCTGGCTCCCAGCCCCCCAGCTCTAACCCACCAGACCCCACGCCCCTCCCAGATCCAGGGATAGAACCCAGGAGTCCTGGCTCCCAGCCCCCCAGCTCTAACCCACCAGACCCCACGCCCCTCCCAGAGCCAGGGATAGAACCCAGGAGTCCTGGCTCCCAGCCAGCCCGCGATCTAAACCCTAGAACACCGCTCCTGTGTGCGGACAAAAACAACCTCTGCTGTTGCCAGGCAGATGTGGATCGAAGTCAGCGGCCGGCTCTGAGCCTTTATCTCTCTTGCTCTCCCCAAGGAGAAGAGAATCAATTACACCGAGCGAGAGAGAAATGGAGGGGAAGAGAGAGAAATGGAGTGAAAGAGAGAGAAATGGAGGGCGGGGGAACAGGCTACAGTCACTGCCCTGCTAAGCACAGCTGGTCAGCCACAGCCCCTCCCCACGGCTGGGAGCCAGACCCTCCCCCCACTAACCCAAGTGCCCCCTCCCAGCACCTTATCATGGGGGGAAGATAGGAGCTACAGAGGGCATTGCTGGGGCTTTTACTATGGCGGGGGGGTCACAGGCTCAGCTACCATGGCGCACCCACTGCTGGCCAAGCCTGGCGGTGCAGGCATGCCCTGCCTCAGTTTCCCCTCCCCCAGGTGTTTGGTCTTCCCCAGGTCACTCTTGGTGTGCAATCCCTTCCCAGGGCAACAGGCCAGGCAAACAAACAGTCGCTCGTCAGATTCCTCTTTACCCACCTCCCACGCGCCGAGGGGCTCCCATTCAGCCTGGCCACGCCGGGGCAGAGCCCTGACTCCCAGGAGCCCTTTCCCCAGACCAGCGCCACTTACTCCCCGTAGTTCCCAGGCATTTCTCAGGCTGGCTGAAATCCCAATTAGTCCTGGCAGGCAGCAAATTAGGGCACAGGCCGGGCTGATTGTTCCTGGCTGGCTACCCCAGCACCCTGCCCCATTATGGGTGTGTGTGTGTGGGGGTAGGTACAGAAAGAGCATTAATGGGGCTTTTATTGTGGTGGGGAGGTACGAGTTGAAGAGAGCACTGCTGGCTGCTATTGTGGCGGGGGGTTACAAATGCAGTGCTGGCAGGACTTGTATTCTGGCGGGGAGGTCTGAGGGTCTGAGGTCTGAGTGTCAAACAAGAGCCATCCATGCCTTTCTGCTGGCATAACCCCGCCCCGGATCTGGCAGTGCTGAGGGGCAGTGCCTCTACTGGGGTCCATCCAGGTCCCTCTTCTAGCCCCGCAGACACTTCCCAGACTGGGGAAGCTGTACCCTGCCACCTGCCGCTCGGCTATCCGGTGGATGGCACATCAGGGACACAGCCGCCACGCTGCGCCCAGGGGTGCTTCTTTAGACACACATCTTAGCCGGCCCACGTTCAGAGCCTGCTGCACTGACACCTCTGTTTATGGAGGAGCTGGGACAGAAGCACTGTCCTCCCCACCTGCTGTTCTCAGGGGCTATATTTAGGAACAGAACCCAGGTGTCCTGACTCCCAGCACCCCCTGCTCTACCCAGCCTGGCTTCCCGACCCTTCCATAGATAGAGTGGGGTTCGCGGCTCTTTCCCGCGGTGCGCCCCCTCCTCAGCCCGTACAGCTGTCTGCAGCTCTGAGCCCCGGAGATAGGACAATTAATTTCTCGTAAGGCCTAACGAGCTAGAAGTGGGAGCTGGCTGTTCCTTGCAGCGGCACTGGCACTAATCCTGTAAGCACGATAATGCAATCCCGTAAAATACCAACGAGTGGAGTAACGAGGCAGAGGAGGGTGTGGGCGCTGTCCCCTGATGGATGGAAGCGGACTGCGTGTCATAGCACCTATACCGCAGACATGAGTCGGGGGGGAGGGGGATTCTCCATGATGGCACAAAAGGCTCCTTCCCGAGGAGCGGCTTTGGAATTGAATAAAGCTGAACAGAATTAAGGCCCCTATAATTCTGAATCAGAGCGTCCACACAGGGCTGTAATACGGTTTAACTAATCTACCCTGGGAGGAGTCAGCCCGGGACAGAGCCAGATAGGCAGCCACCAGCCAGCTGTTCTAGGGCCTGGGAAATGGGTTACCCTTGGTGCCTTCTCTCTGCCATTGCTTCATTTCCTGTCGGCATTTCCTTCCGCAGACCCCTTCCACGGGCCATCAGGCTGGTTAACATGGCACTGATCAGCCAGGGGGCAGAGGGTTCTCACAACAAGCCTGCCACCCTCCTCCGTCCCAAGACACGACCCTTGGGCTGTCTCTCATCTGTTTAGATGGGCAGCTCTCTGGGGCAGGGACCGGCTTTGTGTTCTGTGTCTGTACAGCACCAGGCGCCCTGGCCCAGCAGTGGGGCTACTGTACTACTGTAATACACCTAATAGCAACAAAAATGTACAGCTCCTGGCACCATGAGGATTTGGTGCACGCCTGGGGCTCCTAGGTGCAACCATAATACAACTAATAGCAACAACAATGTAAAGCGTGTAGTGCCATGGAGGCCGGGTCCATAACCGGAGTGCCTAGGTATTACCGTAATACACCTAATAGTAATAAAAAGGTACAGCTCCGGGCACAATAGGGTCCTAGTCCGTGCCTGCAACTGAACGTTGCAAACCTGCAATTAATTCCGCGATACCATCTCAAATGCTAAGGAATTATTTAAAATATTCTAAACCTATGGCTTGTGTCTATATGTGCTTAAATCTAATGAATTATAATTTTAAATCAAAGCAGGCTTAGTCTTTCATCAGCCAAAAGCTCCGCGTTCCCATTAATTTATTCCTAATGCCGCCTCAAACAAAACAATTAAGGAACCGCTGCTCTGGGTTCTAAAAACGCTGGGTAACAGGTTTGGCGAGACAGCCAGGAGTCAAACATAGAATCTTCGGATTCCAATAATCAATAAGGATAATGTTGTAAAGTATTGGCAAGATGCCCACCTCCGTGGCTGGCATCCCAAGGACCGAACTGGGGTCCTCCGGGGCTAACAGCACGAATGGCTATGGCTTGAGTTAATGCTTCCAAGGGAGGGCCGTCCCTGACCCTCTTCTGTGCAAATATCACACACACTTGCCAGTGGGTCACCCCAGAGTCTAGCCTAGCAGTGATGCAGCACATTTCTCAGAGAGGCGTCTGGGCGGCTCCCAGCGCCGTCGTGCCCTATACAGGTTCATCAGGATGTGCCCAGCGTTCAACTTTAGAATCATAGAATATCAGGGTTGGAAGAGACCTCAGGAGGTTCTAGTCCAACCCCCTGCTCAAAGCAGGACCAATCCCCAATTAAATCATCCCAGCCAGGGCTTTGTCAAGAGGTTAAAAACCTCGAAGAAAGGAGATTCCACCACCTCCCTAGGGAACCCATTCCAGTGCTTCACCACCCTCCTAGTGAAATAGTGTTTCCTAATATCCAACCTAGACCCCCCCACTGCAACTTGAGACCATTGCTCCTTGTTCTGTCATCTGCCACCACTGAGAACAGCCGAGCTCCATCCTCTTTGGAGCCCCCCTTCAGGCAGTTGAAGGCTGCTATCAAATCCCCCCTCACTCTTCTCTTCTGCAGACTAACTAACCCCAGTTCCCTCAGCCTCTCCTCGTAAGTCATGGGCTCCAGCCCCCTAATCATTTTCGTTGCCCTCTGCTGGACTCTCTCCTTTCTGTAGTGGGGGGACCAAAACTGGACACAATACTCCAGGTGTGGCCTCACCAGTGCCCAATAGAGGGGAATAATCACTTCCCTCGATCGGCTGGCAATGTTCCTACTAATGCAGCCCAATATGCCGTTGGCCGTCTTGGCAACAAGGGCACACTGCTGACTCTTAACCTGCCTTCTCGGCACGGCGGTGGGTCTGCGCTCGCTCGGCGCTTCTCCTCGCTGCTCATTGCGCCGAACGCTCCTTCTGCCTGGCCCGGGCCACACCTGCTCCAGGCCTGCACCAGGCCCTGCAACACCCATGCCAGGTCCACCCCAGGCCCTGCGATGCCCTCACAAGCACAGCACAGCTGCCCTGGGCTTGCCCTGTGCAACCCGGGCCCATCTCAGGCCACGCTCACACCTCAAATCTGGCCATGCCCCCGCCCCTCGCCCTGCCCCCACCGAGCACATGGCACGTTGGCAATTACCTCTCCTCAGGAATTCATCCCGCCTCCCGCCGGGCATGCAGGTCTCCGCCGCCACTGCCTGGGGAGAGAGCGAGAGAGATGTCAGCAGCCATCCCGCCTGCCCCCATCATCACCCTCCCCACGCCCAGGGGCGAGGGGCATGCAGAGGTGGGGGGGAGGCCTGAGGGCGAGGTGGCCCGCCCTGCCCCACGGCATAGTGGCTCACAGCACCCAGCGCCACACCTCAGCACTACCGTAATACACCTAATAGCCATAAACATGTACAGCACCTAGCGCCGTGGGGGCCCGGGCCATGACTCGGGTGCCTCAGCACTACCGTAATACAGCTAATAGCAAAAGAAAATATACAGCACCTGGCACAATGGGAGCCTGGGCCATGACTGGGGCACCTGGGTGCTAACCTGATCTCAAGGCCTGCTGGGCCCCTTCTGACCCTGTCCCTTTTGGTCCCTAGGAGATCTCATTCTGCCCCTCTTCGGGGTCAGCTCCAGAGACCCTCCATGCTTTCCCCTCCCCCCCTCCCATCAGGAGGAATCATGCCCACCCCTCAGCTGTGCGTTAGGACAGAGCCTTGAACAACAGGCCCTGATCCCAGGCTCAGGCCCCTAGGTGCTACCGTGACACGGACGACAAGCAACAGCAAGAATAAACCCACGTTTCCCTGGGCCCGCTCATACCCCATCGTCACACTCTCGAGAGCTCCTTCCCCGCTGGTGTTTGTGGAGACCATTCTTCAGAGGGTGTTGCGTGTCTGCAGCGGATAAGAGCCTACTGCCGCAGGTGGCTGGAGGAGTCCCTCCCTTAGCCCAAGCAGTGATGGTTGGAACACTGCGCACTGGAAGGCTCAGGTTCAACCTGCCGTGGCAGCTCATGACGGTGGTTGTGTCATTTTCACCCTTCCAGTGCTTGTAGACATTGTCTGTCCTCGAATCTCTCCTTCTACGCATCCAGCCAGGGGATCCACCCATCCCCAGTATCTCTCCATCCTTCTGTCTGTCCATCCATCTCCCTCCAACCAGCCACAATAGTTATCTATTGCTCTAACTAGCCATCCAACCATCTCTTTATCCTTATATCCACCCTTCCATCCCTCCCTCCCCAGTATCTCTCCATCCATCCATCCTCTCCTCCTACCTCTCTCTCCTCCTACCCACCATTCTCTCCATCCACAAAATTTATCCACCTCTCGACCTATCCATCCATCCGTTCATCTCTCTATCTTTCTATGTCACCTTCTGTCCCTGGTATCTCTCCATCTTTCCATCCATCTCTGTCCAACACCCATGCCAGGTCCACCCCAGGCCCTGCAACGCCAGCCAGGCCCTGTGATGCCCTCACAAGCACAGCACAGCTGCCCTGGGCTTGCTCTGTGCAACCCAGGCCCATCTCAGGCCACACTCGCACCCCAAAACTGGCCATATCCCTCACTCGCCCTGTCCACTAGTTATCCATTGCTCTACCTACCCATACACGCATCAGTCCATCTCTTTACCACCCTTCCTTCCATCCATCCTCAATACTTAACCATCTTGATCTATCCCTCCATCCTTCCATCCATTCATCCATCTCTCTCTCCATTCATCCATCTCTTCCCTGGCTCTATCTAGCCATCCATTCATCAACTGCTCTATCCTTCTCCTCGACCTTCCATTCATGCACATTTACCTCTCTCTCTTCCTATCCATTTATTTATAGTATCTGTCCATCTCTTTATCCATCCATCCATACAAAGGATTTAACCATCTCTCCGTTCATCCTTCCACCGTACTTCACAAACTCTCTTTTAGTCTATCTATTCCCTTCTGTACTCCCCTAGCAAATCTTTCTCTTGGTTTATTATAGCTAGCTGGCTATTTGTATTATGTAGCACCTAGGAACCATAGAATCAAAATATCTATCTACCTATTTATCCATCCATTCATCACCAGAAAGTTGCAGTTTCAAGGAAATTAATCAAAGCAGTGTTGCCGTGAACTCACTGTCCTCGTCAGTGGGCTAACCCAGCATTATTTAGCTCAGTACAATATCCCGGTGATTTGACAATACCCGAAATGTTCAGTTTTGCCCATTCCAGATGAAGCCGAAGGGCAGTGCAGGGGTTTCGGGGAGTGTGTGTGTGTGGGGGGAGCTCTCAGCATATGGGGAAGAGGTTTAAGATAGGCACATCAGTTGGATGTTCTCACTAAAAGGCTCAGTGCTGAAATGGTTCATAAGGTTCTAGTGAACATCACTAGGTTTCAGAGTTAACACCCAGTTGAACTGCTTAAGGTCTGAGAGATGAAACTCCGTGGGGCCAGCTTTGACCATCTTGGGTGATTCCCTGATTGACCCGTTCTATCTGATTGGGACGGGGAGAGAGGGGGGAAATGACACAGCTGAGAATCTGGGATTCCCCCTGCCCCCGATGCTTTGACCTCTGGTGGGCATCTTAGACCTTTTCCCCCAGACCTTCCTCCCCCTTGCACATCCTGTGTGAATTGGGACCATCCAGAAGCGTCTCACGCCCACCTCGTACCCGTGCCAACGATGGCACAAGGGGGCCAGGTGACAGGGCCCTTTGGCTCACGTGGGGCAGGAGACATGGCAGGGAAGGGCGGGCAGGCGGGTGGGCTTTCCCCGCTGGGAGAGGGCAGCCAAAGCTTGGGCGGCTCACAAGCTCTCTCTGTGAGGTGCTTTGAAAGCCGCTGCTGGCACATGCCAGAGAAGATTCCCACAGCTGAGCTGTGCTCCACCGTCACGTCACAGCCCCCGGCTGGCAGTGCCATGGCGCAGCGATGGAGATCCTGCCTGGCTTAGCACAGCGGGCGCTGGCTGCAGGCGCGTTTGAACGCCAGCACCTAAAAGAGCTTGCTGGAGTCTGCAGCGCTGCCCGTCCCAGCAAGGGGCGTCTAGTGAGCACGGGGACCCGCCGAGAGCCCGGGGACAGGACAACCCCCCTCGGACCGGGCGAGCTTTGTTTCAAAGGCTCTGGGAACAAGGGCGAGGGGAGGGGGAGCCGGCCTGCAAAGGCAGGGAGCTCCCACCTCACCTGCTCTAACCTGAGGCAAAGACAGAAAAGGAGCATTGGAGAACAGAGGACAGGAGGAGACTGTTGACGTGAGTGTGGTTAGAGCCCGGGGGGGCTGGGAGCCAGGACTCCTGGGTTCTGTTCCCAGCTCTGGGAGGCGAAGGGGGTCTGGTGGTTAGAGAAAGGTGGGGCTGGGAGCCAGGACTCCTGGGTCCTATTCCAAGTTCTGGCAGGGGAGGGAGGGCTGGTGGTTGGAGAGGGGGGAGCTGAGAGTTTGTCCTTGTGGGAGCTATTCCAACCTCTCCCGCTCTGTGCAAACACAAGCAAGTCACTTCCCCTCTCTGTGTGGGGCCGTGCCCCTTGGGCAGAGCACGCACGGCATCAGTTTCCCTAGGGAGTGCCCCCCCTTCCGGGGAGCCAGACCACTCCTGGGTCGGGGGGCACAGCAGCTATATTTAACAGGCGAATTCACCCCCCTCCCCAACCCCATTCCAGAACAGGGCCTGAAAAACAACCCCATGCCCTGTTGACAAGGTACTGGGGAGACTCGGGTGGGCAAATTGTGGTAACAGCGCCCCCCTAGTGCCCTTCTGGGGGCTGCACTGACTGGGAGAGGAGAGCGCCCCCTGCTGAACCCCTGACCCACTCCCCGCAGCCCAGTGCCCCCCACTGAGCCCCCGCCCTCCTCCCCACAGCACAGCGCCCCCTAGTGCCACACTGGGGCATTGGGGCCAGCACTGAATGCCAGGGGAGAGTACCCCTGCCTGAGCCCCCGCCCCACTCCGAGACACAGCGCCCCCTAGTGCCGGGAACAGCGCCGCCTACCAAGCCCCCCAGCCTCCCCCACAACACGTGTCCTAGCTGCTCTCTAGCCGGGATCCGGCCTGGCTTAGCAGGACGGCTGAACCCAGCAGCTGCCAGAGAACAAGGCCCTGGGCACAGGGCCAAAATCTACTTCCCCCCCCTCCCTCCCCCCAAAAAAAGTCTGAACTCCCTTCGCTGGGACCTTCCAGCTGCCTGGGCTGGGCGGGGGGGGGAGGAATATTACAACCCTTATCTGCTGGGCTGGGAGGTGGATTTAATATCCTAATCCTTATTTAGTTTCCCGTCTCCCTCCCCGGCAGAGCCGCCGGCTCCAGGGCCCTCGGTCAAGCCGATGCGGCTAATGCACCTTTTATTCAATTTCGGCGATAAGGCGACGCGATCGTGGGAGGGCGAGGGGGGGGGCTGGCAGAGAGGGGGATCAAATGGGTTGGTTTTTTCCCTCCTGTTGTCACCGATTCGCTCGCTCTCGCTGGCATGAGACGCTTCTGATCTGCCTCATTCCCAGCCAGGCCCTTTTAGGCCAAAGCCTCTGACCGCCAACCGACCAGGGAGGGGTGTCAGAGCCCTGCCCCCCCCCGATCCCGCCTGGGGTCAGCACTGGGATGTCACGGGCTAACCCCCCACCCCGAGCCCCTCTCTCGACGGATGGAGAGCGGGCCTGGGGAGAAGGGGGCAGCTGGGTTTGTGGGGGCGGCTCGGGGGAGACCGCAGGCCAGAAGGGGAAGGAGGTGGCTACATTCGGGGACCCGGCTGGGAGCCTGGCCCCGGCGAAGGGAGTTCACCCCCTGGCCCCGGCAAAGGGAGTTCACCCCCTGCCCGTCAGACTGGGAGGGCAGGAGCAGCCGATTTCAGTGGGGAGAGAGCAAAGCGTGACTGGCCTGGGGAAGACAGCGCCCACCTCTGGTGCGTGGCAGCGGCACTGGGAGGGACGGAGGCGTTACCCAGGGGTTTAGGCTGGAAGGGAAGGGGCACAGGGGCTAGGAAGGGCTTGAGTTGAACCAAAAACGACAGGATCAGGACTGACCCTGTGAGCTCCCTGGCATCCAGCCTGCCCTGCCCTGGGTCCCCCAGGGGCTCCCTGACACCCGGGGCTATGCCGCACCGGCCCGATATCAAATTCAGAGCTGGGACTGAGGGGTTCAGAGGGTGGGAGGGGGCTCAGGGCTGGGGCAGGGGGTTGGGGCACAGGGGGGAGTGAGGGCTCTGGCTGGGGGTGTGGGCTCTGGGATGAGAGATTTTGGGGTACAGGAGGGGCTCTGGGATGGGACTGAGGGATTAGGAGGGGGGGGGGGGGGTCCGGGGGGGGGGCGGGGGGGGGGGAGCGCATGGGGGGCTCAGGGGTACAGGCTCTGGGCAGCGCTTACCTCAAACAGCTCCCAGAAGCAACCGGCACATCCCCCCCCCCCAGTTTCTACGCGGAGGCGCGGCCAGGCGGCTCTGCGAGCTGCCCCGTCCACAGGTGCCGCCCCCACAGCTCCCATTGGCCAAGGTTCCCGGCCAATGGGAGCTGCAGAGGCGGCGCCTGGTGCGGGAGCAGCGTGCGGAGCCCCCTGGCTGCCCCTACGCGTAGGATCCGGAGGGGGGACGTGCCGGCTGCTTCAGGGAGCTGCGCAGAGGCTAACAGGGAGCCCGCCAGCCCCGCTGCATGGCACTGCCAACCAGACATTCGCTGACCGGAGCCACCAGGATCCCCTCGCCCAGCCCCAGTTCTGAGAGCGGGGCCCCTCCCTCCAGCTGGCACTGCCCGCGGGGGTCCCCGCTCCCCTGCCACCGGAAGAGGGGCTCAGCAACCCCACGAAACAGGCCGGGTGCCAGGCTGCCAAGCACAATCCTCCCCCCCCCGCAGGCCCAGATCCCCCCCCCCCGGCACACACCCCAGCCCTCGTCACCACTTCTCTCCTTTCCCTCCCCTCCTTCCCCATCCTCGTCCCAACCTCCCTTCCCTTCCCTTCCATCCCATCCCTCTCTTCCACCCCCAACCACTTTGCCTCCACCCCCATCTCCCTAGTCACTATCCTGCCCCTCCCCCCGGCACCGTTTTGAGGCCCCCCATTCCTCCGGGACAGGGGCTCTCTCCTCCTGCTGGGATGGGAGGCCCAGAGCCACCAGCATCGAAGAACAAGCCGGGCCCAGTGGGTGAGATCCCAGCCCTGGGTGATGACCCCTTGAGCCCTGCTCTCCCCCCCACATGGGCTGCCCCCTCTTCCTTTCCCCGCTGTTTCCGAGCGGGTGGGGGGGACGGGACACACAGACGTGTTGGGAATAGCGCAGCGGGACCCGGCTCTGCCTGACATGCTTTGACTCGAAATCAGCGCTTGATAAAAGTGAGATTGCTTGTCGACAAACAGAGCCGCCAGCTGCCGGAGCAGCAGCCCCCCCGCGCCGTGCACAGCCTGCTAATAACGCCGCCCCCGCAGCCAGCCACCCAGGTGGCCGCACTGGGGGAAGGGAGGCCGGCTGGCTCCGAAGCCTGGATCGCACGGCCCTGGCTAAGGAACCAGCAGTATGCACAGGGAACAGGGTGGGGGCGCTCTCCCCTGGTAGTGAGGTCTGCCCCCAATGCCTCAGCGTGGCACTAGGGGGCGCTATGCTGCAGGGAGCAGGGGGGCTCAGTACGGGGGCGCTCTCCCCCACCGAACCAGCCAGGCAGCAGCGAGAGGGAGACACTCCCCACAAGTCCCGCACAGAACCCGTCGCCCACCCGCGACGATCCACCCATCCTTCCGCCGCGTCCCCATCCTCCTGCAGTAGCTTCCTCGCCATCCGCTGCAGGAGCGGTCTGTCTTTTGACCCTCTCCCCGATCGCCACAGCAACTCAGCTCCCGCACTGAATTATAGACAGACGGACATCAGCTGGGAATCTGGCCCTGAGAGTAAAACGTTCCCACCGCTGTCATCCGAGGGGGAATATTTCGCACCAGTTTGCCCAGGTGGAAATGATGGACAATCTTACCTTCATTATGTGACTCTTTGTCAGCTTCCCCTAGAATAACCGGGGACCCCTGTATTTAAGTTGCCGAATTCTTTCCATTAAAAAGGAGGCCTGGGACCCTAAGCCCTCATCGCTTGCAGCAGGCCTATGATATGAGGCAGGGAGAAAACCCTTGGGCCAGGAAAGTGCCTTTTCTTTGTTGCAGCCACTTCCGTTCAAGTTTAGCTGAAGCCATCACAAATCCCCCTTTCTCTTCCATCACTTGCATTGCTAAGGGAAGTGGTGGCAGCCTGTCCGAAGCCGTAGGCCTCCAACCACTTTACAAAGGAGGCATTATCAGAGGGGGGAAACTGAGGCACGGGGTGGGGGCAGTGCCGACATGCCAGTCGCAGAACTGGGATTTGAACTCAGGTCGCCTGAGTCCTAGTTCAGGGCTCTGACCACTAAGCCCCCGCACCCCCCAAATAATACTTGACAAATTAACAACAGAGCAGGAACGTTCTGAACCGGGCTGACGACACCAAAGCAGCAGCAGCAGACGCTGTGCTGGGAATGCACGGGAATCGGCAGAGCAATGGTGGGGGAATAAGGGGTGGGGAGAGGTGGGCTGACTTCCCCCTGTATTCCCACCCCAAGCCCAGCCCCTCACTTTGGCCTCTCCCAACCACCCACGGAGCCAGCATAAGGTTGCCAACTTGGTAATATTTAAAAACAGGACACTGTCCTGCCCCGCCTCCTCCCCCCTGAGACCCCACCACTATCCCACCTCTTCCCCCCGAGGCCCCACCCCTGTCCACTCCTCTTCCCCCTTCCCCTTTGTCACTTGCTGCTTTTCCCCTCCCACTCCCCCACCCGCCTGCAGAGCCACCTGAGGCAGGTAAGAGGCAGCCCTGGCTGAGTAGGGGCTGTCACAGGTGATGACTTGGTGCCTTCCCCACCTGCAGTAACCTGACATTGTGTGTCCAGTCAGTAGATCTGACCGAACATGGTCAGGTCCCCTTTTCGACCAGACTTTCCGGTCGAAAACCAGGCACCTGGCCACCCTAATAGCTAGTTCTGTAGCCCAAGGTGCAAAAAGCCTGTTACTTGAGAGTGAAGGTTGAGGCCGCAAGTCCTGCAAAGGGTGCACAAGCCACCTTATTTTTACCTTTCACAAACAAAAAAAAGTAGGAAATGCAATGCAAAAAACTCCGTTCAAACGGTATTTAGTGTGCAAGGTCCAGCGTTTGCAATGCCAGTGCCCTGACTGCTGTCCCCTCGTGCGTGCACATGGGAATCTCACCTTTGGTTTTCTCCGGGCCCTGCCTCATTGCTGGTCGGGCACAGAACTGCACAAGCAATCACAGAGTTAGCATTTCCCATCTTTCTCCCAGGCCTCAACTTTGCAACCAACATAACGTTCTTTTAACCACAGGGGCTTTTTTGCGTGTGTCTGTAATTATTTATTCATTCCTCTGAATCATATAATGATGCTCCTGGAAACGCTGTCTGCCTGATGCCCTTCCACTGAGATCATGAAGGAACCACAGGGCTGACCTGAACCGCGATTGTCTAAGAACTGATATTAGCGTCTGAGGCCGGCTATTTTCGTATTAAAGATAATTATACCACTGCGTGGCATTTGCCCCTTTTCTCAGCGCTTGATCTGATCTCCTCCCTCTTGACCGGGGTTCCAAAGGGTGTAGAGGCTCGTGTAACCTGCCTGGATGTCAGTAGAGTGATGCCAGTTTACGCTGGTGAGGATCTGGCCCCATCCGACGCTTTTTGCCACGCAGGCAGCAGCCCTGCTGTGAAATGAGCACAGAACATCAATTTTTCACCCCTAACAAACCCAGCAGGCCAGGCTGGATTCGAACCAGCGCCCTGGAGGGCCAGCCCCTGAGACACAACAGCTGCAAGGGGGCCCAAGTTTGAGCCATCCAGCCTCCTTTCCTTCCCCTGTCGCATCCAGCCACCTCCCTGCCCGGGGAGTCAAGGGGCGTGCCCGTGGGGGTGACGCGGACGCACGCAGTCCTAGTGAATTATCTTCCCCATTTCAACAGTTCCTTTCGGGCACGGCTTAATTAACCCATATGTCATCCACCTCAGGCTGCTTCCAATTAGGTTAGCGGAGGCAGCGAGACGTTGGCTGGCTTCTGGAGCCGGTGCGGGCAGCCGGGGAGGACGGGCGAAGACCCATGCCATTTCTTTCAGGATGGGTTTATATTCCCGTTACCCGGGCAGGCCTGCAACCACGTGGCCCAGTCCTTGGTGCAACCGCCGGGCCAAATGCCAATGCGGCGGCTTTCCGCACGCAGCCCCCTGGAGCTCTCCGGTTGTCCGGACACCCGCGCTCTGCCATGTGCCACCTGGCGCATCGATGCCGGATAGGGTGGCCAATTTGGTAATATTTAAAAACCGGACACTCCAGCATGAATGCCGGAACCTCCCCTTCCCCCCAAGGCCCCACCTCTTCCCCTGAGTCTCCAGCCATCCGCTCCTTACGCCCTCCCTCACTAGTTGCTTTTTCCCTCCCATCCCGCCGCCCTTCAGTCACGAGGGACTTGCTTGTGGAGCTGGGGCTGGGAGCTGCCTAATGAAGGTAGGAGGCGGCCACAGCTGAGTAGGGGCTAGCGCAGGTGATGACCTCGCGCCTCCCCCGCTGACAGTAACTGGACTTTGGGTGTCCAGTCAGTAGATCTGACCGGACACAATCAGGTCCCCTTTATGACCGGACTTTCCGGTCGAAAACTGCATCTGGCCACCCTAATGCCAGCAGTCATAATGGACCATAAGCTAAATATGCCTCAACAGTGTGACACTGTTGCAAAAAAAGCGAATATCATTCTGGGCTGTATTAGCAGGAGTGTTGTGAGCAAGACAGGAGAAGTCATTCTTCCGCTCTACTCCGCGCTGATTAGGCCTCAGCTGGAGTATTGTGTCCAGTTCTGGGCGCCGCATTTCAGGAAGGATGTGGACAAATTGGAGAAAGTCCAGAGAAGAACAACAAAAATGATTAACGGTCTAGAAAACATGAGCTATGGGGGAAAGTAAAAAAATTGGGTTTGTTTAATCTGGAGAAGAGAAGCCTGAGAGGGGACGTGATAACAGTTTTCAACTACGTAAAAGGTTGTTACAAGGAGGAGGGAGAAAAATTGTTCTCCTTAACCTCTGAGGATGGGACAAGAAGCAATGGGCTTAAATTGCAGCAAGGGAGGTTTAGGTTGGACATTAGGAAAAACTTCCTAACTGGCAGGGTGGTTAAGAACTGGAATAAGTTGCCTAAGGACGTTGTGGAATCTCCATTGTTGGAGATTTTTAAGAGCAGGTTAAATAAACACCTGTCAGGGCTGGTCGCGGTAACACTTAGTCCTGCCAGGAGTGCAGGGGACTGGACTAGATACCTCTCAAGGTCCCTTCCAGTCCTATGATTTTAAGTACCACCCTGTGGAAGGCTGGACTGACAACTCCCCTTGTGGTTGTGCCCGGCCCTGTTTAAGCAGAGAACCCTGTGGGTGGAGTCACAGCCCCTCTTAGCAATCCTGGAAGCTAGGTGTTGTGTTCCCAGCAGATACCCAGAGAAGTTAGATAAAAACACACAACACTTTTGTGGGACGGTTGCAACTTAACACGACTTTATTTCTCACAATCCAGACCCTTAACACGCAAGAACCCCAAAACAGAGAGAGACAAAGCAGGCTGCTCACTAAGGCAGAGGGGCGTAATTCACTCCACCTTGCTGTAGGTGGCTCACGGCAGATTGAATCTGATCACACACTTCCCTACAAAGCCCTCTAGCTTGCCAGCAGGATCCAGAAAACCCCTTCACTCCTGTAATGACAGCCTGCAATTCCATCACAGTCCTCGATACACCACACTAGACACACACAGCTCTTCCCTAGTATGTCAACCTACGTGGCTGTTCTCGGAGCTACCTACCCACCTTAGGTTTTTCTGAGTCTACTACTGTAATATCTAAGTGCCTCACAAGCTTTTAAAGTATTTATCCCCAGAACGCCCCCTGGGAGGTCAGGCAGGGGCCCAATTCAGGCAATAATCCCCATTTCAGAGGCCCGGCTCCTCAAAGGTATTTCAAAGGAATCAGCCCCATGGGGAGGAGAGGCCCAGCTCTCTTTTGAGGGATCCTGGTCAAAGTGTAAGGATTGGTGGGACTTGAATGCAGGACAGCCAACCCCACCCTGCTCCCCGCCCTCCTCAGAGGCGGCACACCACAGGAAGTTCCGCCTCGAGTGATCTGACAGTTGTATTGGCAATCCATGATTGGCTCCTGGATCCTATATAAGGGGCATACGAGGAAGCGTTCAGGTAGCAATGGGGGGGGTCTTCAGTTAGCTGCTGTGATCACCCTGCTTCTGAGCTCCCGGCATTGACGTCAGCTCTGACAAGGAGCCTGATTCCCAATTGACTCCCGGCCCCACCCCAACACTGACCTGGTACCTGGTATCACACCCCCAGCGTCGGTTCCCGGATCCCCAAGCTCCTGCCACTAGTCCTGCCTGCCTTCACCCAGGATCCTGACAGGGAGGGCAACAGAGCAGGGATTCGCACCCGAGGTGCCCGGCTGGCGCCCTCACCACTAGGCCGTCCTTCCCCCAGCTCCTTCTGGCTCCGGACTGATCAGGACATCCCAGGTCTGGCTGCAGAGAACGGCCCTCGCTTCTCCCAAGTGTGCAGCCTCGGCTCCCCTCTCTCCGCCCAGGTGAGCCCCAGGCCGGAGCGACTCACAGGGCTGGCATCACAGGCGGGCGCTCTCCGCACACCTCCAACCACTTCCAGGGCCGCTCGACTCGCAAGGCGGGGGGACCGCTCGGCCGGCACAGAGGGCAGGCGGGAGCAGAGCGGAGTCCTGCACACATGGAGTGACCCAGAGGGCTGGGCTTCAGGATGCCTGGGTTCCAGTCCTGGCGCTGCCGGGTGACTTGGGGCAAGTCATTGCCCTGCTCTGTGCCTCGGTTTCTCCTCCTGTCCCCTGTCTCCGTAGACTGTGAGCTCTCTGGCCTGGGGCCTGTGCTGCATCCGGCCTGTCGGGGGGCCACTAAGTGCTGCTAGCTAATAATAATAATCCACCAAAAGGAGCAGGAACCACTCAGTATGGTCCCATGCAAGAGGCCCAACACACCCATTTTAAGGGATTCACCCATTCACCACACTAGACTCAGAACATCCTGGCCTCTGCCCCTGTCCTTGTTTACCTGGTCACTGCTTTGATCTCTTGGCCATGCTCAGAATGGAAAGGAGTGGATGGGCGGGTGGGGGAAGGAGAGCTGGGGGGGGTTAGGAGCATTATCCCTATTTGACAGATGGGGAAACTGAGGCACCGAGAGGGGTGACTGGTCCAAGGTCACCCAGTGGGCAGCTGGGACTAAAAGTCCTAGCCCACGAGGCCACGCCGCCTCCCCCTGCCAGCTCTCCCAGGGTGGGAGCAGGAATGCGAAGACTTGCGTTAAACTGTCCCTCGCTCATGGCTCTCTGGAGATGCCCTGAGGCCGTGGCTGAGTGGACACATTGGTGGGGGCTGATTAGTGAGCGCTGATTCGCCCGTGGGCGGACTGGTTAGCCACGCTGATTGGTGAGCACCGCGTGCCGTCCTGCACACCAGCGCAAACTGGGCGTGTGACACTACTGGATCCGAATGGGAGCACTTCACACCCACGTTGGGCTGGTGTACGTGAGCGCACGGGGCCCCCATGTGATGCACATGCCGGGGGTCTTCATTCACAGCTCAGTCACACTAGATTTGCACTGAAGTGTCGGCAGTGGAGCGACTCCTGATCTACACCAGCAGAGAAACAGTGAACCCACCCCTCAGAATCCCCCCGTCTCTCTTCCTCTTCTCCTGGGAGCACACCCCTTACTCAACCCTCAACTGCCGAAAGGCACCGGGACCCGATCCCCAGCTGGTGAAAACGGGGGCGGCTCCCATGGAAGGCATTGCTGATTTACTCCAGCTGAAGGCCTGACCCACACACTCACGGTAAGAGCCTTTCATGACATCCTGCATCTGGAAACCAGGCAAAGACTATCCAAGCAGTGACCTTATGTCGCCGTGAATAGAAGATGTCTTAAAATTATCCATCCATCCCCACGCACACCCATCTATCTATCTTATCCCCATTCCTCTATCCATCCCTACACACACTCCTCTATCCATCCATCCATCCCCACGCACACCCATCTATCTATCTTATCCCCATTCCTCTATCCATCCCTACACACACTCCTCTATCCATCCATCCATCCCCACGCACACCCATCTATCTATCTTATCCCCATACACATTCCTCTATCCATCCACCCATCCATCCCTATACACACCCCTCCATCCATCCACCCATCCATCCTCACACACCCCTCTATCCATCCATCCATCCCCATGCACGCCCATCTATCTTATCCCCATACACATTTCTCTATCCATCCCCATACACACCCCTCTATCCATCCATTCATCCCCACATTCACCCCTCCATCCATCCCCCCCACACCTCTATCCATCCATCCTTCCATCCATCCATCCCCCCCCACACCCCTCCATCCCTCCATCCATCCCCCCCCACACCTCTATCCATCCATCCATCCCCATACACACCCCTCTATCCATCCATCCCCATACACACCCCTTCATCTACCTACACGCCCCTCCATCCACCCATCCAGCCTCACACGCAGCTCTATCCATCCGTCCATCCCCTCACAGACCCCTCTATCCATCCACCCATCCCTCCCCATATGTACCCCTCCATCCCTCCACATACACAGCCCTCCATCCATCCCTCCCTCCCCATACACACCTCTAGCCATCTGTCCATCCCCATACACACCCATCTACCTATCTCCATTCACATACCTCTATCTATCCATCTATCGATTTATCTATTTATTTCAGGAACTCAAAGAAACTCAACCCAAAACCAAGTGACCCAACAAGCCAGGAAAATACTCACGAAAATGAAAATCTACCCAAATGGTATTAATGATGACGTAGTCATAATAAATAATGATTCATAATAAATAATAATTGGACAAAGGTTAAACCTCTGGAAAACAAACTCGACTCACTTTGCGTCTTTGTATAAACACAATTTTTTTAAAGGGCAGCATGAGGCAGGAATCCAATTAAAAATAAATAATAAAAAAACTCACCGAGCAGGAAAAGGGAATTTTAATGAGCTGATGTTTTAATATAAACAAGGTTTGACAAACAGAAATACCAAAACAAGCAGAGAAATGGGAGGGACGGGGATGATGGGGGTAGGGGAGGCTAAAACAGCACCATCTGACCTCACTGCCTTCACACCCCCCCATCGCATACTGTACCCCACTTCCAAAGCCTTTGTCTGTAATTAAATATTAGCATTCAGCAAATAAGTGTGGGTCGAGCCGGGGGGAGGGGCGTGGAATCAGGACTCCTGGGTTCTATTCCTGGCTCTGGGAAAAAGCATTTGTCTAGTGGTCTGAGCAAAGAATTAGGGCTCAGGACACCTGGGTTCTATACCAGCGCTGGAAGGACCCAGTGTCTAGTAATGGGTAAGGGATTGGGAGTCAGGACTCCTGGGTTCCATTCCCAGCTCTGGAAGAGGAGCGGGGTCTAGTGGTTAGAGCAGGGCAGCCTGGGAGCCAGGAATCCTGGGTTCGCTCCCGAGAGCTGGGCAGGAAGTGGGGCCTAGTGGTTAGAGCAGGGGCCGGGAGGCAGGTTCTATTCCGCGCTCTGGGAGAGGAGTGATATCTAGTGGTTAGAGCAGGTGGGCAGGGCTCCCAGGATCTAGTCCCAGCTCTGGGAAGGGAGCGGGGTCTAGTGGTTGGAGCGAGGTGCAATAAATCAGGCCAGCTGGGCTCTAGTCCCGGCTTTGAGACTAACCTGCTGTTTGACTGGGCTCCGGGGGGTGGAATTTCACCTTTCACGCTCCCTTCGGGTCCTGTTGCTGCCAGGGAAGGTCTCCAAGGAGCCTGGAGAAAGCAGATTCCAAAACAACCGGCCTGCTCTGCGGAGGGCAGGGGGAGCTGCCCATTCACGTCACTGGCTCTTCCCAGGTGTGCAAGGAGCCAGCCCTTGGAAGTCAGAAACTCAGGCCCAAACCCTCCACTGAGGGCAAGCGGCATCATCTGATTCACACCAGCTGGAGATCTGGCCTCAGTGATTCCCGATTACACAGCTGGGGATGCAGCCCAAGCTCTGGAGGGCCCTGTCTCTTTAAATGAATACAAATAACGCCCTAATCTTTGTCTTCAAACGGACCGTCGCGTGGCACGGGCCGTCCTGCACCTCGAAGCCGAGGCTCTCAAAGAATTAAGGGCCAAGTCCCCAGTCAATGAGGCCACTTGCAATGCCTTGAAGGAGAAAGCCACTTTCTTACCTCCAAGAGGAAAATGGCGTAACCACGGTCACCCAGTGGGTCAGTGGCAGAAGTCGGAACTGAACCCAGGAGTCCTGACTCCCAGGCCCTGCTCGACAGACAGATGCCTGAAAGCCTGTTCTCTGGGCAGCATGAGTGCTCGTGGGGACCGTGCCTGGCTAGCCGCCAAAGCTCTGTACAAAGACAGAGCAAGGTTATTAGCCCTACTTTTCAGATGGGGAAACTGAGGCATGGAGTGGGTGGGTGTAGAGAGACTTGGCCTAGGTCACGCAGAGCTAGGAAAGACAACCAGAAGGCCCGGCTCTGAAGCACCCCTGCTCAAACCACTGGACCCCACTCCTCTCCCAGTACTGGGAATAGAACCCAGGAGTCCTGGCTCCACCACTAGACCCCACTCCCCTGCCCAAGCTGGGGATAAAACCCAGGAGGCCTGACTGCCAGCCCACCCAGTTCTAACCACTAGACACCACTGCCCTCACCCCTGAGCTGGGGCTAGAATCCAGGAGTCCTGACTCTGCCATCCTGCCCAGCAGAGCCCGCTGCCAGAGGGGGCCAGGGGAGAAGTGGGCAGCCGAGAAAGGCCCTAGTCCTGAGTGGAAAGTCCAGGGAGCCAGTGCCCATGAGTGCCATGCTGCTGGTGGGAGCATGGGGATGGCGTTATAAAAGATTCCCGCATGATGCATGGGTCACCCGGACAGCAGGTGGAGGACACAGTCAGGGCGGGTGGATTCATGAAGTGTGAAGCTGGCATGGGCCAGTGCTGGAAGAGATTCACTGCAAGGAGACGATCTTGGCCTAGCAAGTGCTGCAAAAGGGTGAGGAACAACCACAGCCCGCCAGGGTGAGATCTCAGGCCGCACGGCGAGTAGATCCCCCCCGGCCGGTTGTCATTCCTGGCAGCGCCCTGCCGTCTCCCTCCCCACAGATCCGGTGCCCGATGCCAGCGGGCACAGCCCAGCCTAACCCAGGATCCAACCAACCCCAGGAGTTTTGCACAGAGAAGGGCTGCCCCATGCAAGGCAGCCTGGCTCGGTGCCCGGCCCCCTGGCCCAGTGGTGGGCTGCAGAGGACGGCCTCTGGGCGCTCCGGCAATGCTGGGGAGGGGAGCAGGCGGGCACAGAGCCAGCGGACGAGCACCAACATCCGTCTGTCAGCCAGGAAATGGAGCAGAAAATCCCCTTTGTTTGAGAGGCAGCCAGCTGTGGGTGGGGGCACTCTGGCTGACCCCGCTGTGCCTCCCCCAAGCTCTGGGCACGGGGCGGGCGAGGGACTGAATCCACCTCGCTTGATCCCATTCCCCCAGCCACCAGCTCCCTCCTTGGTGGGGAGGGCGGCTCGCACCCCGATCTCTCCAGCTCGCAGCAGGACCAAACGGCCAGGTAACCCTGCAGCCTGGGCGTCCCCCGTCCCCCATTTCACCCCCAAATCTCTGCCACAATACCGGCACCAAAGCCAGCGTTTCCCCTGCTGCTCAATCTCCTCGGTTGCTCCCGCCCTGGGCTGGGCTCTGAGTAACGCTTTGGGGATGGGAATGGACCCCTGAGATCCACCACCCCGTGCAGGGTCCCCAACCCTGGCACAAGGGCCCTGCCCCCAGCCTGGGGGGGATTGGGGGCGTGGCCGGGGCACCCTACACTGTGGCTATTCTCTGCCCCCCAGGGCCCATCAAGGATGGACTGAGGGTATGTCTGGGGCACACTGTGCTGTGGGTCTTCTCTGCTTCTCCCCTTGGGGGTGGATCAGGAGTTAGAGAATTGAGGGGGGGGGGTCCTGATTTTTCCATCTTGTGAATGTTTTTGAGAGCTCGAAAATTTGGACCCTCCCAACCAGGACGAAGTGTCGAAAACTCCAAAATTTTCACAAATCGAAAAAACCAAACAAAAACCCCTCCACGTTTCGGTTCCCGTTGGATCGCCTTGTTTCAAAACGTTTTCTTCGGCTTTGGACCTCGTCCCTTCTTGTCCTCTTGGTTTCCAGCCTGAATTGCTTCCGATTGGAACCAAAACGTCCTTTCGAGCCGGCACTTTTCATTCCCCAAACGTCCCCAGGCAGCGTCTCGAAGACCTCAACGCTTCGCCTCCCCACGGAGTCGGGACAGCCCTCCAGTCCAACCCCCTTTTGCAGACACTTGCCACTTAGACACATCAGGATTTTCGATGGCAGTCGATGCATCGGAAAATTCCCGACCGGTTCTGCTCGGGTGAGCTCGAAGCTTGGGGAAGGGAGGCGGGTCGGGTCTGGTGCTGCTGCTGGTAGCCCTGGGAGGAAGACGTCTCCCGGGCAAGGTGGAGCTGGCTCCACCACCGCGCTCAGCGGTGCTGGGAGGATGGAAGCAAAGGCCGGACTGAAGAAGGAGTTGGTTTCTGCAGGGTGATTTACGGGTCCCCGGCCCCGGCTTGGCTCCCGTTTCTGTGTCAAGCGCCTATTGATCCCGTGTTGGTGTTGGCTGCAGCTCAGGGCGTCGCTAATGGACGCCAGGGGACGGAGGTGGCCAGAATACCCAAGCGGCCGCAGCCAGCGAGTGGGGGGCACAGGGCTTTAGGGGTGAAGGAGGAGGAATGAATGTGACTCTGAGGCTAGCGCCCCCCGCCCTGCCATGTATCTCAGCTGTAGCTTTGTTGCAATCTAGGGCCAGATCCGCAGCTGGTTTAAATCAGTGTCACTCCACTGGAGTCAATGGGGCCAGATCCCCAGCGGGTGTGAATGGGCCATCGCTCCAGTGGAGTCAACGGGGCTGATTCCCCTCTCACCCTGGCGTGGATCAGGAGGCAATGGAGATACACTAGCGGAAGTGAGAGCTGAGGCAGTGATTGGTCACTCAAGCCACCTGGTCTCATTTCTGCTCCCTGACTGGACACGCATAATCATCATCATTCATAAATCCCCCTTGACGCGCTTCCCAGTCCAGATTTTCCTTTCCACTGGATGCTTGTGGAACTCGGGAACCTGCCGCGGTTGGGTGGAGCGTTGGGAGCACCGGCCAGCGGCACTTCCAGTTGGGAAAGGGTTAACAAACAGGCATTGGCCTCACCCGGCAGGGCCTGCCTCGCCCCCTGCAGCCTCTGAGGGGCAGTGGAACAGCCTTAACCCCATTGCAGAGATGGGGAAACTGAGTCACAGAGCGGGCAAGGGATTTGCACACGGTCATACAAAGGCAGAGCTGGGGATAGGACCCAGGAGTCCTGACTCCCCCGGCCCCTACTCTAGTAGGGTGACCAGACAGCAAGTGTAAAACATCGGGATGGGGGTGGGGGGTAATAGGAGCCTATATAAGAAAAAGACCCAAAAATTGGGACTGTCCTTATAAAATTGGGACATCTGGTCACCCTATGCTCTAGTCACTAGACCCTGCTCTCTCCCAGTACTCTCAATAGAACCAGGAGTCCTGCTCCTCCAGTTTCCTGCTCTAATCACTAGACCCCGTTGACCTCCCCCAGCTAGCAAAAGAACCCAGGAGTCCTGATGCCCACAGCCCCTGCTCTAACCACTAGACACCACTCTCTCCCAGTACTCTCCATAGAACCCAGGAGTCTTAACTCCCCCCTGCCAATTTCCTGCTCTAACCATTAGACCCCACTCCCTTGCAGACTTGGGGACAGACCCCAGGAATCCTAATTCCCAGCGCTGCTGCCTTAACCCCCTAGACCCTATTCCCCTTCCTGAGCTGGGAATGGAACCCAGGAGTCCTGGTTTCCAGGACATACACACAAGCCCCATCCCTCTTTGAGATTTTCACAGGTAGTATTTGGGGTTAATGTCCCAGCAAGCCAGTTACAGGTCAAAGCCACAGCCCAGCCACCTGATCCACTTTCCGTTCCCTGATGCTGGAAATAAAGCCAGGGGAACTAATCTCACTTTATTCCTGGCCCACGAACGATTCCCCGGGCCCCTGGAAAATGCAACCGAATGCAAACCAAATCTGCTGCACTGTGCTAGCGTGGCTGCCCAGGAAGCCTGCTATTTACTGCCCTGAATAAAAGATCTCCCGAGGTTGCGATGCGAGCAGGATCTGGACAGATGCCAGCGGAGAGAGAAAGCTTTGCTGGAACGCGGGCAGCTTTAAAGAGGTCGCATGAGCTAGTGGACAGAGTACAGGACTCAAGAGACCTGTGTTTTATTCCTGGCTCGGCCGCTAACCTGCCTCTCTCTGTGACTCAGTTTCCCCCTCTGAAAAGCGGAGATCATGAGACTGGCCTTCGATGGAAAGCGCTTGGAGATCTATGGATGGAAAGCGATAGGTGACACTGAAGGATTCTCTGTGTTTTTGTCTGCCTGGCCAGGCTGTTGTCACTGGTAGGGTTTGCGTAGGAGTGTATCATTCTGACAGGCATATGACATGGTCAGCAAATGAAATGTCCACCCTCTGGGAACGGCCTACATGCTGACCGTCGTTTTCCTTCCGAATTGGGACCGAAAAGTCAAAACAAACTGAAAAAGTTTCACCGCACGAAAAGTCCTGAAAAACGTTTATTCGGGAACAAAAAAAAGCCGATGTTTTGATGGCGACCGTTGGACATTTTTCATTTGAAACGGTGAGTCCAAAGCAACCTAATAGCAATGAAAACGTGCCGCACCTGGCACGATGGGGGCCTGGGCCATGTCTGGGATGCCGAGGTGCTACCGTAATATACCTAATGGCAATATACATGTACAGCACCTGGCACGATGGAGGCCTGGTCCATGACTGGGATGCTGAGGTTCTACCATAATACACCTAATAACAATAAAAACGTGCAGCACCTGGTATGATGGGGGCTCGGGCCATGTCTGGGGTGCTGAGGTGCTACCGTAATACACCTATTAGCAATAAAAACGTACAGCGCCTGGCACGATGGAGGCCTTGGCCATGTCGGGGGTGCCTAGGGGCTACTGTAATACACCTAATAGCAATAAAAATGTACAGCGCCTGACACAACGGGGGCTGGTCCATGACTGGGACTCAGAGGTGCTACCGTAATACACCTAATAGCAATACAAATGTACAGCGCCTGACACGATGGGGGCTGGTCCATGACTGGGGTTTCGAGGTGCGACCATGATAAACAGGATTAATAATAATAATAATAGGTCTCTGCTGTGGATGACATTTTACATGGAGACACCAATTTGTGACAACATTTCCAACCCAGATTTCCCCTGTCAGAAGGCGCATTTTGAAGTGAGTCGATTCCTGGCTTCCAGTCTGGCTTCCCAACGGAAAAGCAGAAAAATTTCGGCTTTGCCTCCCCTACCAACAAAAAGTGCATCTAAACAGCAGACTCATGATAGCTTCCCCCAATGCCAAATCCTCCTGGAGATTTTAACACAGCCCGTTTTTAACCTCCATGGCGCAAGTTAAGGCCAAATCTATCCCCTCATCTCCACCTGCAGCTGAGTCAAAATCCACCTTTTCCCACTGGGGACTTTGATTTCGACCAACCCACATTTTGCCTCCTGGAGAAACGTCGGCCCGCTCTCAAGAGGAGCATTTGAGTGTTCACACGGTGGAATCCTGTGCCCAGTTCGGGGCACCTGTGCCCAAGGAAGATGAATTCCAACCAGAGGAGGGGCAGCCCAAGGCTACTCAGATGATCCAGGGACTGGAGAACTGATCTTAGAAAGGAGACTGAAGGATCTGGGCTTGCCCTGCCTAACACACAGTCTGGGAGACACCAGGTAGGGGGAAGCGCTATCGGAGCTCAGGGATGACGCTGGGACAAGCCCAACTGGGGATGAACCAGCCAGGGTTCAGTGGAGGCTGGAGAGGACGGTTTCTAATTATCAGAGGAGGGAAGTTCCTGCCGCGAGGAGTGGGGGGAACGCAAAGCCTAAGAACAGCCATAGTGGGTCAGACCAAAGGTCCATCTAGCCCAGTGTCCTGTCTTCTGACAATGGCCAATACCAGGTGCGCCAGAGGGAATGAACAGAACAGGTGATCATCAAGTGATCCATCCCCTGTCGCTCATTCCCAGCTTCTAGCAAACAGAGGCTAGGGACACCATCCCTGCCCAGCCTGGCTAATAGCCATTGATTGACCTATCCTCCATGAACTTAGCTAGTTCTATTTTTGAACCCTGTTATAACCTTGATTCATTTATGAATGGGATGATTTCATAGGGCCGGCTGGGATAGCAGGGACTGGGCTCCAAGACCCAGGAGGTCTCTTCCAGTCCAATGTTCCCACGTAGCGCCTAGCAGCCCCGGTCACAGATCGGGTGCTAGGAGCTGTACAAACACAGAGCATGCCCAGGGATCTTACAATTGACGGGTGAGCCAAGGGCCAGCAGATGGATCCAGACCGACAGACGGGGAGCACCAGGGGACAATGAGGGGATAGCGATCAGCCCCCAGTGGCAACAATCTCACTCCTGTAACCACTTTGCCATCATAGGGGGTGTTCATAGATTCATGGATTCCAAGGTCAGAAGGCTCCACTGTGATCAACTAGTCGGACGTCCTGCACAGAACAGGCCTGCGAACGTGCACAAATTATTTCCCGTTTGAAGTGAGCAGATCTTCTCGTCTCGACATAAAAACTGCCAGGGATGGAGAATCCACCACCCTGACCCTCGGTGAGTTGTCCCAATGGTTAATTTCCCCTGACTGTTAAAAATTGGCAACTTATTTCCAGTCTGAATTTGTCCTGCTTCAACTTCCAGCCAGTGGATCTTGTTAGATCTTTGCCTGCTAGACTGGAGAACCCATGATCAGTTGTCGGTTCCCCATCCAGACGTCTATAGATCGGGATCAAGTCATCCCTTTGACCTTCTGTGATGTTGCACTCCATATGTTATATGGAAGTATGCGTATGAGTGTGAATATGATGTAACTGGAATACGCTTTATGCAAAAGGTCTCTTGTAAGGTATCATTACAAAGCTTATAATCTACTGAGTGTGTTCATCCGATTTGTTTGCATGTATTATTTCTATGTCTGGAGTTAGAAGAATAAGATATATAAACTTGTATTACGGATGTAAACATATTAAGAGGAAGCCATTAAGGGTGCTCCAGAATTAATGACCTGTCAATGGCTCTGTTTACTTGCAAACCTTCCTGGGTACGTGTGGGCCAGCCCTGGAAGAATGGAGGCTAGGGTCTCACAGCACATGTGATCATGTCACATGATACTGGACTCCATCTTAAATCTGGTACTTTTCCATTTAGAAGGAGAGGGGTGGGGACACAGAGAGACAAAAGATTCCCGCCTTGTGCCAAAGCTATAAAAGGGGGTGGAGCAGGACAAAGGGGGCTGCCAGTCATGAGAAAACCCCTGCTTACCACCTAAGATGTCTGCTGGGTTAAACAAGGACGGAACCAGGGGAAAGGATTGGGCCCAGACTAGGAAGGAATCTAGTCTGTGAAAGAAGCTTATTGGATCACGTCTGAGGGTGAGATATTACCGGTAATCGATTTCTTAATGGATTAAGCTTAGACTTGCGTGTTTTTGCTGTATTTTGCTTGGTGAATTACTTTGTTCTGTCTGTTATTACTTGAAACCACTTAAATCCTACTTTTTATACTTAATAAAATCACTTTTGTTTATTAATAAACCCAGAGTAAGTGATTAATACCTGGGGGAGCAAACAAGATGTGCATATCTCTCTCTCAGTGTGATAGAGGGCGGACAGTTTATGAATTTACCCTGCATAAGCTTCATACAGAATCAAACGGATCTATTTGGGGTTTGAAGACCATTGGGAACTGGGTGTCTGGGTGCTGGAGATAGTTAACCTGCTGAGTGGTTTTCAGTTAAAGCCTGCAGCTTTGGGGGCATGGGTCAGACCCTGGGTCTGTGTTGCAGCAGGCTAGCGTGTCTGAAGTCCCAAGCTGGCAGGGGAAACAGGCTCAAAGGTAATGTCAGCAAGTCAGGTGACGGTCCCAAGGGGGTCTCTGTGACCGAACCTGTCATACCTTGCCTTTGTCAAACTGGTATATGGCCCATATCTATAGTCACATGATCCCTCCAGCTAGTCACCATGTTATCAGTTGACCAACTTCTTAGCATGGTCTAGTAGCTAAGGGAATCTGGAGACCCAAGTTCTATCCTCACCTCGGCCATGAACATCCTGGGTGACCTTGGGCCAGTCACAGCCCTGCTCTGTGCCTCAGTTTCCCCCCACACTTTGGGGCAGGCCCTGTCTCTCACGCCGCATCCAAGGGTGTGTCTACACTGCCAAAAAAAGGCAGGTCCTTAACTCCGGTTAAAATAGCAGTGAAGATGTAGAGACTTTGGTTGACGTTTATAGGGGAGCCGGGATTCCGGCCATGACTTCGGTGCTATTTTGACCCAGGTTGAAATAACAGAATCATAGCAGTGGCGGGCTAGAAGGGACCTGCAGGGTCCTGCCCTGCCCTGAGACAGGATAAAGTATCCCTAGACTACCCCAGAGAAGGGTTGTCAGCCTGTTCTTAAACACCTCCAATGCCGGGGATCTCACAACCGCCTGTGGTCACCTGTCACAGGGCTCCACTATCCTGAGATTTAGCAGGTTTCTCCTAATATCCATCCTAAATCTTCCCTGCTGCAGACTTAACCGGGACCTTCCTGCCCGACCTTGGCAGATGGGGAGAGGATCGCTAAACTGAATCACAGACACACCTTTGGTTTTAAAGGGGGGGGCTCACCCTGTGTGCTGCTGAGAGCCAAAGCTGACACACACGCCCTTGAAATCAACAGGGACGCTCTGGGTTTGCACCTGGCCCCTGTTCCGCTCAAACCAGTGAGGCGGCACCAGTTTGCACCAGTGAGGCCAACTCCACCAGCTCCGAACCGAGCTGTTTGCTGGTGCCCCTGTTCTTTCACAATCTGTTGGTTTTCGATTCCCCCGCCCCTCCCTCCCCGCCAGCGATCAGCCGTGTCTGCTAGGGGGACAGACAACCTTTCCTGCCAAGCCCTGGCTACAAAAGAGACTTCACCCAGAGCCCTTCAGCCACATATCAGCCTGTGGGTTAACTCAATTAAGAGCCCATGCGCCGAACCGGGGAGCAACAGACATGTAGCAACATCAGGCCGCGCTTAAAACAAGAAACATTAAGCAGGAAATAATCATTGCAGAGTGGAGAGCTCTCATGCAAGGTAAATGTGCCTCTCAAGAAGCTTTCATCCTATCTCCCTGGGTTTTTTAGCGTTAACAGGGATGTCTCGAGCAAGGTCTCCGCACAGGAACAGTGCCAGCTCGCTGATATGAATAGCGCCGGATCAGTTTGCTTGGGTTCTGTTCCCCCGATAACCACGCTTCACTCCTGAAACACGCCCGGCTCTTCCGAGGCGCGGTCCTTATCAGATGGCGGGGGAGCGAGAAGCAGCTGGTGCGCAAAATGTTTGGGGGGGGTTTCTTCTGCTATGATTATGAGCCGGATTCATTTCTTTTGCCTGGGTGACGTTCCCCGCTAGAGCTGATGGGACAACCGAAATCCCTGGGGAAAACGGCAGTTTGGAGCCAAACACGTAGTCTCCGGAAAAGGCCAATTTTGTCACAGGAGGGAATGTCAAGAAAAACCGGGAGAACGGACCGGGAATTGTTTGGCTGGGGGATAATTGACAAGAACCTTCCTGCGGCAGGAGCAGAACCAGACCACTTTGCCCACCCCAGCTGCAGGGTTTGTGAGGCCGAGAATCCGGGTGCTGACCCTCAGCAACCCCCCCCGCCCCATGCTTTTGTCAATTGCACTTTCCCCTGACTGTGAAATAGACAAGAGCCTGGGCTGGGGGGGGGGGCAGCCAGGACAGCAGAGTCTCAATCCCCCCCCCCCCCCCCCGGCTGAATTTCTTGAATTTCTTCGGCAAAACTGGATTTTGCCCATGGACAATGTTGGTTTTGTGAAAAGGGCGGTTTTTTTGTTGGAAAATTATTCTGATGACATTCTTCCAATCAGCTCTATCCCCCCCCGCCCCGTTCCCCTCCCCCAGTGTCTGGTTTTAAAGACTCCGTCGGCCAGGTCCTCAGCTGGTCTAAACTGGCATCACTCCATTTAATGGAATTACGTTGATTTACACTCTCTGGGGATGTGGCCAATTTGTGTTATGTCAGCATAAAACAGAGAGGAACCCAACCCAATTCCTCTTCAAACGAAATGAAATAGCCAAGTGGGGCACTTGCCAGGAATTATTTATACAACAGATGTATTATTATTGAAGTATATAGTGACCCCCAACCCAAATCAGGGCCCCCATTGTGCCAGGCGCTGCACAGACCCCAACCGTGATCAGGGCCCCTGTTTTGCCGGGAGCTGCACAGACCCCGACCGAGATCAGGGCCCCGTCACGCCGGGCGCTGCCCAGACCCCGACCAAGATCAGGGCCCCATCATGCCGGGTGCTGCCCAGACCCCGACCGAGATCAGGGCCCCGTCGCGCCGGGCGCTGCCCAGACCCCAACCAAGATCAGGGCCCCCTTTTCACCAGGCCCTGCACAGCCACAATGAAAGTCCCTGCCCTGAAAAGTTTACAATCTAAAAAGACAAAGGATCATTCTTCCCATAGTACAGAGGGGGAAACTGAGGCACAGAGGGTTGTTGTTGTTTTTTAAAGGGCCTGCCCTTCTAAAGAGCTTGTCTCCTATTTCGGCACCGAAGACAGTGGGCAGGTTTTCAGAAGCTCTCGGCGTTCTGGGTGCTCTATTTTATGGAAACCATGGTCATAAGCATCAGGATGGGCACTTTGGGGGAAAAAAAGCAACACGGGGTCCCACCAACACTGCCGGAAACTGAACCCACAGTTCCTGGGTCCCAAGTGAGTGCCTGAAGCACAAAGCCAGCTACAAACCTGCCCTGGGCAACAATCCCAGGCGGTAGCCCTGCAATGGCTTACGTGACTTTCCTCCGGCGAGGAGTTCCGCTGAGCCCCATGGGGCGGCTCAGGTGAGGAAAGCTACTTGGGTGTGTAAGTGTTTTCAGGATCGGGTCCCAGCTCCGCTAGGGTAATGCATGGGGAATATGCACGGCAGTCCACCCGCCATCAACCCAGAAGGAATCACCAGTCAACCAGATGGCCCAGTGTCTGCCAAGAACAAGCCTGGTTCAGGAGAGGCCCATCCATTGGCAGATGTGCCACCTCTCCATGCAGCAGACTCTCCTGGGTGACTGTGGGCAAGCATCTTCCCCTCTCTGTGCCTCGGTTTCTCCATCGATAGGGATAATTCTATCTTGTCTATTTAGACTGGAAGCTCTTTCTAGCAGGGGCTGTCTCTCATGCTGAAGCTGGCAGCGCCCGGCGTGACGGGGCCCTGATCTCGGTTGGTGTCTGGGCAGCGCCCGGCGCGACAGGGCCCTGATCTTGGTTGGGGTCTGGGCAGCACCCGGCACGACGGGGCCCTGATCTTGGTTGGTGTCTGGGCAGCGCCCGGCGCGACGGGGCCCTGATCTCGGCTGGGTTCTGGGCAGTGCCCGGCGCGACGGGGCCCTGATCTCAGCTGTGGTCTGGGCAGCGCCCGGGGCAATGGGGCCCTGATCTCAGCTGGAGCCACTATGCTACCATATTACATCTACTAACAGGGCCAGGTGGTGCAATCTACCCTTGCTACTGCTACAGCCCCTATTATCCTAACATCTGAGCACCCGCAATCACCCCTCACACACTGCGGGAGGCGGGGCGAGGCTCTCGTCCGCCTCGTACAGCCGGAGGACTGAAGGTTAAGTGATGTGCCCCAGGCCACACAGGGAGTCACTGGCACAACTAAATCCCAGCTTAGCACCCAGCCCACTGCACCATCGCCCGAGCCAGCCCCACCTCTGTGCTCTTCTCCAAGGGAAATCACGGCCAAGACTCCCACCAGAGCTGAACTTCGTCTCCTTCCAGCCACCCCTGGCCCTTCGCCAGGCCCACCAGGGCTCTGCCATCTGCGTGGGGAAAGTCCTGGCCTGTTTCGCCAGCCTTTCTGCCGGACACCTGCGGAAGAGACCAACTGTCCCGCGCCCTTGACCTTGCGTCCCTGACGCCCTCTGTGTTGGAGCAGCGACGGGACCGACAATGGGCTGCCCCGGGCGCTTTGACGTCTTTTTAACCCTCCGTTGAGCTGTGGGCAGCCATGTTCCAAATGCAGGCCCTCCCGCTCCCCCCCACCCCGCTGACAAGCTCCTTCCCCCGCTCTCGCTTGCGAAAGAAGACAAAAAACGACAACACCAACAAAACCCCAACAACACACCCCTAAGTGGCGGCTGAGTGCTGTTCAATCCAATTCAATAAATCCCCATGGGCAGAAGATGGACTGTTTCAATGACCCACGTGGCAGGCAGAGGAGCTGGGCCGGGATGAATGAGGGAAGCCGGGGTATTGCAGGGCCTATGGGGTTTTTGGGGGGCGGGGGGGGGGCTCTGAACCCTGGCTTGTGAAACTGATACCACATTATGCAGGGAGCTCAGGTATGTCAGCCTTTGCCACAAGGCCCCTGCGTCATTCCCACGGCCCCTTGTCATGGGCAAGGACTATTCAGTGCCCCCCTTCAGCTGAGTTTGCCTCCACACTGCCCAGGTCTGGAGGGCATCAGCCTGTCATGGGGGGGGGGGGACACGTTCACTCCCCAAAGTTTGCTCCAATCTATTTTGTCCAAATGCCGCCTCCTGAGTGCACAGAGGGGCTCGTTCACTGGGATCAGCTTCTACCACTGGGCCAGTGCAGCCTTGCCAAAGCTGGAGCATCTCCATCACACTGCCAGTGCACCTCTGCCACTGCCCCAGTGCACCCCATCACACTGCCAGTACAGCCCTG